>NC_080163.1:140090341-140415731 GCF_950295315.1 Erinaceus europaeus | reverse complement strand
AAGCCTACTATGGAAGCTGCTTGATCATTACTCTCACACAGGGTGGGTGTGAGAGGCTACACGTTGTTTCTCTCTCCTGAACAACATTATTAGCCAATTCAACATTGTTAGTACAGCCATCTGTTATGTTATGGGCCTGCTGGCATGATACAATAATCACCAACATATTCTCAACAAAATTTGTTTCACTCAAAGGAATAAAGAATATATATATTCCCCTTCCTCTCGATTTCTGGCTGTCTCTATCAAATAAATAAAGATCATCATTAAAAATAAAAGTAAATAGGGGAGTCGGAGGTAGGGCTGCAATGGACCACTCAGGCAGAAGAGCAGCAGGAAGGATCAGGGAACTCCAAAGGCGGGGAAAGGAAGGATCAGGGAACTCCAAAGGCAGGGGAAAACAGAATACACCACACTCTGTTGGAGGGTGAATCTGATCTCCATTTTTATTCAGCCAGTGAGAACTTATATATCTTTCAGCCCTACATAAACAATATGTAAAACAGAAAGTAAAGCTCATTTCTTGATTAGATGGCCTTGCGGTTTTACACAGTAATGTCGTACTTTATGGGGTGATGCATTTCTGAGTAATAGGCTTAGCAGATAGTATTTTATTTTTTTCATAAGAGGAGGTGAGTAAGTATTATTAAGAATTTTTCCTAAAACTTTATTTATTTGATGACCCATAACTTTGTCCACCTCATTTCCTGTTCATCTGTATCTAATCTGGGAACAGGGACTGTTCATCCCCGATTACACGACATCATTACCATGTACATAATTAAAACAATAATCAGAGTTTCCAATTTAGATCTGCTCAGGATGCTAAGACCCACTCCCAGAATTTTTCCTCCTTGAAGAGAGTTTTCCTGGGTGCTGACCCTGTCAGACCCGTCGTTCTGGAGTTGAGTGGGGCGTGGCAGTTTTACTTTCACTTTACTGTAACCTTCTTTTAGTTTTATCTACACACTCTCAAGTATGATCATCTCTCTTAAAACTTAACTCCATTTTACTTGATTAGAACTTCTGCTTTTATACAGTTTCACAGTTACATAAACATTGGTACGAAATGAAAGCAAAAGATAAGTATCAGGGTTTGTAGTTTTGCCTAGAATCATAGTTCCTGCTCTGTACTGTTCATGCAGCACTATTTGTTTTTAGTTCATTTGTTTTTCCCTTGACATTTGTATAATCAGCTGGCTATCAGTGACTTTAATGTTTGTCCTGCAAATTCTTTTGGCTAGTATTTTTGGAGCATGAGTCTTATGAGTGCACGCCTAGTAACAGCTGATGGATCATGACCATATTGTGGATGATTCCTCATCCAAATTCTATAAACAGTTGATATTAATCATGAGAAATGTCACCTATTTTGTAAGCAGGGCTGTGGTCAGTCATGACCGTGGAGGCTATACTTTTTGGGTTTATAGGTTTATTATGTTTGTGTGTGTGGGGGGGGTGCCATCTTTTAGTCTTAGGGGATTTATCATGCATAGGAGCTGCTTCTGGCAAGTTACCAGGTTCCCAAGCTACTGCAGCTAGCTCTATCATCAGCCCTTTGCAGCGTCCTAGCCCATTCCCGGGGATGCAGCTTCCTTGAAGTCTGTCATCCTCATGGCCGCAGCAGTTGACCTTGTCAAGCTCCACGGGGGGTCAAGGCACGGGACACCGCATAGGGCAGCAGGTTAAGCACACATGGTGCAAAGCCCAAGGACCGGTGTAAGGATCCCAGTTCGAGCCCCCAGCTCCCCACCTGCAGGGGAGTCGCTTCACAGGCAGTGAAGCAGGTCTGCAGGTATCTGTCCTTCTCTCCCTGTCTCTGTCTTCCCCTCCTCTCTCCATTTCTCTCTGTCCTATCCAACAACAACATCAATAACAGCAACAATAATAACTACAACAATGATGATAACAACAAGGGCAACAAAAGGGAAAATTAATTAATAATAAATAATAAATAAAACAAAAGTAAATAAATAGAGAAAGTGCAACTGATAGGTCTAACTATCAAACTCAATACGTGAGTGGCCAGGGAGGTGGTACAGTGGGTAGAGAGCTTGATTTATAAGCATGAAGTCCAGGATTCAACATTTGATATTTCATGCGCAATAATGATGCTCTGGTCTTCTCTCTCTCTTCTCTCTCTCCCTTCTCTGTGTAATAAAATAAATAAATCTTTTTTAAAATGTAATACATGAACCTATATTTAAAATACTTTAAAAGGGATTGGAGTGCTAACTCACAGGTAAGGCACATGTCTTGCTGTGTAGGAAGCCCAGGTTCCAGCTCCTACACCAGATGGCAGTGCTATGGCACTGGAGGAAAATCTCGTGCTGTGATGTCTATGTATATATCCGAACTAAAAAAATTAAATTAAATTAAAAAAGCAGAATCAGCTTGTAATAGAAAAAATATGGGGAGTCAAGTGGTAGTGCAGCAGGTTAAGTGCACGTGGCGCAAAGCACAAGGACCTGTGTAAGGATCCCAGTTCAAGCTCCGGTTCCCCACCTGCAGGAGAATCACTTCACAGACAGTGAAGCAGGTCTGTCTGCAGGTGTCTGTCTTTCTTCCCCGCCCCCGTTTTTCCCTCCTCTCTCTATTTCTCTCTGTCCTATCCAACAATGATAACGTCAATAACAACAAAAACAATAATAATTACAACAATAAAACAACAAGGGCAACAAAAGGGAATAAATAAATAAATAAATATTAATTATATAAAGAAAAAGAAAAATATGCATGCATGAGACCCTGGCTCTGAAAAAAATAAAGATATATTTATCCTGAGACGAGGAATGATGCTGTGGAATTGTTGCTGACTCCTTAGGTTAATGACACTATAATATAATAACATAAGGCAGATTGTCTCAATCTAAATCTGTTAACAAGTTGAACCAGTTCATTCTTTCTGAACTTTAGCAGCACTTCCAGTATCTGCCCACTAGATGTCAGGAGCTCCACACCACACTTGAGAATATTGTCTCGGAGGTAGCACAGTGGAGGTTCTGAGTTCAATCAATACGTACCAGAGTGGGAGTTGGGCGGTAGCGCAGTGGGGTAAATGCAGGTAGTGCAAAGCACAAGGGTCGGAGTAAGCATTCCAGTTCGAGCCCCCACCTCCCCACCTGCAGGGGAGTCACTTCACAGATGGTGAAGCAGGTCTGCAGGTGTCTCTCTTTCTCTCCCCCTCTCTGTCTTCCCCTCCTCTCCATTTCTCTCTGTCCTATTCAACAATGACAACAACAATAACTACAGCAGGGCAACAAAAGGGAATAAACAAATAAATATTTAAAAAATATATATGTACCAGAATGATGTCTAGTTCTTTCTCTCTCCCATCCCTCTCATAAATAAATAATTTTTAAAAGTGCTTTTAAAAAAACTATCCACATAGCTTCCACTTTGTTTTATGCTAGGTACCAGGAGTCAAACTCATACATTCAAGGCACACAGTCTATCACTGAGCTTCTATATCCTCAGCTTAAACTATAAGTTTTTAAGTGGTTTTAATGGTGAATTTTGTCTTACTTAGTTTTCCTCAATTAAAAAAAAGCTATTAAAATGTTTCAAATTAACATTGTCCAGTGTTCTTTGGACATATAGAGCCAAAAAACTTGTTGACTAATCATGAACCTAAAGGCTGGAATAGTTCAGATGAAGAGTTGGGGGGGGTCTCCATTTTGTAGATAGTTAGTAGGCCTATTTTAGTTACATTCCAAAGAGCCACCCTTCCATGCATGAGGCTCTGGGTTTGATCCTGGCACCACACAGGAGCACCAAGACTACACCAATGGAATGTGAAGTAGTGCTTTGGGATCTGTTTGTCCCTCAGAAAAACATAAATTAAGGGGGTTGGGTGGTGGTGCACTCAGTTAAGCACACATATTACCAAGTATAAAGACCAGGGTTCAAGCCCCTGCACCCCACCTGCAGGGGATCCACTTCAAGAGCGATGAAGCAGGTCTCCCTCTATCTATTTCCCCATCCTCTCTGTTTCTCGCTGTCTTATCTAGTAAAAATTTTTAAAAAAAAAGAAATAAAAAGGCCTCTGGGAGTGTGGGAGTGGTGGATTCATAGTGCTGGAACTAGGCCCCAACGATAACTCTGGTGGCAAAAAAAAAGTTTAAAATATATATATTACAGAAGTGGCTTAGTAACTGAGCATATGTACAAAGTCCCTGAGTTCTAGCCCTAGACCACATAGTCTTTCTCCTAAAATTTCTTTTGACAACATCCCAAAGGACCCATGACAGGTGCCATTTATTCATTTGTGCTGCCGCCTTTCACATGTGATTATTATAAGTGCTCATGTCTGGTGAGTTATGTGAGCCCTTCGTCCTTCATCCTTCTGCTCTCTTCTCTGCCCCTGCTTCCCTACTTCACCCCACGGCTGCCCTGAGCACGTGTTCTCATGCTGCACACTGATGACAGACTCTGTCAGCTCCTTGGTGGCAAGTATTCTCCCCTGTGGAGGCTTGCAAACATAGTCACAACATTGTTTTAATTTTTTTATATTTATTTTATTTATTTTCCCCTTTGTTGCCCTTGTTATTTAACATTGTTGTGGTTATTGATGTTGTTGTTGGACAGGACAGAGAGAAATGGAGAGAAGAGAGGAAGACAGAGATGGGGAGAGAAAGACACCTCAGACCTGCTTCACCGCTTGTGAAGCAACTCCACTGAGGTGGGGAGCCAGGGGCTCGAACCGGAATCCTTAAGCCAGTCCTTGCGCTTTGCACCACGTGTGCTTCACCACTGCACCACCACCCGACTCCCTGTTTTAATTTTTTTTAATATTTTATTTTATTTATTCCCTTTTGTTGCCCTTGTTTTATTGTTGTAGTTATTATTGTTGTTGTCGTCGTTGTTGGATAGGACAGAGAGAAACGGAGAGAGGAGGGGAAGACAGAGAGGGGGAGAGAAAGATAGACACCTGCAGACCTGCTTCACCGCCTGTGAAGCGACTCCCCTGCAGGTGGGGAGCCGGGGTTCGAACCAGGATCCTTATGCCGGTCCTTGTGCTTTGCGCCACCTGCGCTTAACCCGCTGCGCTACCCGACTCCCCTTTAATTTTTATATTTATTTCACATTAGATAGTTTGGAGAGAGGGGGAGGGAGAGGGAGAGGGAAAGAGCAGCTGGAAGGTGGTACAGTGAATAAAGCACTGGATTCTCAAGAATGAGATCCTGAGTTTGATCCCCAGCATTGCATATGCTAGACTGATACTCTAATTCTCTTTATTCCTCTTTCTTTCTGATAGATAGATAGATAGACAGATAGATAGGTAGATGATAAAAGATAGATTTTTTTTGTGTGTGTGTGTGTTGTGTGTGTGTGTGTGTGTGTGTGTGTGTGTGTGTGTGCGTGTATGTGTGTGACAGACAGAGAGAGAGAGAGAAGCCAGAGCACCACTCTGACACGTGACATTGACAATCAAACCAGGACCCTCAGACATGCCGGTCCTAAACTCTGCCAACTGAACTCTTTCCCTATCACCACAAAATTCTTTCTCTCTCCTCTCTTTCTTCTCAGCTCTGGCCTGTGTCCATGTCAGGAATTGAATTGAGGACCTTGAAGGCTCGGGCATGGAAGTCTATTGCACTACAATGGGTGCTAACACCCCAACCCTACATTTTTTTCACCTCCAGAGTTATTGCTGGGGCTCAGTGCCTGCACTATGAATCCACTGATCCTGGAGACCATTTTTTCCATTTTATTGGATAAGACAGAAATTGAGAGGGGGAGAGGAAACAGAGAGGGAGAGAGATAGACATATGCAAACCTGCTTCACTATTTGTGAAGCTTTCCCTCTGCAGGTGGGAAGCAGGGGTCCAATCTTTGTACCATGTGTGCTTAACTGGGTGCACCACCACCTGGCCCCCACTCTGTCAATTTTTTAAAAGATTTATTTATTTGTTTTTCGGGGGGGAGAGGAGAAAACCAGAGCAGTACTTTAGCACATGCGATGTCAGGAATAAACTCCAACTTGGGACCTCATGCTTGCAAATCCAATGTTCTGTCCACTGGGCCACCTCTGGGGTTGCACCCCACAAAACTATTTAGATCCTATTCCATAGATAGATGACGCCTGTGTGTCTCTCCTTACATATGGATGGACTCCTTAACAGGTTAGTAATAGGATATGGTGCAGGTGACACTGTACAGGTTTCCTGATCCAGGTCTTAAAAAACCAACATCTGCTACTTCCTTTCTCTTTTGAAATTCTTGCTCTTGGAACCCAGCCACCATGCAATGAGGAAGCCCAAATCACCCTATGGAGAGGCACACGTGAGAGGAGGCAGCATATGGCATCAACTTGAAAGCCATGTGAGTGAGTCATTTGGAAGTGGCTTCTCCAGCCGCAGCTGATGCTGCAGGGAACAGGGACAAGCTGTCCCTCCTCAGCTCTGAGCAAACTACATGATTACTGTTGACTTCATTCACTAATTTTGGGAATGATTAGTTTGTGGCAGTAGATAACGGAAGCGTTCCCCAGTCACAATGGGAACCCCAGGCTTGAAAGGCAGGAAATGGACCAGCTCTTTAGGGGAACTAGGACCTTTAACAAGTATTTTTGTTATTGTTGTTGTTTAAATATTTACTTATTTTAAAAAAGCATTTTTTTATTTTATTTATTAATTTATGAGAAATGATAGGAGAGAGAGAAAGAACCAGACATCACTCTGGTACATGTGCAGCCAGGGATTGAACTCAGGATCTCATGCTTGAGAATCCAATGCCTTATCCACTGTGCCACCACCCGGACCACTAAAAATTTATTTACTGTGATCAAGGAGGTGGTGCAGTGAATAAAGCATTGAACTCTCAAGCTGAGGTCCCGAATTTGATCCCTTATAGCACATGTACCAGAGTGATGTCTGGTTTTTTCTCTCCCTCTCATAAATAAATAAAATCTTTTTTAAAAGATTTATTTATTTATGAGAGAGGGAGAAGGAAGAGAAGGAGAAGAGGGCAGGGGTAGATAGCATAATGGTTATGCAAAGAGACTCTCATGCTTGAGGCTCCAAAGTCTCAGGGTTCAATCCCCCCCCCCGCACCACCATAAACCAGAGCTGAGTCATGCTCTGGTAAAAAAAAAGAGAAAGAGGGGGTCGGGCGGTGGCGCAGTGGGTTAAGCGCATGTGGCGCAAAGCGCAAGGACCGGCGTAGGGATCCCGGTTCGAGCCCCCGGCTCCCCACCTGCAGGGGGGTCTCTTCACAAGCGGTGAAGCAGGTCTGCAGGTGTCTATCTTTCTCTCCCCACTCTGTCTTCCCCTCCTCTCTCTATTTCTCTCTGTCCTATTCAACAACGAATAGCGTCAACAAGGACAATAATAATAACCACAACGAGGCTACAACAACAAGGGCAAGGAAAGGGGGAAAAATGGCCTCCAGGAGCGGTGGATTCATGGTGCAGGCACCGAGCCCAGCAATAACCCTGGAGGAAAAAAAAAAAAAAAAAGAGAAAGAGGAGAGAAAGAAAGAACCAGAGCATCAGTCTGGTACATGTATTGCTAGAAACTGAATTCAGGACCTTATGATTGAAGGTTAAGTGACTTATCCACTGGACCACCTCCTAGGCTGCATTTCAGCAGTTTGTAGAACGATCACCATAGACACTATGCCAGAGGCTGAAGAATGAACAGTGAATGAGATGTGCCCACCATGCCTGGGGGCCACAACAAGATAGTAGGTAGACCCAGCTTGGGGAAGGGGGTGAGAGAACATCTTCAGAAGATGTTCATTTCTAAGCTGAGACTTGACTCAGGAAATGATGTTAACCATGCAAAGAAGCTGGGGCAGGGCAGATGGAACACCATGTTCTAGTTCTGGTGAGGTTGCCAGATTCAGCAAATAACAAAGAAATATCTTAATACATATTTAAATATGAATGTCAAATAAACAATACTCTTTTTTTAGTATGCCCCATGCTATGTTGGGGACATTCTTATACTGAAAAGTTATCCCCTGTTTATCTGAAAGTGAAGTTGAACTGGGAGTCCTGTATTTTATCTGGCAACTCTAGGACAAGAGAAAGGGAGAGGGAAGGTGGAACATGTGATTTCAAGAGAGAGTTCAGGAAGCTGGATATAATATGGAGGCAAGCAGGGCACAGCGTGAGCATACAGGGAGCTGAAACAAGGTCATAATAAAGCTTGCTTGCCAAGGTCCATTTTGAGTTTCACTCTGAAGCAATGGGGAGTCATGAGAGGGTTTAGAGCAAGGAATAAGTGACAACATCAGATTTGTATTTTAGAATATTTCCAGAGACCTGTGGAGAGAGGTAGGGAGCCTATAGGAAGGGAAACCAGAGAAGTCTGCATTTTTACCACAAGACCATGAGAATGTTAGTGGACTAATCTGTTTATATTTTTGTAATACTGCTGAACAGCTTCCTGACACAATTTTCTCTTCTTCCTTTTGTCCCTCTTCTCCCTTTTTTTCCCTTTTTTCTAGAGAAAGGAGAAAGAGATATTATTAAGGAGAAACACCACAACCCACTCCACAACTGTTTTCCTGGTGCCATCAATCAATGGTGGTCCCATGTAGTGCCAGGGCTCAAAACCAGGCACTCAAAAACAGCAAAGTGAACACTCAACCAGTTGTGCTGTCTCCTGAACTTTTTTTTTTTTTTTGTATTTTTATTGTGGCACTGGAAAGCAAATCTAGAAAAACACACACACACACACACCATGCATTCTACTATATGAACTGCACTCCTAACCTCTACAATAGAAGCATTTACTTTTTAAAAATATTTTATTTATTAGGGCCAGGCGGTGGCACACCTGGTTGAGTGCACACATTACAGTGTGCAAGGTCCCAGGTTCAAGTCCCTGGCCCCCACCTGCCAGGGCTGCAGGTGCTTATCTCCCTCTCTGTCCCCCCCTTCCCTCTCAATTTCTCTCTGTCTCTATGCAATATAAATAAATAAATAAAATTTTTAAAGATTTTATTAATCCCCCAATAAAGGAGAAAAAAGATTTTATTTATTGGGAGTCAGGTGGTGGCACACCTGGTTAAGCACACATATTGCGGTGCACAAGAACCCAGGTTCAAGCCCCTGTTCCCCACTTGCAGGAGGGGAAAGCGTCACAGTGGTGAACAGGGCTATAGATGTCTTTCTGTCTCTCTCCCTCTCTCAATTTCTCTCCCCCTCCTCTCTCAATTTCTCTGTCTCTATCAAATAATAAATAAAAAATTTAAAAGATTTTATTTATTTATTTATGAGCGAGATGGGAGGACATAAAAAATGAGAGAAAGAGGGGAGTCAGGCAGTAGTGCAGCGGGTTAAGCACGTGGCACAAAGTGCAAGGACTGGCGGAAGGATCCTGGTTGGAGCCCCCAACTGCCTACCTGCAGGGGAGTCATTTCACAGGTAGTGAAGCAGGTCTGCAGGTGTCTTTCTCTCCCCCTCTCTGTCTTCTCCCCTCTCTCCATTTCTCTCTGTCCTATCCAACAATGATGACATCAATAACAACAATAATAACTACAACAATAAAACAAGGGCAACAAAAGGGAATAAATGAATAAATATTAAAAGGAGAGAGAGAACCAGGAGTCAGGCGGTAGCACAGCGGGTTAAGTTCATGTGCCTCAAAGCGCAAAGACCAGCATAAGGATCCCAGTTCCAGCCCCTGGCTCCTCACCTGCAGGGGAGTTGCTTCACAAATGGAGAAGCAGGTCTACAGGTATCTTTCTCTCCTCCTCTCTGTCTTCCCCTCCTTTCTCCATTTCTCTCTGCCCTATCCAACAACGACGACATCAGTAACAACAACAATAATAACTACAACAATAAAACAACAAAGGCAACAAAAGGGAATAAATAAAATTTTTTAAAAAAAAACCAAACATTACTGTGACCACAATTGCTGAATCAGTGTTCTGTGAATGCCAGTTTCTTCTGGGCAGTGAAAATGTTCCTCTAGTCTTCTGTGTATTTCCTCATTATGTAGCTCAACTATCCTACTCACTAGTGGGAGCAGGGTGTAAAAAAGTCTCCAGGGCGGGGAGTCGGGCGGTGGCGCAAAGCGCAAGGACCAGTGTAAGGATCCTGGTTCGGGCCTCTGGCTCCTCACCTGCAGAGGAGTCACTTCACAAGCAGTGAAGCAGGTCTGCAGGTGTCAGTCTTTCTCTCCCCTACTCTGTCTTCCCCTCCTCTCTCCATTTCTCTCTGTCCTATCCAACAACAACAACATCAATAACCATAACAATATTAAACAACAGGGCAACAAAAAAAAAAAAAGGAAAATAAAATAAATTTTTTAAAAAAGTCTCTGGAGTTCAGTCGACTTCCGGAGGCGGAGCTACAAGCAGCAGATCGCTTTCTCTCCTCTCCTCTCCTCTCCTCTCCTCTCCTCTCCTTTCCTCTCCTCTCCCGGATCAACTAGGAATACCAGAGGAGACCACCCGGGACCGAAACAAGACAGGACTAGAATGACCACAGGAACCCAGTAAATCACCCATGAGTAGAAACACGTGTGGCTGGTGACAGAGAGGAAAGAGGGGCCTAAGGAGAGATTAAGTGACTGCTAACAGTTCAACAGTTTATCAGTGGAAACACCACCTCCAGTCTGCTCCACCAACAAGGGGACAGCTGAAAGGAGGAGAGGACTCCCCAGAGACTCACCAAGTGCAACTCCGAGTCTCCATTGCTACTACCCTCAGAATCTGGAGCAGTGACAGGGAGGGACACCAGGGGACAGAGATCTAACCAGGAAACTCAGAAGACCTATACCTCTGTGGCATAGCTGAGGGGCTGTGAAAGTCTCTTTGCATAACCACTGGATTATCTCTGCCACACCCTGCTTTATCTCTTGGTCAGGAGTCACTGATTAAGCTAAGAAGCCTATTGATAGTTTAAAAGCCCTCAGGCTCCCATAGCCTACAGGGAAGAAAAAAGAAAAAAAAGAGGCTTTTACACCACTAGCTCCAACTCAGGGATTGAAAAAACTGTTAACTTCCACCACAGTAAAACCTTTGATTAAATTACTTAGACACAAGTCAATCCAGGCAATAGTGATCAATAATTTGAAAAGTACTGATAAAGGGAACTCATAACATAATATATAAAATGGTTAAAACAACAAGAAAAAATATTGGAGACTCGAACCAGGACAAGAGTCCAGCTAAAAGTCCTCCAGAGGGTGAAGCACAAAATAACGAGTTCAACATCCAAACATTAGCTAAGGAAATAATAACAGGAGTGAGTAAAGAATTTGAAAAAATTGTAATCAGAAATGCAGGAACAACAAATGAGAATATGGAAGAAAATTCTAATTATCTCATGGTTATTAGAGAGCTGAAAGCTGAAATCGCTGAACTAAGAAGGCAACTAGCTGAACAAGCTAAAACAGTATCAGAGCAGGGCAACAAAATAGATGAACTCCAGAAAGCAGTAGAGGGCAGAGAGAATAGAATCAATGAGGCTGAAGACAGAATTAGCAAGATTGAGGATGAATTAGAGACAACTAAAAAATAAGTAAGAGATCTCAAAAAGAGATTAAGAGATGCTGAAAACAACAACAGAGTCCTATGGGATGACTTCAAAAGAAACAATATACGCATTATTGGCATACCAGAGGAAGAAAGAGAAGGAGAGGAAGAAAGCATTTTCCAGGCCATAATAGCTGAAAATTTCTCTAGTCTATAATACAGTTTGAGATCTGGGAGTGTGATGCCTCAATGAAGACACAAGCTATCAAACTGTATTATAGGGCCATTGTCATCAGAACTGCTTGGTACTGGAACATGAACAGACACACTGACCAGTGGAATAGAATTGAGAGCCCAGAAATGAGGCCCCACACGTACGGACATCTAATCTTTGACAGAGGGGGCCAGACTATTACATGGGGAAAGCAGAGTCTCTTCAACAAATGGTGTTGGAAACAATGGGTTGAAACATGCAAAAGAATGAAACTGAATCACTGTATTTCACCAAATACAAAAGTAAATTCCAAGTGGATCAAGGACTTGGATGTTAGACCACAAACTATCAAATACTTAGAAGAAAATATTGGCAGAACTCTTTTCCACATAAATTTTAAAGACATTTTCAATGAAACGAATCCAATTACAAAGAAGACTAAGGCAAGTATAAACCTATGGGACTACATCAAATTAAAAAGCTTCTTCACAGCAAAAGAAACCACTACCCAAACCAACAGACCCCTCACAGAATGGGAGAAGATCTTTACATGCCATACATCAGATAAGAGTTTAATAACCAACATATATAAAGAGCTTGCCAGACTCAACAACAAGACAACAAATGACCCCATCCAAAAATGGGGGGAGGACTTGGACAGAATATTCACCACAGAAGAGATCCAAAAGGCCGAGAAACACATGAAAAAATGCTCCAAGTCTCTGATTGTCAGAGAAATGCAAATCAAGACAACAACGAGATATCACTTCACTCCTGTGAGAATGTCATACATCAGAAAAGGTAACAGCAGCAAATGCTGGAGAGGGTGTGGGGTCAAAGGAACCCTCCTGCACTGCTGGTGGGAATGTAAATTGGTCCAACCTCTGTGGAGAACAGTCTGGAAAACTCTCAGAAGGCTGGAAATGGACCTACCCTATGACCCTGCAATTCCCCTTCCGGGGATATATCCTAAGGAACCCAACACATCCGTCCAAAAAGATCTTTGTACACATATGTTCTTGGCAGCACAATTTGTAATAGCCAAAACCTGGAAGCAACCCAGGTGTCCAACAACAGATGAGTGGCTGAGCAAGTTGTGGTATATATACACAATGGAATACTACTCAGCTGTAAAAAATGGTGACTTCACCGTTTTCAGCCGATCTTGGATGGACCTTGAAAATATCATGTTGAGTGAAATAAGTCAGAAACTAAAGGATGAATATGGGATGATCTCACTCTCAGGCCAAAGTTGAAAAACAAGATTAGAAAAGAAAACACAAGTCGAACCTGAAATGGAATTGGAGTATTACACCAAAGTAAAAGACTCTGGGGTGGGTAGGTGGGTGGGGAGAATACAGGTCCATGAAAGATGATGAATGACATAGTGGGGGTTGTATTGTTAAATGGGAATCTGGGGAATGTTATGCATGTACAAACTATTGTATTTACTGTTGAATGTAAAGCATTAATTCCCCAATAAAGAAATAAATTATTTTTAAAAAAAGTCTCCAGGGCAGAGGAGATAACATAGGGTTATACATAAAGGTTGTCATGATGCAGTTTCAGAGTCCCAGGTTCAACCCCCCAGCACCATCATAAGCCAGAGCTGATCAGAGTTCTGGTTAAAAAAGGGGGGGAATAAAATTTGGAGACTTTTTCCTAATAGACTTTTCCAGATGAGAGAGAGACTAAAGCACCACGCCACTACTTGTGAACTTCCCCTTTGCATGGCACCCCCATATGGTTTCCAGGGGCCATGGATTGAATCTGGGGCCTTTGAGTATCAGGCATGTAAGTCTTTGTGGGGGGATGTTTGTTTATGTGTTTTGTTTTGTTGTTGTTGTTGTATTTCCACCAGGGTTATTGCTGGGGCTTGTTGCCAGCACTATGAATTCTCTACTCCAAGTGCCCATTTTTTCCAAGTTTTGTTTGTTTATTTGCCTCCAGGGCTATCTCTGGAGCTTGGTGCTGGCACTACAAATCCACTCCTGCGGACCACTTTTTTCCATGTTTTTGTATAGGACAGAGAGAAATTGAGAGGGGAGGGGAAAATAGAGAGGGAGAGAGAATGATAGACAACCTGCAGACCTGCTTCACTGCTTGTGAAGTGACCCCCTGCAGGTAGGGGGGGGGGGGCTCCAACCAGATTCTTGTGCCACCTCCAGACCCCCCCCCCTTTTTGGGTTTTGTTTGCTTGTTTGACAGAACAGAGAGAAACTGAGAGGGGGAGGGAAAAGGGAGGGGAGAGGGAGAGGGAGATGGAGGAAGACAGATACCTGCAGACCTGCTTCACCGCTTATGAAGCATCCTCTCCTATAGGTGGTGAGCAGGGGCTCGAACCCAGGTCCTTGTGCATGTACTTAACCAAGTATGCCACCACCCTGCCCCCAATATCTTTTATTATTTATTTATTTTATCATTTATTTATTTATGTATTATTGGATAGAGACAGAGAGAACTTAAGGGGAGGGGGAGATAGAGAGGGAAAGAGACAGAGCCTTGCAGCTCTACTCCCACCACTCATGAAGCTTTCCCCCTGCAGGTGAGGACCAGGGGCTTGAACCAGGGTCCTTGTGCACTGTAATGTGAGCACTTAACCAAGTATGCCACCACCTGCCCCCCCCCGCCATGTAAGTCTTTTTAAGTAACCACTATGCTATATCCCCCGTCCTATGGCCCTGTTTTTTAATCTCCTACCAGAGTTTCACTGAGGCTTCATGCCTACATAATTTTACCATTCCCAGCTTTCTTTTTTTTTTCCCCAGTAAAAGGGTGAGAGGGAGAGAGAACAAAAAAGAAAGACACCACAGCACCACCCCACTACTTGTGAACTTCCCCTTTGCTTTGTACTCCCATATGGTTTCCAGGGGCTCAAACTCAGATTTTTGTGCATGGTATAGTCTCCATTCATGTATTCTACTGGGTGAACCATTTCCTAGCCCACTTTGGTCAGTATTTTTGAAGCTCTAGTACGAGGTATGTAAGAGTGAATGAACCCTGGGGAGTCGGGCAGTAGCGCAGCAAAGCACAAGGACTCGCATAAGGATCCTAGTTTGAGCCCCCGGGTCCCCACCAGGGGAGTCACTTCACAGGCGGTGAAGCAGGTCTGCAGGTGTCTGTCTTTCTCTCCAGCTCTGTCTTCCCCTCCTCTCTCCATTTCTCTCTGTCCTATCCAACAAATATGACTTCAATAACAATAACAATAAAACAAGGACAACAAAAGGGAATAAATAAATAAATATTTTTTAAAAAGTGAATGAATCCTTTAATCCATATGGATTTCCCTCTCTAGTTTGGGCAGCACTCATTCTCTAAATCTCTAAATAAATGTATATGATGTATAATTGTAATATAGGCACCTACACTACAAATCCACTGCTCCTGGAGGCCATTTTTTTCCATTCTGTTGCTGTTGTTGTTACCCTTGTTGTTATCATTATTATTGTTGTTGTCATTGCTGGATAGGATAGAGAGAAATCAAGTGAGGAGAGGAGACAGGAAGAAAGAAAGACAGACACCTGCAGACCTGCTTCACCACCCGTGAAGCAACTCCCCTGCAGGTGGGGAGCCAGGGGCTTGAATTGGGATCCTTACACTGGTCCATGTGCTTCACGCCATATGCATTTAACTCACTGCACTACCGCCCGACCCCCAAAGCATATGCTTTTTTTGTTTGTTTTGTTGCCACCAGGACTACCTGTGAGGCTCAGTTCCTACACAATTGTTTTAGATAGTGCAAGATAGAGAGGGAGAGAGAGAGAGAAAGAAGAGAGACACAAGGGCATCTTTCTACCCCATACGAAGCCTCCCCTTTGCAGACACTCCAATGTGGTGACCAGAGACTCAAACCCTGGTCCTTGTACACAGTAACATATATGCTACCTGATGAGTCACTTCCTAACTCCCTAGAACATATGTTTTGCACAGATGAGATTCTGGATCAATCCCTGACACCAAATACTAAATAAATAAAAATAAAAGTGTGGTTATAATTATGTCATTCTTTTCATTTATTTCAAAATTTCTAGGAAGTCAGGAGGTAGCACAGTGGGTTAAGCACACAACAATAATAACTAAAACAACAAGGGCCACAAAAGGTAAAATAAATATGAAATTATTAAAAAAAGAAAATTTCTGTCATTGGGTGGATGGTAGATAGCATAATGGTTATGAAAAGAGACTCAGATCGCTTTCTCTCCTCTCCTCTCCTCTCCTCTCCCGGATCAACTAGGAATACCAAAGGAGACCACCCGGGACCGAAACAAGACAGGACTAGAATGACCACAGGAACCCACTAAATCACCGGTGAGTACAAACACGTGTGGCTGGTGACAGAGAGGAGAGAGGGGCCTAAGGAGAGATTAAGTGACTGCTAACAGTTCAGCAGTTTATCAGTGGAGACACCACCTCCAGTCTACTCCACCAACAAGGGGACAGCTTAAGGGAGGAGAGGACTCCCCAGAGACTCACCAAGTGCAACTCTGAGTCTCCATTGCTACTACCCTCAGAATCTGGAGCAGTGACAGGGAGGGACACCAGGGGACAGAGATCTAACCAGGAAACTCAGAAGACCTATACCTCTGTGGCATAGCTGAGGGGCTGTGAAAGTCTCTTTGCATAACCACTGGATTATCTCTGCCACACCCTGCTTTATCTCTTGGTCAGGAGTCAGTGATTAAGCTAAGAAGCCTATTGATAGTTTAAAAGCCCTCAGGCTCCCATAGCCTACAGGGAAGGAAAAAAAAAAAAAAAAGAGGCTTTTAAAGCACTGAGCTCCAATTCAGGAATTGAAATAACTGTTAACTTCCACCACTGTGAACCCTTTAATTAACTTACTTAGACACAAGTCAATCCAGGCAATAGTGATCAATAATTTGAAAAGTACTGATAAAGGGAACTCATAACATAATATATAAAATGGTTAAAACAACAAGAAAAAATATTGGAGACTCGAACCAGGACAAGAGTCCAGCTAAAAGTCCTCCAGAGGGTGAAGCACAAAATAACGAGTTCAACATCCAAACATTAGCTAAGGAAATAATAACAGGAGTAAAGAATTTAAAAAATTGTAATCAGAAATGCAGGAACAACAAATGAGAATATGGAAGAAAATACTAATTATCTCATGGTTATTAGAGAGCTGAAAGCTGAAATCGCTGAGCTAAGAATGCAACTAGCTGAACAAGCTAAAACAGTATCAGAGCAGGGCAACAAAATAGATGAGCTCCAGAAAACAGTAGAGGGCAGAGAGAATAGAATCTATGAGGCTGAAGACAGAATTAGCAAGATTGAGGATGAATTAGAGACAACTAAAAAAGAAGTAAGAGATCTCAAAAAGAGATTAAGAGATGCTGAAAACAACAACAGAGTCCTATGGGATGACTTCAAAAGAAACAATATACGCATTATTGGCATACCAGAGGAAGAAAGAGAAGGAGAGGAAGAAAGCATTTTCCAGGCCATAGTAGCTGAAAACTTCTCTAGTCTAGACAACATCAAAGACATAAAAATTCAAGAAGCCCAGAGGGTCCCAACCAGAATTAACCCAGACCTAAAGACACCAAGACATGTCATACTTAGAATGGAAAGGAATAAGGATAAAGAAAGGATCCTGAAGGCTGCAAGAGAAAAACAGAGTCACCTACAAAGGAAAACCCATAAGATTAGCAGCAGACTTCTCCATACAAACACTACAGGCCAGAAGAGAATGGCAAGATATCTATCGAGTGCTCAATGAGAAAGGCTTTCAACCAAGAATACTATATCCTGCTAGACTGTCATTCAGACTAGATGGAGGCATCAAAACCTTCTCAGACAAGCAACAGTTGAAGGAATCAACTATCACCAAGCCTGCCCTGAAAGAAGTTCTGAAAGGTCTTCTATAAACAATCAGACCACCACAAATAGGACATATATTAAAACACTCTAAAACTCTACAAGAATGGCATTAAAATATCTTCAATCTTTGATATCAATAAATGTGAATGGCCTGAATTCACCTATTAAAAGACACAGAGTAGGAAGATGGATCAGAAAACACAACCCAACAATATGCTCTCTACAGGAAACCCACCTAACTCAACAAGACAAACACAGACTTAAAGTGAAAGGATGGAAAACTATCATACAAGCCAGTGGCCCACAAAAAAGGGCAGGAGCAGCTATTCTCATATCTGACATGATAGACTTTAAAATAGATAAGATTTTAAAAGATAGGAATGGACACTACTTAATGCTCAGAGGATCAGTCAATCAAGAGGACTTAACAATTATTAACATCTATGCACCCAATGAGAAGCCATCTAAATACATCAAACATCTACTGAAAGAGCTACAGCAATATATTAACAGTAACACAATCATAGTAGGGGACTTCAACACCCCACTCTATCAACTTGACAGATCATCCAGGCAGAAAATCAATAAAGACATAAGGGATCTAAATGAAGAGATAGATAAACTAGAACTATTGGACATTTTCAGAGTCATTCATCCCAAGAAACTAGAATACACATTTTACTCAAATCCACATGGGCCATTCTCAAGGATAGACCATATATTAGGCCACAAAGACAGCATCAGCCAATTCAAGAGCATTGAAATCATCACAAGCATCTTCTCAGACCACAGTGGAATTAAACTAACACTTAACAATCAACAAAAGATTAGTAACAGTGCCAAAATGTGGAAGCTCAACAGTACACTTCTTAACAATTTCTGGGTCAAAGAGGAAATAAAGGAAGAAATCAAAATGTTTTGAGAGTTCAATGAAAATGAAGACACAAGCTATCAAAATATTTGGGACACAGCTAGAGCAGTCCTAAGAGGGAAGTTCATAGCTATACAGGCACACATTAGGAAACAAGAAAAAGCACAAATAAACAGCCTGATTGCACATCTTAAAGACCTAGAAGAAGAACAACAAAGGAACCCTAAAGCAACCAGAAGGACAGAAATCACTAAAGTTAGGGCAGAAATAAATAACATTGAGAATAGGAAAACCATACAAAAGATCAACAAAAGTAAATGTTGGTTCTTCGAAAGAGTAAACAAAATCGACAAACCTTTAGCCAGACTCACAAAACAAAAAAGGGAGAAGACCCAAATAAATTGGATAGTAAATGAAAGAGGAGATATCACAACAGACACCACAGAAATTCAACATATCATGCGAGACTTCTATGAACAACTATATGCCACCAAGCTAGAGAACCTGGAAGAAATGGACGATTTTCTAGATACCTACCAACTTCCAAAACTAAGTAAAGAGGAAGTAGATAACATGAACAGGCCCATCACAGCTAATGAAATTGAATCAGTTATCAAAAATCTCCCCAAAAATAAAAGTCCTGGATCAGATGGTTTTACAAATGAATTCTACAAAACCTTCAAAGAAGAACTAATACCTCTACTTTTAAAAGTCTTCCAGAAGATTGAAGACACTGGAATACTCCCTGCCAGCTTCTATGAAGCCAACATCACCCTGATACCAAAAGCAGACAGGACACAACCAAAAAAGAAAACTACAGACCAATATCTCTGATGAACATAGATGCTAAAATATTGAACAAAATTCTAGCCAACCGGATACAGCAGTATATCAAAAAGATTGTTCATCATGACCAAGTGGGGTTTATCCCAGGCATGCAAGGTTGGTTTAATATATGTAAATCAATCAATGTGATCCACCACATCAACAAAAGCAAGACCTAAAACCACATGGTCATATCAATAGATGCAGAGAAAGCCTTTGACAAAATACAACATCCCTTTATGATCAAAACACTACAAAAAATTGGAATAGATGGAAAATTCCTGAAGATAGTGGAGTCTATATATAGCAAACCTACAGCCAACATCATACTCAATGGTGAAAAACTGGAAGCATTTCCACTCAGATCAGGTACTAGACAGGGCTGCCCACTATCACCATTACTATTCAACATAGTGTTGGAAGTTCTTGCCATAGCAATCAGGCAGGAGCAAGGAATTAAAGGGATACAGATTGGAAGAGAAGTCAAACTCTCCTTATTTGCAGATGACATGATAGTATACATGGAAAAACCTAAGGAATCCAGCAAGAAGCTTTTGGAAATCATCAGGCAATACAGTAAGGTGTCAGGCTACAAAATTAACATTCAAAAGTCAGTGGCATTCCTCTATGCAAACACTAAGCTAGAAGAAATTGAAATCCAGAAATCAATTCCTTTTACTATAGCAACTAAAACAATAAAATATCTAGGAGTAAACCTAACCAAAGAAATGAAAGACTTGTATACTGAAAATTATGAGTCACTACTCAAAGAAATTGAAAAAGACACAAAGAAGTGGAAAGATATTCCATGTTCATGGGTTGGAAGAATTAACATCATCAAAATGAATATATTACCCAGAGCCATCTACAAATTTAATGCTATCCCCATCAAGATCCCAAGCACATTTTTTTAGGAGAATAGAAAAAATGCTACAAATGTTTATCTGGAACCAGAAAAGACCTAGAATTGCCAAAACAATCTTGAGAAAAAAGAATAGAACTGGAGGCATCACACTCCCAGATCTCAGACTGTATTATAGGGCCATTGTCATCATAACTGCTTGGTACTGGAATATGAATAGACATACTGACCAGTGGAATAGAATTGAGAGCCCAGAAATGAGGCCCCACACCTATGGACATCTAATCTTTGACAAAGGTGCCCAGACTATTACATGGGGAAAGCAGAGTCTCTTCAACAAGTGGTGTTGGAAACAATGGGTTGAAACATGCAGAAGAATGAAACTGAATCACTGTATTTCACCAAATACAAAAGTAAATTCCAAGTGGATCAAGGACTTGGATGTTAGACCACAAACTATCAAATACTTAGAAGAAAATATTGGCAGAACTCTTTTCCACATAAATTTTAAAGACATTTTCAATGAAATGAATCCAATTACAAAGAAGACTAAGGCAAGTATAAACCTATGGGACTACATCAAATTAAAAAGCTTCTCACAGCAAAAGAAACCACTATGCAAACCAAGAGACCCCTCACAGAATGGGAGAAGATCTTTACATGCCATACATCAGATAAGAGTTTAATAACCAACATATATAAAGAGCTTGCCAGACTCAACAACAGGACAACAAATAACCCCATCCAAAAATGGGGGGAGGACTTGGACAGAATATTCACCACAGAAGAGATCCAAAAGGCCGAGAAACACATGAAAAAATGCTCCAAGTCTCTGATTGTCAGAGATATGCAAATAAAGACAACAATGAGATATCACTTCACTCCTGTGAGAATGTCATACATCAGAAAAGGTAGCAGCAGCAAATGCTGGAGAGGGTGTGGGGTCAAAGGAACCCTCCTACACTGCTGGTGGGAATGCAAATTAGTCCAACCTCTGTGGAGAACAGTCTGGAAAACTCTCAGAAGGCTAGAAATGGACCTACCCTATGATCCTGCAATTCCTCTCCTGGGGATATATCCTAAGGAACCCAACACATCCATCCAAAAAGATCTGTGTACACATATGTTCTTGGCAGCACAATTTGTAATAGCCAAAACCTGGAAGCAACCCAGGTGTCCAACAACAGATGAGTGGCTGAGCAAGTTGTGGTCTATATACACAATGGAATACTATTCAGCTGTAAAAAAAAAAATGGTGACTTCACCGTTTTCAGCCGATCTTGTCCAGTTATCTTGTCCATCTCCAAAACTCTCTCCCTTTACACTGTCTGAACTGGAAGACGCTTTGAAGAGGGTTAAACCGGGAACAGCTGCTGGCTATGATAACATCACCCCAGAACTCATTCTTAACCTGGGTCCCGCGGCAAAGAAGTGGCTCGCTTCATTCCTGTCCCACATCTTGGAATCTGAGTCTATGCCCAAAGTTTGGCGTCGTGCGAAGATTATAGCGGTTTTGAAACCAAAGAAAGACCCAACACTGGCCGCCAGCTATAGACCAATTTCTCTCCTCTACGTGTGTTATAAACTCCTTGAGAGGCTGCTTCTGTCACGTATTTCTCATCTTACAGAGAAATTCCTATCACCCGCCCAAGCTGGTTTCCACCCAGGAAGATCTACCTGCGAACAAGCCCTGGCCCTCTCAACTTACATTGAAAATGGATTCCAGAAGAATTTAAAGACGGGTGCTGTCTTTGTTGATCTCACAGCAGCCTATGACACGGTCTGGCACCCTGGTCTCCTAGTCAAGATCTCAAGATGCCTGCCTCCATGGGTGGCCAACACTATATCGTTTCTTCTCCAAAACAGAAGATTCCGGGTGCATCTGGGTGACAAGTCTAGCAGATGGAGACTTGTCTCAAGTGGCCTCCCCCAGGGCTCTGTTCTGGCTCCTACGCTATTTAATATTTACATCAACGACCTCCCAGAAACTTCTTCAAGGAAGTTCATCTACGCTGATGACATCTGCTGTGCAACTCAGGCATCCAAGTTTGACATCCTCGAGGAAACACTCACGAAAGACATGTCTCTGATATCTGATCACTGTAAAAAATGGCGACTAATCCCTAGCACTGCAAAAACGGTATCATCTGTTTTCCATCATCTACACCATGCCTCGGCCTCGCGTGAGCTTAATGTGCAGCTTGGTGATACGAGAATCCGGCATGAAGCCCAGCCAGTCTACCTTGGTGTTACTCTCAATCGCACTCTGTCATTTCACGAACATCTCATAAAAACTGCAGCAAAGGTGGGCACGAGGAATAACATCATTGCAAGACTGGCCAGCTCCTCATGGGGTGCGAGCGCTTCCACACTACGATCATCATCTCTGGCATTATGCTATTCCACTGCAGAATACTGTGCCCCAGTATGGTTCCGTAGCCCCCATGTCCACTTGGTCGATTCCAAATTATATTCCTCCATGAGGATAATTTCTGGAACCATCCGTTCCACCCGGTTCCATGGCTGCCAGTTCTTAGCAACGTCGCCCCACCAGATATTCGTTGGGATGCGGCATCATCTAAGTTCATTTCCCATGTCTACGCTCGACCGGACCTGCCAATATACGTGGATATCTTCGCCCACCCTGTCCAACGCTTGACGTCTCGTCACCCAATCTGGTCCCCTACGCCTACACTGAACTTCTCTGTTCCAGTCTCTTGGAAACAGAGTTGGCAGTCAGCTGAGGTAAAGAACAAACACCTCATCACAGACCCCTGCAAGCGTCAACCCGGCTTTGACCTAGCACGTTATGATTGGGCCCTCCTCAATCGCTATCGAACAGGCCATGGCCGGTGCGCCGCTATGTTCCATCGCTGGGGAGCCAGAGATGACCCGAACTTCCCCTGCGGCTACAGACAGACTATGACCCACATAGTCAATGACTGCCACCTCTCCAAATTCAAAGAAGGTCTCGAAACTTTACATCAGGCTCAACCTGACGCTGTTGACTGCCTACGGAAGAAGGGCAAACGCTAGAAGAAGAAGAAGCCGGTCTTGGATGGACCTTGAAAAAATCATGTTGAGTGAAATAAGTCAGAAACAGAAGGATGAATATGGGATGATCTCACTCTCAGGCAAAAGTTGAAAAACAAGATCAGAAAAGAAAGCACAAGTAAAACCTGAAATGGAATTGGCATATTGCACCCAAGTAAAAGACTCTGGGGTGGGTGGGTGGGTAGGGAGAATACAGGTCCATGAAGAATGGTAAATGACATCGTGGGGGTTGTATTGTTAAATGGGAAACTGGGGAATGTTATGCATGTACAAACTATTGTATTTACTGTTGAATGTAAAACATTAATTCCCCAATAAAGAAATAAATTTAAAAAAAAAAGAAAAGAGACTCACATGCCTGAGGCTCCAAAGTCCCAGGTTCAATACCCCACATCACCATAAGCCAGAGCTGAACAGTGCTCTGGTTAAAAAGAAGAAGAAGAAGAAGAAGAAGAAGAAGAAGAAGAAGAAGAAGAAGAAGAAGAAGAAGAAGAAGAAGAAGAAGAAGAAGAAGGAAGAAAGAAAGAAAGAATGAATGAATGCAAAGAAAATCTTTTGTCCTTTTGTAGCATTTTAATACATGTACATCTGACTATTTTCTTATATTTATTTTCCCTTTTGTTGCCCTTGTTTTTTATTGTTGTTGTAGTTGTTGTTATTGATGTTGTCATTGTTGGATAGGACAGAGAGAAATGGAGAGAGGAGGGGAAGATAGAGAGGGGAGAGAAAGATAGATACCTGCAGACCTGCTTCACCACTTGTGAAGCTACTCCCCTGCAGGTGGGGAGCTGGGGGCTCGAACCAGGATCCTTACTCTAGCCCTTGTGCTTTGCACCACGTGCGCTTAACCCGCTGCACTACCGCCCGACTCCCGTACATCTGATTATTACACAAGTTACTGATATGGTTGTTTTAACTCCATTATTTTACTACTAGCCTTCTGGTGTTTGTCCTGTTTTGTTTTGTTTTTTTCTTTTTGTACGTCTGTTCTTATTTGTCTTTTAGAAGAATACATTTTGGTGTCTTGTTCTGACCCACTGATCAGGTGATGTGAAAGCTTGCTAATTTTGAGTGATTTCTGGAACAAGAGCTTATGCTGATGCAGGTCCAAGCTGCAGTCTGAGCAGAACTGCCACTTGAGCTAAATGATCAGGCAGATAGATCCCAGGACAAAGAAAAGCAGCTGCAGGGAGTGCTGGGCAAGTCCCAGCAGCACCTGAGTTTCAAGCTGAAGATGTTTAGGTCTGGTGAAGGCCAAAGGACTCATTAGAAGAGTAATTCCTGGCCATGATATCATTTGAGTTCATGATCATGGGGTATCACATGTCCATGTGGTTAGACCTGCCCATGAGGAGCTAGGTACTGAATGGTCCACAAATCACTAGCTTAGCCAGGCCAAACAGCAAATCCATCTTCATTTAGATGTTACCTACCCCAGGTCAAACTTAGGCAGGTTCAAATGGTGTACATAATCCATATAAAGGAGTATGCTCAGATGCCAATGTCCCCCAACCTACTCAGCTCACACCTGTGCATTTTTTTAAATTTTTTAATATTTATTTATTCCCTTTTGTTGCCCTTTTTATTGTTGTAGTTGTTATTGTTGTTATTGATGTTGTTGTTGTTGTTGGATAGGACAGAGAGAAATAGAGAGAGGAGGGGAAGACAGAGAGGGGAAGAGAAAGATAGACACCTGCAGACCTGCGTCACTGCCTGTGAAGCAACTCCGCTGCAGATGGGGAGCCAGGGACTCGAACCAGGATCCTTAGGATGGTCCTTGTGCTTTGCGCCACGTGCACTTAGCCCGCTGAACTACTGCTGGACTCCCTCACACCTGTGCATTTCTATGGAACTCTCAGCTTAGGAAAGAGGAGAGAAACCAAGTGTGGCTTACGGATACATTGTCTTGATGTGATGGAGACAAACCCAAAAAAAACTGCTAAAGTACTGCACCCCAAGCTGAGACAAAAATTTGAGCCCCACCTGCAGGGGCAGGGGGTCGCTTCACAAGTGGTGAAGCAGGTCTGCAGGTATCTTTCTTTCCCCCCTCTGTCTTCCCTCCTCTCTCTATCTCTCTGTCCTATGCAACAACAAATGACATCAACAACAACAATAACCACAACAAGGCTACAACAACAAGGGCAACAAAGAGGGGGGAAAGTGGCCTCCAGGAGCAGTGGATTCATGATGCAGGCACTGAGTCCCAGTAATAACCCTGGAGGCAAAAAAAAAAAAAAAAAAAGGATTCCATGCTTCAAAGGGCCCTGTGGATTTCTCTACTGTCATCATCTTCAAATTCATAATTTCTTTCCCATTCTTTTGAGTGCTTAGCTCTGCCTTATGGTGGTACTAGGATTAAACCCAGTACCTCATGCATGATAGTATGACTGCATAGTAATTATTTTTTTTGCAGCCAGGATTATCACAGGGGTTCAGTGCCTACAACCATACTACCCTCCTAGTGGTCACCTTTCTCTTTCTTTCTCTCTATCTTTCTCTCTTGTGCCCAGATTTATCTTTGGGCCTCAGTACCTGCACTATGAATCCACTGCTTCCGGAGGCCATTTTTTTCCCTTTTTTTTTTTCTTTGTGTGTTTTGCTTGTTTGTTGTTAATAGGACAGAGAGAGATTGCAAGGAGGGGGAGATGGGGAGTGAAAGAAGCACCTGCAGTGGTGCTTCACTGCTCATAGAGCTTGCCCCTGTAGGTGGGGAGTGAGAACTTGAACCTGGGTCCTTGTGCATGATACTGTGTGTGCTCAACTAATGCACCACCACCTGACCTCCTTTTCTCTCTCTCTTTTAGATTGATCGATTTATTAATGAGAAAGAGGAGGAAGAGAAGGAGAGACCTACAGCATCACTCCAACATATGAGATGCCAGCAATAAACTCAGTACTTCATACTTGTGAATCCAACACTTTATGCCACCTCCTGGCCACTTTTTCTTTCTTTGATAGTGAGAGTCAGAGATATAGAGAGGTGCACACACACCTACAGCACTGCTTCACTGCTGGTGAAGTTTCCCCCTTCAGTCTTAAACCTGGGTACTTCATACTTGTGAATCCAACACTTTAAGCACTATGCCACCTCCTGGCCACTTTTTCTTTCTTTGATAGTGAGAGTCAGAGATATAGAGAGGTGCACACACACCTACAGCACTGCTTCACTGCTGGTGAAGTTTCCCCCTTCAGTCTTAAACCTGGGTACTTCATACTTGTGAATCCAACACTTTAAGCACTATGCCACCTCCTGGCCACTTTTTCTTTCTTTGATAGTGAGAGTCAGAGATATAGAGAGGTGCACACACACCTACAGCACTGCTTCACTGCTGGTGAAGTTTCCCCCTTCAGTCTTAAACCTGGGTCCTCAAACATAGCAATGTGTGTACTCTACCAGATGTGCCACCACCTGGCCCCTCCTATAATAATTTCCAATATACATGTGATACTAGCAATTGAATTTGGAACCTCATGTTTGAGAGTTCAACACTTCATACACTACAACAGGTTAAAGGCAGGTTTCCTCCACTGGAGGAAGCTTTGGTGCTGTTGTATCTTTCCTTCTGTTTCTCTGTCTCTATTTTTTTTTTTAATTTTTTGCCACCAAGATTATCACTGGGGTTCAGTGGCAGTGCTATGAACCCACCACTGCTCCCAGAAGCCACTTTGTCCATTTATTTATTTATTTGATAAGACAGAGAGAAATTGAGAAAGGAAGGGGAAAGAGAGGAAGAGAGAAAGATGACACCTGCAGGCCTGCTTCACCACTTGTGAAGTGTCCCCACTGCAGGTGGAGAGCTGGGACTCCAACCAGGATCCTGTGTGGGTCCTTGCACATAATACTATAAGCGTGTAACCAGGTACACTGCCACCCAGCCTCCTTTTTCTATCTTAAAAAGTTGATCCAGGAAGTTGGGTGGTAGTGCAGCAGGTTAAGTGCAGATGGCACAGGTGGTGCAAAGTGCAAGGATCCCAGTTCAAGCCCCCAGCTCTCCACCTGCAGGGAAGTCGCTTTGCAAGTGGTGAAGCAGGTCTGCAGGTGTCTATTTTTCTCTCCCCGTTTCTGTCTTCCCCTCCTCTTTCTATTTTTCTCTGTCCTATCCAACAATGATGACATCAATAACAACAATAATAATAACTACAACAATAATAAAAAACAAGGGCAACAAAAAGAAAAATAAGCAAATATTTAAAAAAAAAAGTTGAGAGGTCCGGGAGGTGGCACAGTGGATAAAGCATTGGACTCTCAAGCATGAGGTCCTGAGTTCAATCCCCGGAAGCCCATGTACCAGGGTGATGCCTGGTTCTTTCTCTCTCTTCCTATGTTTCTCATTAATAAATAAATAAAATATTTTGAAAGAAAGTTGATCCAGGGGATCAGGCTGTAGCACAGTGGGTTAGGCACACATGGCACGAAACTTGAGGACCGGCATAAGTATCCTGGTTCAAGCCCCCGGCTCCCCACCTGCAGGGAGTCACTTCACAAGCAGTGAAGCAGATCTGCAGGTTATCTATCTTTCTCTTCTCCTCTCTGTCTTCCCCCCCTTTCTCCACTTCTCTCTGTCCTATCCAACAACAATGACATCAATAACAATAATAATAACCACAACAGTGATAAAAACATGGGCAACAAAAAAGGAAAATAAATAAATATGTTTTTTTAAAAAAACAGGCACACCAGGTTGAGTGGACATGTTATAATGCACAAGGACCCCAGTTCAAGCCCACGATCCCCACCTTCAGGGGGAAAGCTTCATGAGTGGTGAAGCAGGGTTGCAGGTGTCTATCTCCCCTCTCCATTTCTATCTCTATCCAACAAATTTTTAAAAAGATAATTTTTAAAAAGTTGATCCAGAGCATTAAAACTCCAATGAACATTTAAAATTTTTTAAATACTGACCCCAGCAGATCCCAGATGGAGTAACCACTAAGCCCTGAGCTGCTTCTGCTACCTAGGTCAATGCCAGAATCCTCAGATTTCAGCTCACACTCCTGTGACCCTGTAACAAATGCTATTCTAATAGTTCCTCTCAATTTAGCAATCTTGCAAGATTTCTGCTTACTAATATTTTTAAAATTCATTTCTGTTTTTAGGAGCCGGGCAGTGGCACAGCGGGTTAAGCGTACATGGCGTAAAGCGCAAGGACCTGCGTAAGAATCCCGGTTCAAGCCCCCAACTCCCCACCTGTATGGGGCTTTGCTTAACAGGCGGTGATGCAGGTCTGCAGGTGTCTATCTCTCCCCCACTCTGGCTTTACCTCCTCTGTTTCTCTCTGTCCTATCCGACAACAATAATAACAACTACGATAAACAACTACGATAAACAACAACTGCAATAAACAATAAGGATCCCGGTTCGAGCCCCCGGCTCCCCACCAGCAGGGGTGTCGCTACACAGGCGGTGAATTAGGTCTTCAGGTGTCTTTCTCTCCCCTTCTCTGTCTTCCCCTCCTCTCTCCATCGCTCTGTCCTATCCAACAATGACGACATCAATAACAACAATAATAACTACAACAATAATTTTAAAAGGGCAACAAAAGAGAAAATAAATAAATGTTAAAAAAAATAAGGGTGGTCCGGGAGGTGGCACAGTGGATAGGGCATCGGACTCTGAAGCATGAGGACCTGAGTTCAGTCCCCGGCAGCACATGTACCAGAGTGATGTCTGGTTCTTTCTCTCTCTCCTCTATCTTTCTCATTAATAAATAAATAAACTCTTTTAAAAAAAATTAAAAATTAATTTAAGGGAGTCGGGCGGTAGCGCAGCAGATTAAGCGCAGGTGGTGTGAAGCACAAGGACCAGCGTAAGGATCCCGGTTTGAGCCCACAGCTCCGCATCTGCAGTGGAGTCGCTTCACAGGCGGTGAAGCAGGTCTGTAGGTGTCTGTCTTTTTCTCCCCCTCTTTGTCTTCCCACCTGCAGGGGAGTCGCTTCACAGGCAGTGAAGCAGGTCTGCAGGTGTCTTTCTCTTCCCCCTCTTTGTCTTCCTCTCCTCTCGCCATTTCTCTGTGTCCTATCCAACAACGATGACAACAATAATAACTACAACAATAAAACAACAAGGGCAACAAAGGGGAATAAGTAAATAAAACTATTAAAAATAAATAAATAAATTTTGAAAAATTCATTCCTGGGAGTCAGGCGGTAGTACAGCACGTTAAGCGCACGTGGCACAAAGCGCAAGGACCGGCATAAGGATCCCGGTTGGAGTCCCCGGCTCCCCACCAGCAAGGGAGTTGCTTCACAAGCGTTGAAGCAGGTCTGCAGGTGTCTTTCTCTCCCCTTTCTGTCTTCCCCTCCTCTCTCCATTTCTCTCTGTCCTATCCAATAACAATGACATCAGTAACTACAATAATAACTACAACAATAAAACAACAAGGGCAACAAAAGGGAATAAATAATTTTTTTTTTAAATTCACCTCTGTTTTTGTAATAAATCATACACATATTTCCATTGCAGGGAGATATACATACACATATACATATTCATCAAAAGTAACTGGCCAGGGTTAGCTTAATGGTTATGCAAAGAGACTAATGCCTGAGGCTCCAAAGTCGCAGATTCAATCCCCTACACTACAAGAAGCTAGAGCTGAGCAGTGCTCTGGTAAAAATAAATAAATAAAAATAAAAAGTGACTGTGGTCTGGGAGGTAGCACAGCGGACAAAGCATTGGACCCTTAAGCATGAGGTCCCTAGTTCAATCCCCGGCATCACATGTACCAGAGTAATGTCTGATTCTTTCTCTCCTGCTTTCTCATTAATAAATTAATTTAAAAAATAATAAGTGACTTAGCAGAGTCTCCAGGTAAGGCACCTGAGAAATTCTGCAGACACCTCCAGAGTGACACACTCCTGGGGGTACAAGGACCCTGGCTTAATGAGGACTGCCTATCTTGGAAAAAAACAGCCCAACCCCCAGAGGGCGTGGGCGGTTGCACATAGGTTTAAGCACACATAGTACAAAGTGTAAGGAACCGTAGGACCCATGCAAGGATCCCGGTTCGAGCCCCCAGCTCCCCACCTGCAGAGGGGTCACTTCACAAGTGGTGAAGCAGGTCTGCAGGTGTCTATTCCTCTCCCTCTCTAGGGCCATCACGGAGCCCCAGCAATAACCCTAGAGGCAAAAAAAAAAAAAAAAAAAAAACACAACCCCACCTGCTTTTCTGATACAACAAATCTAGCTTTTCAATAAGAAAATCCAGGACTGAGAGAGGGTGGGAGTGAAAAACTTGTCACTGACTTCTATCACATTTCCTGCCAGAACACCCTGTGGAGAAGTCTCAGGCGCAGCATGTGAGTCACTGGTTTTATCAGCCAAGAGTTTAAAAACAGGTTTCAGGAAATAATCAAGGAGGAATCTTGGGGAACATTTTCAACTTTAGTGTGAAACTATCAAGTCTCTGTGCTCTTGGGGGAACTTGAGGGGAAAAAAGCAGTGAGAAAAATCAGTGAAATATCAAGGGACCAGGTGTGGGAGATAGCATAATAGTTGCAAAGGACTTTTCAGCTTTATAAAAAGACATCCAGGGGCTGGGCAGTAGTGCTGCGGGTTAAGTGCAGGCAGCACCAAGCGCAAGGACCAGCACAGTGATCCCGGGTGCAGACCCCAGCTCCCTACCTGCAGGGGAGACGCTTCACAAGTGGTGTCTGTCTTTCTCTCCCCCTCTCTGTCTTCCCCTCCTCTCTCGATTTCTCTCTGTCCTATCCAACAATGACAAGAATAACAACAATGATAAACAACAAGGGCAACAAAAGGAAAAAAATGGCCTCCAGGAGCAGTGGATTTGTAGTGCAGACACCCAGCCCAAGCAATAACCCTGTAGGCAAAAAAAAAAAAAAAAAGACATCCATGCCAGAGGCTCCAAGGTTCCCAGTTCAATACCCAGCACCACAATAAGCCAGAACTAAGCAGTGCTCTTGTGCAAATAAATAAATAACCAACCAGCCACTACACCAGAGTTGGTGCAGTGACTAAGGCAGAAGACATGCTCAAGTCCTAGTGCCTCCCCAACATTGCATATACCAGAGTCATGTTCTCTCTCTCTCTCTCTCTCTCCTCTTTCACTAATAAATAAGTTAACACACTGAATAGGAGAGTCAGTGCATGGTAGTACATAGGACTTGCATGCAGAAAGTCCCATCCAGGTTCCATACTGAGCACTACGTATAACTGAATAGTGCTCTGATGGGGAAAAAAAAATAAAAAGAAGAAAGAAAAATTTAACGGGCACTGACACAGCAAATTATCCAAATGGCTTCAAAGAGGAAGGAAATAACGCAGTGTTCCATGGCAGTGACTCATACATAATCCAACGGATATGTATTGGGCACTCCTGTGGCAAAGTATGACATGGAGGACTAAATGAGGCCCCAAGGTCCCCAGTCCCACAGAGCTCACAGCCACTGAGTACGTCCTCACATAGGTGCCAAGTGACAAGGAATGCTTCTCATAAATATTTGGTCTTCATCGAACATTTCTGCCTCATAGCTCCATAAAGCCTTGGGACTTCCTAAGGGTTGAGTATTTATTTATGGTGGTGTTTTGGGGTTTTTTTTCCCCCTCCAGGGTTATTGCTGGGCTCGGTGCCTGCACCATGAATCCACTGCTCCTGGAGGCCATTTTTTCCCCCTTTTTGTTGCCCTTGTTGTTGTAGCCTCGTTGTGGTTATTATTATTGCCATTGTTGATGTTGTTCATTGTTGGACAGGACAGAAAGAAATGGAGAGAGGAGGGGAAGACAGAGAGAGGGAGAGAAAGATAGACACCTGCAGATCTTCTTCACCGCCTGTAAAGTGACTCCCCTGCAGGTGGGGAGCCGGGGGCTCCAACTGGGATCCTTATGCCGGTCCCTGCACTTTGCCCCACATGCGCTTAACCCACTGCGCCACCGCCCGACCCCCAGGGGTTTTTTTTTTGGTTTTTTTTTTGCCAACAGAGTTATAACTGGGGTTTGATGCCTGCACAATGAATCCATAGCCTCCAAGTGGCCACTAACTCCCCTTCCCTTTTTTTTTCCTTTTCCCTTATTTGATAGAACAGAGAGAAATTGAGAGGGGAGGAGGCAATAGAGGGAGAAAGAGACACCCACGGCACTACTTCATCACTACTGAGGCTTCCCCCTGCAGGTGGGGACCATGAGTTTGAACCTGGGTCCTTGTGCATGGTAATATGTACTCTACCAGGTGTGCCGCCACATGGCCCGAAGGTGTCCCTCGTTATGCTAATAAGTGACACGTTTAGAAAACACCTGAACACGGGAGTGGATGTTTTCTAGGAAACCAACTACCTGATTAGAGGGTTGCAACTTCTAGTTTCAACTTTCTGGAGAGGGAATAGGGACTAGAAGTTGAGTTTAGTTGCCTAGGGTTGCTGATTTCATCAGTCATGCCTGTGTCATGAAGCCTCCATTTAAAAAGTCCAATAAAAGGGGACTTCAGAAAGTATCTGGGGGGGAGTCGGCTGTAGCACAGCGGGTTAAGCGCAGGTGGCGCAAAGCACAAGGACCTGCATAAGGATCCTGGTTCGAACCCCGGCTCCCCACCTGCAGGGGAGTCGCTTCACAGGCAGTGAAGCAGGTCTGCAGGTGTCTATCTTTCTCTCCTCCTCTCTGTCTTCCCCTCCTCTCTCCATTTCTCTCTGTCCTATCCAACAACGACAACAACAATAATAACTACAACAATAAAACAACAAGGGCAACAAAAGGGAATAAATAAATAAAATAAATATTAAAAAAAAGAAAGTTTCTGGGTTGACAACACTTGGAAGTCTGAGGGAAGTGGCCCAGCTAGATAGGGCATGGTAGTGCCTTGTACTTCTCACCACCCCCACCTCTTTTATCCTGTGTGATAAACCATTGCTCTTGTGGGTAAATGGATTTACTGAGCTGTGTGTGCCATTCTAGTAAATTAATCGAAACTGATGGTGGTTTGTTGGGAACCTATAATGTATAGTTGGTGGGTCAGAAGTACAGAAAATAAATAACCTGGACTCACTTGAAGTTCAGGGAGAACATCCTGAGAACTTCCAGTCAGAGTAGGTAAGCTTGTACAATAATTATGCAAAAAAAAAAAAAAAAGGCTTCCATGTCTGGGGCTCCAAAGTCCCAGGTTCAATTCCCAGCACTACCATAAGCCAGAGCTGAGCAGTGTCTAGTAAGAAACAAACAGAATTTCTGGTCAAGCTCTAGCTGATCAGAAGCATAGGTAACAACATCTGAAAAAGAGGGCTTCTCGGGAGACTCAACCCTCAGCCTGGAGAATCTGCCTCTATCTCTAGGTAGGTGGTATCAGAACTGAGTTTAACACCTTGCTGGTGCATGAGAGTTGCTTGATGATGTGGGTAAGTTTCCATACACATACTCAAGTGGGGATTGATCCCAGGACACCTAAACAGGGTCCTGAGAGCCTTCTTGACCCTTAAGGTGGGATTGTTTGAACATGCCGGAGGTCAGGCTAAAGTTCACGCACAAGTGTGAAACAGAGTGCTTGTTGGAACAAGAGAAAGGAGTTTGGAGAGCACAACAAATGTAAGACTGGGTGGGTCCTTCCTCTTCTATTGTGGTGACGGTTAAGAGGCCTATTTGGGTTCATTTGGGGGAGGCCTGTTGTGCACAGGCAGCATGTTCAGCACTTTTTATTTATTTACAGAACAGTTTAATTCACCGAGGGAACGCTATGGAGCAGGAAGGAGGCATGGCAAAAATGGAGGCCCAAAGGGGGGGGGGCTCCTCCAAAAGCAGTCTCTGGGGAAAACAAGAAGTCCCCCCAAGGGCTGGAGTAGATGAGGGAGGTGGGGCCTGGAGGAATACCAAACTGAACTCAATTTTCTGTTTGGTACATAGTAGGATGAGTTCTAGAGAGAAAGGGAAAGAAGGGAGAAAGGGAGGGAGAGGGAAAGGAAGGAGGGAGAGAGGATGGGAGAGAGGGAAGGGGAGAGGAAGGGAGGAAGGGAAGGGGATCCCACCTCAGCACATTCCATTTCCTGCTGTGTGATATTGGAGATAATTAACCCAGGGACCCTAACAGCTGCCACCCACCAGGAACTCGGGCCCTCCCTGCATGACACCTAAACCACACTCCCACTCATGGTTCTGTGGGAGAAGGTAGTCTCATTAAAATTTTTCATCAGATATGCTGGCCTGCAGTCACCAGTCCACACTCCCTCCTTGGGACAGACTCTAGTGACACAGTGGTTGCTCAAGAACCCAAGCTGATGGCTGCCTTCCTGCCAGGCTAGAAGACTCTCTGCCACAATATCCCACAGGATCCTGACTCTACTCCCAATGGCATTTGGGGGAGCAGAGGAGCATTGGAGGGAAAGGTAAGAAGTTAATTTAAGAAGGTAAGCTTGGCTACTGGCTTACTATGTGACCCTCAGGCCTAGCCTTGCTTTCCCAAACACCATGACTTTGAGACCTAAATTCTCTTAGAATCAGGCAGAATCAACGAATTCAACTTGGACCTGGCCTCAGAAATGTGAAGCCCAGGACAGGAACAGGACACATTCAGAAGAGGAGGCAGATACTGGCTGGGTGCATGAGCAAGGGCATTACAAGAGCAAACAAGAGGTTCCTGAGGAGTGTGGCCCCAGGAAAGGTATCCCAAAGAAACTGGAGTCTGGGGAGTAGGGAAGTAGCTCAGCGGACTAAGCGCATGTGGCGCAAAGCACAAGGACCAGCGGAAGGATCCCGGTTCAAGCCCTTACTCCCCACCCGTTTGTGAAGCTGCAAGTGTTTATCTTTCTCTCGCCTTCTCTGTCTTCCCCTCCTCTCTCCAATTCTCTCTGTCCTATCCAACAACAACAGCAGCAGCGACAACAATAATAATAACGACAACAACAAGGGCAACAAGATAGGAAAAAATAGCCTCCAGGAGCAATGGATTTGTAGTGCAGGCACCGAGCCCCAGCAATATCCCTTGAGGCAGGAAAAAAAAAAAAAAGGCAAGAGGGGAATGGCCTCTGGGAGGAGTGGATTCGTAGTGCTGGCATTGAGCCCCAGCGATAACCCTGGAGACAAAAAATAAAATAAAACAAAATAAAAGGTGGGCAGCAAATAGCCAGGTGGAGCAAAGAGGGGAAAAAAAAACTATGGGGGCTGTGCTGTGGTGCACCGGTTTAAATGCACATAGTATGAAGTGCAAAGCCCCGAGCAAGGGGACCCCACCCAACTTCCAACCTGCGGGGATGTCGCTTCACATGCGGTGAAGCAGGTCTGCAGGTGTCTGTCTCTCTCTCCCCCTCTCTATCTTCCCATGCTCCCCTCAATTTCTCTTTGTCCTATCCAATAAAATGGGGGGAAATGGCCAACAGAAGCAATGGATTAATAATGCCAGCACCGAGCCTCAATGATAACCCTTGAGGCAGAGAGAGAGAGAGAGAGAGAGAGAAGAATCATCACAGAGGGCCAGAAAACTGCTCACCCAGTAAAGAATGAGCATTACTAGGTAGGAGGATAGAGGTTCAAACCCCAGCATCACATGGGAGTATCACAGATGACACCTGGGAAGCTCCATGAATAGTAGAGCAGTGCTGTGTTATCTCCCCTTCAACCGCCTCTCTCTCTAAATTAATAATAATAATGACTATTATTATTATATAATTATTATTCCTGGTTTGAGCCCCCTGCTCCCCACTTGCAGGGGGGGTCACCTCACAAGCGGTGAAGCAGGTCTGCAGGTGTCTATGTTTCTCTCTCCCTCTCTGTCTTCCCCTCCTCTCTCCACTTCTCTGTCCTATCCAACAACGATGACATCAATAACAACAACAATAACTATAACAACAATAAAAAACAAGGGGAACAAAAGGGAATAAATAAATATTTAAATTATTATTATTATTATTATTATAGACTGGACCCAGGGGACCACTCAGCAATATCATATATGTGTTAGGCCCTGAATTCATTCCACAATGCTGCATTAAAAAAAAAAAAAGGTGGGGGGGCTACACAAAGTCTGAGTAAAGACTTGGAGACATGGGAAAGCCTGGGAACAAAGGAGTTTAGTCAGACGAGGAACTAGGACCTCTCTCGGGGTGAAACTGGTCAGAGATAAAGAGCCAGAGGGAGTGAGAACGGACAGTCTCTGATAAGCAGAGACCATCCACCTGCCCAATGAAACCTGGACCAGGCAGAGTGAAACCTAGGACAGTACAAGCCCAGACAGGAAAGTTGAAGTGCTCAGGACCAAGGGTAGGGCAGCAAGGTTGGAAAGCACAGGGCAGACCTCATGACTACAGGGATGTCAAGGAAACGGTTATCAGACTAGCAAGAAGACCTGGGGACAGTTCTGAGAAGAGAAGATGGGATTGATTTACAATGAGTTTCAGGTGCCCTAGGATTATCTCAAGGAGATAATGGAGCAAGATATGGATGGGGGATAGACTCAAGACATCACTGTGGAGACAAAAGGAAGGCTCTGGAGGCCTCCTGGTTTTGGTTTTATGAAATGGGAATGTAGTATTTTCATCAGCAAAGTTTAATGCAGTAAACACTAGTTTAAATTCTGAATGAGGATAATATTAGTCAGATAAAGTTATTTGCCACATGTAGCAAGGATCATTTTTGAAAGTTTTTTATTTATTTATTCCCTTTTGTTGCCCTTGTTGTTTTATTGTTATAGTTATTATTGTTGTTACTGATGTCTTTATTGTTGGATAGGACAGAGAGAGATGGAGAGAGGAGTGGAAGACAGAGAGGGGGAGAGAAAGACACATAGAGAGGGGGAAAAAAAGATAGACACCTGAAGACTTGCTTCACCGCCTGTAAAGTGACTCCCCTGCAGGTGGGGAGCCGGGGGCTTGAATCGGGATCCTTCCACCAGTCCTTGCGTTTTGTGCCACGTGCACTTAAACCGCTGCACTACCACCCAACTCCCTTTTTAAAAAAAATATTTTTACTTATTATTTAAATTTTTTTACTATTTATTTATTCCCTTTTGTTGCCCTTGTTATTTTATTGTTGTAGTTATTATTGTTGTTGTCGTTGTTGAATAGGAGAGAAATGGAGAGTGGAGGGGAAGACAGAGAGGGGGAGAGATAGACACCTGCAGACCTGCTTCACCGCCTGTGAAGCGACCCCGCTGCAGGTGGGGAGCCAGGGGCTTGAATCGGGATCCTTCCGCCGGTCCTTGAGCTTTGCACCACCTGCACTTGACCTGCTGCGCTACAGCCCAACTCCCAGCCAACTCCCTTTTTTTAAATTTTTTAATGAGAGAGAATCAGAACATCAGGCTGGCATATGTGGTACCAGGACTTGAACACCTCACATATCAAAGTCCAGTGCTCTACCACTGAGCCACCTCTCTGGCTGTGTTTTGAAATTGTTTTAATATACAATATTTGAAAAATGGTAATATGTAATATGTAAGGGAAGGAAAAAAGTGTAATTCAGTAAATGAAATTTAAAGCAATTTTAAGAAAATTATCTTTATTTATTTATGGATAGAGACAGACAGAAATCGAGAGGGAAGGGGGTGATAGAGGGGAAGACAGAAAGAGAGACACCTGTAACACTGCTTCACCACTTGCAAAGCTTTCCCCCTGTAGGTAGAGACCGGGGGCTTGAACCTCAATCCTTGCACATTATAACAGGTACGCTCAACCAGGTGCACCACCACCTGGCCCCTAAAGCAGTTTTTATAAATTAATAGACATTGCATCTTTTTTTTTTTAATTGTCACCAGGGTTATTGCTGGGGCTCACTGCCTACACAACAAATACACTACTTCTAGTGATCTTTTTTTAAAAATTATTTTTATTTATTATTGGATAGAGACAGCCAAAAATTGAGAGGAAGGGGGAGACAGAAGGAGAAAGGCAGAGAGGCACCTACAGATCTGCTTCACCACTTGTGAAGCTTTCCCCCTGCAGGTGGGAACTGGGGGTTTAAACCCGGGTCCTTGAGCATTGTAACATGTGTACTCAACCAGATTCACCACCACCCAACCCCATGGTCATTATTTTTCCTTTTTAAATTTTAATTTAATTTTCCCTGACAGGATGGAGAAAAAAATGAAAGGAAGGGAGGGGGAGGTGGAGAAGAAGAGAGAGAGACACTTGCAGCACTGCTTCACCATTTGTAGAGCTTCCCCCTTGCAGGTGGGAAGCTGGGCGTTGAATCAAGGTTCTTATACAGAGTAAAATGCATATGCTCAACTGGGTGTGCCACTGTCCAGCATTGGCATTGCAATAATATAAGAAACTACTGGACAGGAGTCGGGCGGTGGCCCAGTGTGTTAAGCACAGGCTATGCGAAGCACAAGGACCGGCGAAAGAATCCTGGTTCGAGTCCCGGGTTCCCCACCTGCAGGGGAGTCGCTTCACAGGCAGTGAGGCAGATCTGCAGGTGTCTGTCTTTCTCTCCCTCTCTCTCTGTCTTCTCCTCCTCTCTCTATTTCTCTCTGTCCTATCCAACGACGACATCAGTAACAACAACAATAACTACAACAACAGTAAAAAACAAGGGCAACAAAAGGGAAAATAAATATAATTTTAAAAAATTTTTTAATTAAAAAAAAGAAAGAAACTACTGGGCACAGGTTAGTGGCACAGCGGGTTAAGCGCACATGATGTGAAGCGCAAGGACTGACCTAAGGATCCTGCCTTGAGCCCCCAGCTCCCCACCTGCAGGGGGGTCGCTTCAAGGGTGATGAAGCAGGTCTGCAGGTGTCTGTCTTTCTTTTCCCCTCCCTGTCTTCCCATCCTTTCTCCATTTCTCTCTGTCCTATCCAACAATAATAACAATACTACTAACAACAATAATGATAACAGCAATGATAAACAATAAGGGCAACAAAAGGGAAAAAAATAGTCTCCAGGAGCAGTGGATTCGTGGTACAGGCACCAAGCCCCAGCGATAACCCTGGAGACAGAAAGAAAGAAAGAAAGAAAGAAAGAAAGAAAGGAAGGAAGGAAGGAAGGAAGGAAGGAAGGAATGGGGAGTTGGGCTGTAGCACTGTGGCTTAAGCACAGGTGGCGCAAAGCCCAAGGACTGGTAGTTCGAGCCCCTGGCTCCCCACCTGCAGGAGAATCGCTTCACAGGCGGTGAAGTAGGTTTGCAGGTGTCTATCTTTCTCTCCCCCTCTCTGTCTTCCCTTCCTCTCTCCATTTCTCTGTCCTATCCAACAACAACGATATCAATAATAATTACAACAATAAAACAACAAGGACAACAAAAGGGAATAAATAAATATAAAAAAAAATTAGAAAGAAAGAAACTATTAAAATTGTGTCCTTGTGGGGAAAAAAAAAAGAATTAAGGCCCTGGAAGCTTTCAGGGTGGCATGGATAGAGGTATCAAGGATGGGGTGGGGGGTGGCATGCACTCCCCCAACCCAGGGGCATGAAGAGAGATAGCCAGAGCAGCTAGGAGAAACCCAGGAGACCACATAAGCTAGAGACCCAGATTCCCACCTGCAGCGGGGGCTGCAGGTGTCTCTTTCTATAACTCAGCAGAACAGGAGAATGTTGAGAAGTGGAGGGCCAGGCAGCATTAACCAAGAAGTGTACAGAAGGTTTTAAGGGGTGAGAGGGGTGTTACTAGTGTCTGTGAACTGTGACCAGGTCTATGAGCAGAGCCACTACATAGGACTACACAGGCTGTGTGTGCACTGCTCACTGCTCACTTGCACCAAAACACGTGGCCCCCGGGAGGTTCATCCCTCACGCTTGGGCAGTTATTATTTTTTTTAATAATTTATTTCTTTATTGGGGAATTAATGTTTTACATTCAACAGTAAATACAATAGTTTGTACATGCATAACATTCCCCAGATTCCCATTTAACAATACAACCCCCACTACGTCATTCATCATCTTTCATGGACGTGTATTCTCCCCACCCACCTACCCACCCCAGAGTCTTTTACTTTGGTGTAATACTCCCAATTCCATTTCAGGTTCGACTTGTGTTTTCTTTTGGGGGGCAGTTATTTTGTGAAGCCTGTAACTGCAGTACGGTCATGTTCCACACGGGGGCGTCAAAGACCCACTCTGTACTTAAGGCTTGGCTGGCGCAGGGAAGCGTTCTGTTAGGGGCTCCTTGGCGCCAAGGCAATTCTCTGATGGGGTAGAGAGTATTGTCCACTGCCCAGTGGCCAGGGCATCCCTCCAAGTCTCTGTCAGAACAGCTCTCCTAACAGTAGGAACTACAGAAATAAATTGCATACCATACGCAGCAGCTTTTGTCAGGGAGTCAGGGTCCCAGGGGAGCAGCTCATCTCATGATCTGGGAGAGGCAAGGTCATCCCCTCACTTGTCCCTTAGGAGAAGGGAGTCAGGAAGGAAGGAAGGACGCCTGGCCCAGCCCGTGAGATAGTCACGCCACCCTTTTGCTCACTCAGCTCAGCACGGCCCTTGTTAACAGCCCCACCTGGAGGCCAACGGTGGCCAAGCAATAACAAGGGCACAGACAGCTCTGCCTCAGTCAGAGGCCTAGCGATGTCACCTGTTAAGTTTGGTGACCCTTCACTTGAAATGTAAACCTACCAGGTACAGGGCCATCCCTGGAAGCTCCCTCCCCCCCCCCCCCGATAAGTAATAGTTATGTTGCCTTTGAAAATGATGACAAGTCAAGGTACAGGAGCTAGCCCACCTGATAGACATGTTTTCCTGTGTCAGTAGCCGTGGCTGGGCTTAATTTAAGGTCCAGCACCACACAAGAGCTGTGAGGATGACTTGGGGGGAGCTCCATGCATGGATTCTCCACTTTCTCTCTCTGGCTCTCCTTTATTTCTTCCTTTTTCTTCCTTCCTTCCTTTCTTTCTTTCTTTTTTTCTTTCTTTTTTTTTCCTCTCTCAGAAAAAAAAATGATAGGAGAGATAGCATAATAGTTATGAAAAGACTTTCCAGATTCAATCCCCAGAATCACCATAAGTCATTGTGTAGCAGTGTTCTGGCATCTCTCTCTCTTTCATTAAAATAAAATAAATTATACTTATAATAATAATGAATGAAAGGTTAGAGGAGGTCATTCAGTGGCATCTTGCACAGAAGAGGCCCTGAATTCATTCTCTGGGTTGGCATTAAAACTGAAAATTAGGTTCAAACCTGTGCCCACTGCACTGGAGGAAGTGTGTGTGTGTGTGTGTGTGTGTGTGTGTGTGTTCCACCAACAGGGTTGTGACTGGGGCTTGGTGCCTGCATGATGACTCCACTGCTCCTGATAATCATATTGTCTTTATTTGATAGAGACAGAGAAAAATAGAGGCAGGGAGTGAAGGAAGAGGCGAGCACGAGATACCTGCAGCACTGCTCCACCACTGTGAAACTTGAACCCTAAGGTTTGAACCTGGAGGGCTTGAACCCTGGTCCTCAGGCATCGTAATATGTGAAGTCTGCCAGTTGTGCCAATGCTGGAGAAAGCTTCTGTGGTGTTTTTCTCCCTTTTTCTGGAAAAAATATATTGTCCTGGAATTGAGAGACCCCAGTAAATACGGGAAAGAAAGAAGAAAACACTACAACAAGGGCACCAAAATGGGGAAAATGGCCTCGAGGAGCAGTGGATTCAACAACCTAGAAAGCACTGAGTTGTCATTGCTATCTATCGTTTATATAAGTAAAGAAAGAAAATAGAGTCAGGTGAAATTGCACTGCCCAGATGTATGCATTGGTGCTGACACACTGATGAGTCTCCAGACAGCTCCCAAGGGGTCAGTGGACCCAGGAGAACAGAAGCTGTTCTGGAGAACAGCTTCCTCACTCCACAGAGTTCACTGAGTGAATTAAACCCCTTTCACTGTTCAGAATATGAAGCCCCCTCTCTTCAGCCTCCTCCCCTGCCTGAACCTGCTACCTCTCAGACCTTACCTCCTTCCCCTCTAGCTACCGCACAAGATTCTAATAGAGGGAATTCCCAGCTCTGAGCTGTTGCTTCTCCCCGAATATAGTCCCCATATATCCTCTGGATGTTTCCAGGATACTTTCCTTGACATTCAGGTCTTGGCTCCAATGTCACAGGTGAGGAGGCCTTCCCTGACCACCCTGACTATTCTCCCTCAGTCCCGCCACTCCCAATCACATTGTCCTGGACTTTCTTTTTCCACAGCCCTTCATTTTTTCATTGCTTCACCTTTCTTATATGGTAACTTGATTACTGTCTCTGTTCACTAGGGTGTAAGCTCCTTGGAAGCAGAGACCTTGCCCGTCTGATCCGCCACATCCCCAGAAGGATGCCAGGCACACAGCCATGCGTGACACCCATTTTCAGTGGCCACAGGGTATCCAAGGCATGCATGAACTTTTTCAGCCCTCTGACCCCACTGGTCACGTGGACATGCCCCCCCTTATCCATGATTAAACAAGCCAGTCATCAACATTCTCAAGTACAGATTTATCTTACCTATACAACTATTTCTTTTTTTTAATTTTTTTATATTTATTCATTTATCTTCCCTTTTGTCGCCCTTGTTTATTGTTGTTGTAGTTATTATTGTTGTTGTTATTTATTTCATTGTTGTTAGATAGGACAGAGAGAAATGGAGAGGGGGGAAAACAGGGGAAGAGAAAGAGAAACACCTGCAGACCTGCTTCACCACTTGTGAAGGGACTCCCCTGCAGGTGGGGAGCCAGGGGCTCGAACCGGGATCCTGATGCCGGTCCTTGCGCTTTGCGCCACGTGCACTTAACCCGCTGTGCTACCGCCCGACTCCCTCAACAACTATTTCTTTGGGGTAAAATTTCTTTTTTCTTTTCTGCACAGCTGAGACATCACACATTAAAGATATTCTCACCACAGGCTTTTGTTTCAAGACAGAGGTAGAGAGTGAGTGAATGAGACGTGGTCCGGGAGGTAGCACAGTAGATAAAGCATTGGATTCTCAACCATGAGGTCCTGAGTTCAGTCCTTGGCAGCACATGTACCAGAGTGATGTCTCGTTCTTTCTCTCTTTCCTATCTTTCTCATAAATAAACAAATTCTAAAGAAAAAAAAAAAGAAAGAAAGAACAGAAAAGAGAGAGAGAATGAATGAGACCATAGCACTGTAGCTTCCTTCAATGCCGGGGGGTGGGGGGGGATGGGGGTGTCTAACACTGGATCAGCACAGGGACAGCTCTAAGCCACTGTCACCCCAGGGGCCAACACTCTGCTCAACTCAGCACTCAGTGGGTAATTGTTGAATGAAATGACAAAGGACAGAGTACTAGGTTGGTAGGTGGGGTGGGGACAGGGAATAAATTTGGAAAATGTTTAAAAGGTAGTATCATTGCAACAAAGCAAAGGACTCTGAGGAAGGAAGGCAGGGAGGGGGCTGCCTGGGGCCTTTGGGATGCTGGTACATGATGATGGAAATGGACCCACGTTGAGGTGAGAGTGTTTTGTAGACAACTATCATGAGGCGATGAGAAATTGTACCCAGGTGTCAGTTCGTGTGCTGTAAACCATTAACACCCCCAATAAAATGACAAAAAAGAGACTGTAATTTAACATATCCTAGGAGACTAAATGAAGGTGGCTTAAGAAAGAGCAGGGAGATTTTGTTGGGAGCCAGGTGGTAGCGCAGCGGGTTAAGCACACGTGGCGCAAAGCACAAGGACCGGTGTAAAGACCCGGTTCGAGCCCACGGCTCCCCACCTGCACGGGGGTAGCTCACTTCACAGGCGGTGAAGCAGGTCTGCAGGTGTCTGTCTTTCTCTCCCGTCTCTGTCTTCCCCTCCTCTCTCCATTTCTCTCTGTCCTATCCAACAATGATGATATCAATAACTACAATAACAATAAAAAAACAAGGGCAACGAAAGGGAAAAATAAATAAATAAATATAAAAGAAATTAAAAAAAAAAAAAGAGCAGGGAGACTTTGTAAACCAATATTTAATCACAAATTAAAAACTAAAATAAAATAGAAAGTAGGGAGTATAAAGAGTTCAATCATTTATTCATTCAACATTATAAATTATTTATTCAATGAAAGAGAGAAAGACCAGAGCACCACTCTGGCATATGACGTGCTGGGGTCCACTGGGACCTCAGGCATGCAAGTCCTCTGCTATACCACTGAACTATTTCCCCAGGTGCAACACACATTTCATTCTTTCTTCCTCCCTTTTTTAAAAAATTTTTTTCTTTATTAGGGGATTAATGTTTTACAGTCGACAGTAAATACAGTAGTTTGTACAGGCATAACATTCCCCAGTTTTCCACACAAAAATACAACCCTTTTTCTTCCCTCCTTTCTCTCTCTCTCTGTCTCTCTCTCTCTCTCTTTTTGCCTCCAGGATTATCACTGGGGCTCGGTGCCTGCACTATGAATCTACTGCTCCTAGAGGCCATTATTCCCATTTTTGTTGCCCTTGTTGTCTATCGTTGTTGTTGTTATCGCTGTCGTTGCTGAATAGGACCGAGAGAAACGGAGAGAGGAGGGGAAGACAGAGAGGGGGAGAGAAAGACAGACACCTGCAGACCTGCTTCACCAACCTGTGAAGCGACTCCCCTGCAGGTGGGGAGCCTAGGGCTTGAACCGGGATCCTTATGCTGGTTCTTGCACTTCACTCCATGTGCTTAACCTACTGTGCTACCACCTGCCCCCTCTTTTAGGTTATCTTTACTTATTGGATAGAGAGAGCCAGAAATTGAGAGCGTAGCAGGAGTTAGAGATGGAGACACAGAGGGGCAGGCTGGGTGGTGGTGCATCTGGTTGAGTGCACATGTTACAGTGTGCAAGTACCCAGGTTTGAGCCAGTCTCCACCTGCAGGGGAAAAGCTATGTGAGTGGTGAAGCAGGGCTGCAAGTGTCTTGTCTCTTTCCCTCTATCTCCCTCTTTCCTCTCGATTTCTGATTGTCTCTATCCAATAAATAAAGAAAGAAACAATAAAAAAATAAAAGAGGGAGACAGAGAGACACCTGCAGCACTGTTTCACCACTCACAAAGCTTCCCCCCTGCAAGTGGGATCAGGGGCTCGAACCCACATCCTTATACATTGTAACATGCACACAACCAGGTGTGCCGCCACCTGGCCTCTTAACACACATTTCTTGAGCTCTCACCAAGAGCCAGCACCAGTAGTAACTAAGGACTTGTCACTCAGTGGTACCTTGTCCCCGGAGCTCAGAGATCCACAGCAGGCACATGACCATCCAGCCAGAGCCAAGAGTCCTGCCCAGTAGTGCCGAGTGGTGGGAATGACTCTATAGGTGGTAGGGACAGAATAACAAGGAGTGACTTCAGAGGTGGGAAGGGATCAACTGGCACCAATTTTGAGATCTGTGGGGAAGGCCAGCCTCTCTGTCTCAGGTGGGAGCCTGGCCAGAAAGCAGAGCTTTGCAGAAAAGGGGACAGAGGAAGGAGAAGGCATCCTTTGGGGAAGGTCATGCAGTCCAGAGGGCCATGCAGGGGTCTGCAACGGACAGTCTCTAAGCACAGAGGAAGGCTTGGCATGGTCAGTAAGGGGTGAATGGAGATCCTGAGACTGGATGATAGCTTACAGCTGGGGGGATAAAGAGAACTCAGTTTCTGGAAGCAGTCTCCAGATCCAAAGACCTTAAATGGGATGCTACAAAGGAAAGCTCAGAGAGGTGGGAATGTGGGGAGGTGTGTCTCTGGAAAAAGCTGGTGAAGGAAAGCCTGTCCCCATGCCATACAAACCCTGAGGAGGTGGGGAGGCATATGCTCAGGAACCTCTCAAAGTCCTTCAAGCACATTCAAAGATGAAGGAGTTGCAGGAGTGCATCCTAAAGGCTAGGAGAGAGTCGGTCATGTCTAGGTGATGAGCTGGGCAGGTCTGAGGTTGGGGAGGGGAGTTGTCCCTATGACCCTAGTGTGGGATCAGCTCTACCTCAACCCCCACCAGGGAAGGACCAGCATTACAGCCCCCATTTTGGTAAGGACTGGGCTCTTGTCTCTTTGGCCAAAATGTGCAGGAGCACCAGGTATGTTGGAAGAGCAATGTCTAAGCCTCCCTAGAATCCACTCAAGGATTCTAGGCAGCCTGGCTTCTAAGAACCCAGACTCACTGGCTAAAGAGCCAGCTGGTAAAGGAAGGGCAACCTGTCTGTCTCCACAACAGGGAAACTGAGACAGGGAGCAGAAAAGAAGAAATAGGAGCAGTATCTAGGCCCAGAAAGTGCCCTAGCCTTCAGGCCTACTTCTTCCCTTCTCCAGTGCTGACACTGGTTCCTTCCCACAACCAACCCAACTCAGCAGGGGCGACTGTAGGACCTGTTCCAGGTAGTCACAAGGGTGAGGGGTGGGGTGTGTGTGTGTGTTTTGCGGGAAAGCGGCCCCCCTTCTTCCCGCATCCCGAGTGTTCAGAACACCCCCCCCCTTCCCCGCAAGCTGGAAGGCTCTGCGGGTCCCCGGGTCCCCGCCTGCCCCTTACCTAACAGGGCGGAGCCGCTCTGGGCGTCTCCGGGGGAGCCCCGGCGGCTAGCGCACAGGGGCGGGGCCCCGCGGGGCGGGGGAGGAGCGGCCGCGGCAGCAGGGCGGCTGGGAGGAGGGCGGGAGGGGTGGGGAGGAGGGCAGGAGGGGCGGGCGCCGGCGGCGGCGGCGGCGGCGGCTACAGCGGCGGCTACAGCGGCGGCTACAGCGGCAGCTGCGGGGCAACCAGGCCGGGAACGAGCGCGGAGAGCGGGAGGTCCCGCAGCGCAGCCATGTGAGTGTCCCCGCCACCTCCGGGGACCGCGGGCCGGGCGCGGGGCTGGGGCTGGCGCGGGCGGCCCTGGCGTCTCCCCCTCCGGCTCCTCCCGGTGGGTCCCGGACCCGCTGCCCGGCCCGACCCGACCCGGCCCGGCCCGCTCCCGGGCCCGCGCGCGGTGCGGCGGCGGCGTGTCTCCCCGCCCCCGGGCTGGCCCTGGCGGCCTCGCTACAAAAGCCGCCGCCCGCGGGCCTGCCGCGCCCCGCGCTGCCGCCTCCTCGCGCGCTCGGCCGGGCCCCGCGGCTGTGGGTGGGCCCGGCACGAGCCCCCGGAGCCCCGCAGCCCTCACCGCGGGGACCGACGCGGGCGGGGGTGGGGGGCGGGGAGCGGAGCTAATCTCCGGGGCCTAAGCCGCCTGGGGAGCGGGCCCCGGGTGGCCTGGGGCCGACCGCTTGCCCCTAAATTTGGCGCGGCCAGAGTAGGCGAGGAGCGCCCCGGCTCGTGGGGCTGACCCAGTCACTGGAAATGGGGCGCCGGTGGTGGTGGTGGTCTCTGCAAGCAGCCGAGCCTGGAAACCCTGCAGAACTGGTTTGGGGAAGGGACTGCTCCCCAGGGATAGGGGTCCGGCTGATCCCTGCCTCACCGCCCTCTGTCCTATCCCAGAGTTCTGCCTCCGGGATTCACCCTTCCCAGCCAGTTCTGCAGGGTTGCCCTGTTTGCGCGTCCAGGCTGGCCATCCGAGCACCTACTGTGTGTAGTAGCCACATGTAACACTAACGGTGGTGTCTTCACCCCTGTATGAGGACTTGCCCTGGGTCTGGAGGTTCTGTGTCCAGCCTTCAAGGTTGTGACCATCTGCAGCAGTAACTAACCCAGAGAGGTTAAGGAATAGTCTCAAGGTCACACAGCTGGCTCTTCGAGAAGTGGGAATTAAGAGCTTTATCTGAATTCTTGCCCCCTGGCTATTCATCTCGGAGGCATGGAGAGAGGGGATAGGGGTGTGTGGGGGGGTGAAGAGATGAGAATTGGAGAGGGAGGTCCTCCTGAAGGACTAGGAGGCCTGCTTAGATCCCACGTCCAGCCTCCTTCCCTCTTCTGGGTCCAGCGGGACAACCGCGGGAGACTGGAGTCTGGCCTGGCCGAGGGTGAGGGGAACACAGTAGGACACCAGCGTGGGACTTTCACCCTGGAAGGAGCAGCTGAGACCAGGCGGGCCAGGGGAGGCCACCAGGCTCCCAGGCTGGCCCGGGAATGTGACCAGCTGACTAGGGAGGGGGCCGGCAGGAAGTGAGGCCACCGGCTGCCTCCACCCGGTTCCGGGGTGGGGGGTCCCGAAGTGCGTCGCGCCCCCCGCGCCCCCCTCGCTTGCTTGGGCAGCTGTGGTCTGACGTCAGCACCCAAGTTTGGGGCAGTTGCCATGGAGACAGGGGCCGGCTTAGGCGGACCCTTTTCTGCACTGCATCCACCCCTTGCCCCTTGCCTGGGTTATTTTTAGTCTGTGTTTACCTCGGTCGGGGGCGGTCCTAAGACGCAGCGCCACTGGCTTGGGGACTCCAGGCGAGGGACTGGCCCCTGCTTCATACAAGTTCACCAATTTGGGCGAGCAGCACTAGGGGCTATGGGATTTGGGGCCAGGCAGGGAGCCAGGTTCCCGTTCCTGCTTGTATTGAGTTAGCCTTAATGCAGGCCCTATTCCTTTTGGCACCTGGGTTCTTTACCATATCCAGAATGGACTTCAGGGCGGGCATGAATCCCAAGAGCCTCCTTCCTCTCATCACCAGCCCCCACCGAAGTGAATACTTCTCATCAGCTCAAGGGATTTAACCCTTCCCGCTCTCAAACCCCCCATGCAGGGGGACATCCTACCTATGTACACCTGGTACCCCTGAAATAGTCACTTAGCTGTTCGGATGCTTATGGGGGGGATGTCAGAGCCAACAGTTACACATTCTGGTTCCTGTGGGACTAGGGGATTGTTGGCATCAGAGCTCAAGTCAATGAAAGAACATTGATAGAAAAGCATGAGTCCAGCCCACCCTCAGTTTCAGACTCCCAGAGGAAGTGCCCCCTCCCCCCAGTACCCAGAGAGCAGAACCTCATTTGGAGGAAAGAGGAATAAGAAAGTTGGTGTGGACAGAAATGTGTAATCTCCCCTTCTAACAGGTCAGGATGTGCAGCGGCCCAGTTCACTCAGAGGCAGAGGGTTAAGGAGACTCAGCACCCAAGCTTTCTTCATTGCAGTGGAAGTTGGGCTTGAACCTAGGTCACACATATGGCACACAAATAGTGCAAGATCCAGGTGGCTTTTTTTTTTCATTCTTGTGAGAGAACTGCTCAATTCTGGTTTTTTGTTGTTTTTTTCGGGGAGGGGGGGGTGTTTGTTTTTTACCAGAGCACTGCTCAGCTCTGGCTTATGGGAAAGTGGACCTAGGACTTCAGAGCCTCAGGAATGAGAGGCTGCAGAACCATCATGAGAACCCAGCCCTCAACTCTGGCTAAGGGGGTTGAATTAGGCACTTTGGAGCCTCAGGCCTGAGAGTCTCTGCATAACCATTGTGTTATCTCCCCTACCCATCAGTCTTCTTTTCATTCTCAGTTCCCACTCTCCTTTCAGACCTAAGGTACAGTAAGCAAGAGCCTTGCAGATCGGCCCCAAGCCCCAAAGTTCAGTTCGGTTAGAAGACAGACCTTAAAAGAGAACTGACAACTGAGTTACGTGGCCTTAAGAATCAAAGGGAGAAAGATATGAGGAAGCTAAAAGGGGAACCAAACCAGATCAGGTTTCCTGAAGAGAGAAGTTATAGAGTAAGACTTAAAGAAGAGGGAGCTGATTAGGTTGAGAATCCTGGGAAGAAGCTAGAGGAGTTTCAGGACTGTTGCTTAAATGCTGAAGACCTGTGTAACATTGTGAAAGGGTGGCAGTAGCTGAGACAAAAAGGCCATGGGGGAGAGAGGGGTCTGTAAAGGAGAGGAGTAGTTGAGGCATGTGAAGAAAAGAACAAGACCTTCTTGTGGGTCATGTTAGAGTGTAGACTTTGTCCTTGGGACAGGAGGTCCCCATGGATGTTTCACAAGTCAGTATAGAGAGATAGTAAAGATGTAGGATGCTGGGATAGGACAGCCTGGGGGGTTGAATTCTAACTCATACTTACCAGTTGCAAAATCTTAGGCAGATGTGTGTGTGTGTGTGTGGTTTATGGTGGTACTGGGGATTGAACCTGCAAGCTCAGACAAGAAAATCATTTGCATAACTATTATGCTGTCTTCTCCAGCTCAGATTAATAATTGTTAACAGCAATTAGGATTTCCTTTTTGCATACAGTGAGGTAATATGTCTACCCCAACTTCCCTACCTTATACAGCTCTCCCTTTCCTAAATATTCCCTACAAGAAGGGGGCATTTCATTTAACAGGTGAGTATCTGAAGCCTCAAAAGGTTAAGAACTGTTCTGTTCGGGAGTCGGGCGGTAGCGCAGCGGGTTAAGCGCAGGTGGTGCGAAGCGCAAGGACCAGTTCAAGGCCCCGGCTCCCCACCTGCAGGGGAGCCTCTTCACAGGCAGTGAAGTGGGTCTGCAGGTGTCTTTGTCTCCCCCTCCTCTCTCCATTTCTCTCTGTCCTATCCAACAATGATGACATCAATAACAACAACAACAATAATAACTACAACAATAAAGCAAGGCAACAAGAGGGAATATATATAACTGTTCAAGGTCATATGACCAGTTAGCCTCAGGTTTCTATTCTGTGAAGTGGGGCTAATACGCCTTACCTTGCAGGGTAGTTTCAAGAATTAAATGGAGTCGGGCAGTACCGCAGTGGGTTAAGCACACGTGGCACAAAGCACAAGGACCCGGGTTCGAGCCCCCGGCTCCCCACCTGTAGGGGAGTTGCTTCACAGGCGGTGAAGCAGGTCTGCAGGTGTCTATCTTTCTCTCCCCCCCCCTCTGTCTTCCCCTCCTCTCTCCATTTCTCTCTGTCCTATCTAGCAGCGACATAAATGACAACAACAATAATAACTACAACAATAAAACAACAAGGGCAACAAAAGGGAAAATAAATATAAATAAATAAGACTTAAATGAAATGCTGTTTGTTAGCCAAGTACAGCACCTGGCATATAGACAGTATTTAATAAAGGACAGTTTTTGGTATTGTGAAAAGGTTTGGTTTATTATTATTATTATTTTTTTAATGTGGTGCCAGGAAATGAACTCAGAGTAGCCTCTTAGGCCTATTTATTTTTCATTTGTTTTCTTCTTTTTTATTTAGACACATACAGAAAGAGAGAGAGAGAGAGAGAAAACAGCATAGCACTGCTTCTATTCACAGAGACCTCTTCCTCTCAGGGCTTCATGCAGGGTAAAATATGTGCTCTACCAAGTGAGCTATCTTCTGTCTTCCTATAATCCCTCTTGCCTCCTACCCCTCCCCTCTCTAGAGTACTTCTCAGTTCTGTTCTATGGTGATGCTGGGGACTGAGCATAGGACATTGGAGCCTCAGGCTCTAAAGTATTTTTGCATAACCATTGTGCAAAAATCTCCTCAGCCTTTTTTATTGCCACTGTCACTCTAGGTCTGCTTTATTCAGATAGAAAAACAGAAATGGGGGGCCCGGGTGCCTTATTACCATATTCAAGGACCAAGTTCCAGCCCACACTCCCCACCTGCCAGGGGGAAGCTTCCCAAGTGGTAAAGCAGGTTTGCAGATGTCTCTTTCTCTCTCCCTCTCTAACTTCCCCATCCCTCTCAACTTCTCCCTGGTTGTTCCTTTTCTCTCTCTCTCTCTCTCCTCCTATCTTTCTCATTAATAAATAAACAAAATATTAAATAAATGTTTTAAAAAAAAAAAGATCGAGGCAGTTGGTTCCCACTTGGCTGACTTGTTTCCCTCTGTGTCACTCTCGAGGCAGATGACTCCTTTCTACTGTCCACTCATCTCTTGTTGACTTATCTCTTAACTAGTTTATTCCAATAAATTTTAAAGAGAGAAACAGAAAGAAACAGCACAGAAGATTCCTTTGGTACCATGGGGGCTGGGTCCTGTGCATGACAAAGCAAATGCACTATCTTGTCAGCCCTGTAAATAATTATTCTTCTCCTTCCCTCTCTCTCTCTTCCTTCTTCTTCCCCCACACTCCCTTACTCTCAAGAATTATTAACAAGGGGAAGAGAGAATGCCTGACCTTCAGGAGCAGTGGATTTGTAGTGCCATGGCACTAAACTCCAGTGATAACCCTGGAGGCGAGAGAGAGAGAGAGAGAAAGAAAGAAAGAGAGAAAGAAAGAGAAAAAGAGAAGGGTGTGTGTGTGTGTGTACACATCACTCTGGTAACTCATATTACCAGGGATCAAACTCAGGACCAATACTTTACACCCCTGTTGCAAAAATAAGCTATTTACTTTTTTGGATTAAAATAGTATTTTTATATTATTTATTTATTTATTTTTATTGGGGGATTAATGGTTTACAGTCGACAATACAATAGAGTAGTTTGTACATGTGTAACATTTCTGTTTTCCACAAACTCTTTATTTTGAAGCTGGAGACTGAAGGGTAGAGAGGCAGAGAGTGAAAAGAGGCCATAGCAGCAAAGCTTCCTTGACTGTGTTGGGGGCCAACTTTGAACCAGGGTCACATACATGGCCAAACAACTCACTAAGTGAATTATTTTATTTCGCAAAGTCCAGAAATTAACTTTTTTTTTTTTTGTCAGAGTACTACTCTGCTCTGGTTTAAGATGATACCAGGGATTGAACCTGAAACCACTAAGCTTTAGGCATAAACACTAGCTATCTCCCTGCCCCAAGCAATATTGTTATAGAATAAAAATGGACCAGGCATGTGCGATTGGAGGGATGCATTAGGAAGCTGTTGTTGCTTTTTCGGTGGAGTGTTGGTGATGACTTAGTCCTGGTTTCTAGCAATAAGAGTGGGAGTAAGGGGGCAGATTCCAGGGATGGCTCGAGTGGGTAGCTGAGTGGATGCTGGAAATAACAGAGACTGAGGCATCCAGGATGACTCCTGGTTTCTGTCATGAGCTACCAGGCAAGAGTTGGAAGGACTGTCATGACGAGGTTAAAACTGGAGAGTCAGATCTGAGGAGAAAAATAGTGAATTCAGTTTGGGGGCTTCAAACTCAGTACATCCCTACCAGTCCACTCAACATTCATGCAGCTTCCAGGGAGGCATCAAGTTCTAAGCTAAATTTACAGTCCCAGAGCTCAAAGAGCAGTGAGAGATAAGGTGACTGGCAAGACCTAGGGGCTGTGGGAAGATGAGACTGGGACTGTGGGGATAAAGACAGATGTTCTGTGGGGAAATAACATGTGCTGTCAGAGAGATAGAGGGAATGGCAAGAACATATGCTTATTGAGATTCAAGGAGAGGGATGAGAAGATCAGAGAAAATGAAAGACTTAACTGAGATCAAGCAAATCAGCTCACCTGGATAGTGAGCCTGCTTCGTTAACTACAAGTCAAATTCGAGCTTGGGAACCACCATGGAGGAAGCTTTAGTACTATGGTATCTTTCACTCTGCCCCTTCTCCTCCTCCCCTTCTTCCTCCTCCTCTTCCTCCTCCTTTCCTTCTCGAAGGAAATAGATAGAAGGGGAGATATCAGCAGTACTGCTCCACCACTTGGGAAGCTTCCCTCCTATAGGTGGGGACTTGGGGGCTTGAAACCAGGTCCTAGAACATGGGGACATATTTGCTTTACCAGGTGAGCCACTGCCCACCCCCTCTGTCTCTCTGTCAGATGACAGCTCAGAGTGATGAAACCCTGGTGACGACCAAGGAGGGAGAGGGAGAGAGAATATAAAAGAATTAATTTGTGATCCGGGAGGTGGTGCAGAGGATAAAGATTGGATTCTCAAGCAGGAGGTCCCAAGTTCAATCCCCGAAGCACATGAACCAGAATGATGTCTGGTTCTTTATCTCTCTTCTTTCTCATGAAAAAATAAATAAAAATCTTTAAAAAAAAAAAAAGTATCAAACACGTGAGTCTGGTGAGACAGTTCATCTGGGAGTGTCTGTCTTGCTCTGTGTACAGATCACAGATTCAAATCACTGGTATGTCATATGTGAACATTATTATGGGGGAAGCTTTGGTACTATGGTGTCTCTTGTTTTGTTTGTTTGTTTTTTGTCCGTCATCACTGGGGCTTCACCATTCTGGGCAAAAATTTTCAGAGAAAGAGTGAGAAGACATCACAGAACCCAGGTTTCTCTTAGTGTTGTTATACCAGCGGCTTGAACATGGGTTGTGTGCATGGCAAGGCGGGTAGGTGTCCTCCAGGTGAGCTGTTTTGCTGGTTTCTTTTTTTCCTTGTTTGTTTGGTTTTGTTTTGTTTTTCTCTCTTTGTATCTGAATAAGTTGGCCTGAAGCATTTGAGCCCTGATGATGATAAAAATATTGAATATTGACTCAGCCCCAGAGAGGTAACTAGTGTCTACATCCAGACCCATCCAGGAAGTTGTTTGTGTCAAAGGGGAATCAGGATGGGAAGAGGAGTTGGGTGGGTGTGGAGAGGAAATGGAAGTAAACAGCTTTCTGTCTCTCTCTTTTTTTTTTTTTTTTTTTGTAGGTTTTGTTCCTCTCCCACTCCCCCTCCTCAGCTCTGGTTTATGATGCTGATGGGGGTTGAATATGAGACCTTTAGTGCCTCAGGCATCAAGTTTTGTTTTTTGTTTTTGTTCTACATAACCATTTTGCTATCTCCCCTCTCCTAGGTAAACATCTCTTTACGAAACTTGCCTTGGGGCCGTGCAGCAGAGCACCTGGTAGAGCACATATGTTAGGACCCTGATTTGAGCCCGGGTCCCCACCTGCAAGGGGAAAGCTTCATGAGAAGTGAAACAATGCTGCAGATGTTTTTTTATCTCCCTATCTTCCCCTTCTCTCTCAATTCCTTTATCTTTCCAAAATAAAATAGGGAGAAGAAAGGGAGTAACTGCAACAACTTACAGTTTAGGATTAAGACTCAATTCATGAAGTTCGGACCCATTTTATTGAGACATCCCCAACCTCTGCCCCTTGGGGGAGGGGGGTTTGTCCAGAGCTCAGCTCAGCTCTGGCTTATAGTGGTGCTGGGAATTGAACCTAGTATCTTTGCTGCCTCAGGCATGAAAGTTTTTTTGTTTTATTTTGTTTTTTTTGTATTAATTACATTATCTCCCCAACTCCTCACTCCCACTTCTTTGTTATATTTATTTATTTTTCCTTTTTTTGCCCTTGTTGCTTTATTGTTGTTGTAGTTATTATTGTTGTTATTGATGTCGGCTTTGTTAGTTGGGACAGAGAGAAAGAAATAGAGGAGGGGAAGACAGAAAGGGGGAGAGAAAGATAACCTGCAGACCTGCTTCACCGCTTGTGAAGAGACTCCCCTGCCTGTGGGGAGCCGGGGGCTCAAACCGGAATCCTTACTCCGGTCCTTGCGCTTCATATCACGTGTGCTTAACCTGCTGCGCTGCCACCTGACTCCTTTCACTCCAACTTCTAATAATGTTTCCTTTTTATGTATTTTACCAAAGCACTAGTAATCTCTGGCTTATGGTTGTTTGGGGATTGAATATTAGACTTTAGAGCCTCAAGCATTACATTCTTTTTTTATTTTTTTATTATTTATTTTTTATTTATTTTCCCTTTTGTTGCCCTTGTTGTTTTTTAGTGTTGTTGTAGTTATTATTGTTGTTGGTGGTGTCGTCGTTGTTGGATAGGACAGAGAGAAATGGAGAGAGATGCCATAGAGAGGGGGTGGAGATAGACACCTGCAGACCTGCTTCACCGCCTGTGAAGTGACTCCCCTGCAGGTGGAGAGCCAGGGCTTGAACCAGGATCCTTAAGCTGGTCCTTGGGCTTCGTGCCACGTGCGGCAATACTGCTCAAACCCCAAGCATTAAATTCTTTTTGCAGGAGTTGGGTGGTAGCACAGTGGGTTAAGCACAGGTGGCGCTAAGCGCATGGACTGACTAAGGATCCTGGTTCGAGTCCCTGGCTCCCCACCGGCAGGGAAATCGCTTCATAGGTGGTGAAGCAGGTCTGCAGGTGTCTGTCTTTCTCTCCCCCCTTTGTCTTCCCCTCCTCTCTCCATTTCTGTCTGTCCTGTCCAACAACGATGGCATCAATAACTACAACAATAATAGAAAACAACAAGGGCAACAAAAAAGGAAAATAAATATAAAAAAAAATTTAATTCTTTTTGCATAACTAGAATATCTTTCCCACCCTCTTTATTTACTTATTTATTTAGATTTGTTTATTTGTTTTTAAGATTTTATTTATTTATTAATGAAAAAGATAGGAGAGAAAGACCCAGACATCACTCTGGCACATTATGTTGCCAGGGATTGAACTCAGGACTTCATGGTTGAGGGTCTAATACTTTTCCACTATGCCACCTCCCAGACCTCAGATCTGTTTGTTAATGAGGAACTGAGAGAACCAGGATGCCAGGGGTCAAACTTAAGGCCTCATGTTTAAGATTCTAGTGCTTTATCTACTCCTGTGTCAAAAGGTCATTTTCTGTAGTCAGGTAAAGTCAAATTTATATTGAACTGTATATTACAGTTATAGTGAGATAGCATAGTGGTTATGCAAAAATAATTTCTCGCCTGAAGCTCCAAGGTTCAGTCACCCTGCTCCTGCAAAACCATAAACCAGAGCTAAGCAGTGCTCTAGTTGAAAGAAAAAAGGAAGGAAAGAAGGAAACGGTACATTTCCTTAGTATATCAGTTGATACATTTCACAGGGGAACACAGTCTTATAGAATCAGGAAATAGAACCTGGATTAGTAGGCTTGGGGAGATAGCATAATGGTTATACAAAAAGCCTTTCATAGGGGGCCAGATGGTGGCGCACATGTTACAATGCGCAAGGACCCAGATTCGAGCCCCGGTCCCACCTGCAGGGGGAAAGCTTTGCCAGTGGTAAAGCAGTGCTGCAGGTGTGTCTCTGTCTCTCTCCCTCTCTGTCACCCCCTTCCCTCTTGGTTTCTGGTTGTCTCTATCCAGTAAATAAATAATGATTTTTAAAAATTAAAAAAAAAAAAAAAAAGCCTTTCATGTCTGTGGCACCAAAGGGCCCAGATCCATTCCCCAACCCTACCATGAGCCAGAGCTGAGAAGTGCTCTGGCAAATATAAATAAATATAGAACACAAATTATAAAATAAAAACAGGGTGCCAGGCAGTAGCACACATGGTTAAGCACACACACTACAGTGCTCAGGGACCCAGGTTCAAGCCCCTGGTCCCTACTTGCAGGGGGAAGCTTTACAAGTGGTGAAGCAGAGCTGCAGTTTATCTCTGTCTCTCCCCCTCTCTATTTCCCTTTCCCTCTCAGTTTCTGCCTGACTCTATCTAATAAATAGGGCCAGGTGGTGGTGAACCTGGTTGAGTGTACATGTTACAGTGCACAAGGACCTGGTTCAAGCCCTCAGTCCTCACCTACAGGGGGAAAGCTTCACAAGTGGTGGAGCAGTGCTGCAGGTGTCTCTCTGTCTCTCTCCCTCTCTGTCTCCCCCTTCCTTCTTGGTTTCTGGCTTTTTCTATCCAAAAATTAAATAAAGATAATAAAAAAATATTTTAAAAAAATAAAGGGAGTTGGGCAGTAGCGAAGCGGGTTAAGTGTACGTGGCACAGAGCGCAAGGACCGACGTAAGGATCCCGGTTTGAGCCCCCGGCTCCCCACCTGCAGGGGAGTCTCTTCACAAGCGGTGAAGTAGGTCTGCAAGTGTCTGTCTTTCTCTCCCTCTCTCTGTCTTCCCCTCCTCTCTCCATTTCTTTCTGTCCTATCCAACAGCAACAACATCAATAGACACAACAGTAATAACTACAACAATAAAACAAGGACAACAAAAGGGAATAAATATAAAAAAAAATAAAATAAAGTGGTCCGGGAGTTGGCACAGTGGCTAAGGCATTGGACTCTCAAGCATAAGGTCCTGAGTTCAATCCCCGACAGCACATGTACCAGAGTGATATCTGGTTCTTTCTCCTATCATTTCTCATGAATAAAGAAATAAAATCTAAATAAAATAAAATAAAAACAGCCAGCATTCGGGAAGCCCCTGTGTATCCTCTCCCAGGCACTACTATCCAAGGATAACTAGTACTCTGGCTTTTGCCACCAGAGATTAGATTTGCCTGCCTTTGAATGTCCTGTCATACATATGTCTCTTGGAGTCTTGTTTCTGCCACTCAGTACATGGCTGTAGGAGGGCTGAGGGAGACAGTATAATGGTTATGCAAAGAGACTCTCATGCCTGAAACTCCAATGTCCCAGGTTCAATCCCCCCCACACACACACACACCACAAGTCAGAACTGAGCAGTACTTTGGTAAAATAAATAAATAAGACTTTCATGCCTGAAGCACCAAAGGTCCCAGGTTCAGCACCATAAGCCAGAGCTGAGCAGTACTCTGGTTTAAATATATATATATATATACTGTGTGTGTGTAATTCTATGACATTCCATTATTTACTGATGGGTATTAGGATTAGTTTCTGAGACTGTTTTCATTTTGTAATTTGGGAGTAACTTGAATTTGTTTGAAGCATGTGGTAAAAGTTTGAAATGCTCATCAGCGATAAAGGAGAGAGATGATGATGAGGGCCACATGAGGATTCCCAGGTGAGAAACAAGAGCCTGGCTGAGGTTGAGATTTGCTGAGTGGATCCAGATCAGTTTCTGTGCCAGAGCTGGTTCCTGCCAGGTGGGAGGGGAGCCCAGAGTGCTGGAGATGTTTGCAGCAGAGGAGCAATGGAACGGTGGCTGTGGATCTAGGCTGGGGAGAAGGGTGTGCAAGGAATGTAGGGAACAGGAGGTAGGAGGGAATTGGCAATGAGAACAGAAGCAGAGGTGGAATGTGAGCTCTGTGCAGGGTGGTGTCTTGAAATCCTAGGCTACAGTGACTAGTCAACAGTGACTGGCACATGTTGACATGGGACTGTCACTCAGTGAATAGTTGAGTAAGTAAGCAGAGGACTCATGAGGTCTCAGATAAAAGTCAAGTGAAATTGATGGAGAGGACTTGAAGCTTATGGTCAGTGCAGTTGTGATTTGGGAATGGGTAAGAGAGAAAGCTGGGATAGTCCCATAAGAGTGATTAAAGGGAGTGGAGAAACCAGAGTTGGATGTGTACCCATCAGAATGCATAGTTTTTTGTCAGGCTGGGGAAACAGCATAATGATTATGCAAAGGACTTTCATGCCAGAGGCTCTGAGCTCCCAAGTTCAGTCCTCAGCATCACTAGAAACTAGAGCTAAGCAGTGTTCTGGTAAAAAGAGAAAGAAAAATTGTGAATATGTCAAGATAAGATGCAGTCTTCAAGAAGGGAGAAATATAACATTAAATCCATGGATATGTGAGTCAGGCGGTAGCGCAGCGGGTTAAGCACCTGTGGCACAAAGCGCAAGGACCTGCATAAGGATCCCGGTTCGAGCCCCCGGCTCCCCACCTACAGGGGAGTCGCTTCACAAGCGGTAAAGCAGGTCTGCAGGTGTCTATCTTTCTCTCCTCCTCTCTGTCTTCCCCTCCTCTTCATTTCTCTCTGTCCTATCTGACAACAATAATAACTACAGCAATAAACAAGGGCAACAAAAGGGAATAAATAAATAAATAAATATTTTTAAAAAAATCAATGGACATTTGGCATCTGAATCAGTAATGGTGGAAGCCCCTGTTGTTCAGAACCCCTGAACATACCCATATCTCTTGGGGAGTGCAGAAGAACTCAGCATTAAGGAACAGAAGTGTTGCTGACATAGTGCACTACTTTGCCGTGTATGCAAAGGTTCAAGCCCAATCCCACCACATCTTAAGGAAAGCTTTGATGCTGTGGCTTCTCTCTTGCTATGTCTGTTTTGATCTTTCTATGTGAGAAAGAAAGAGCTGAGGAGACAATATAATGGTTATGCAAAAAGACTCATGCCCAGGGCCCTAAGATTCAGTCCCCAGAACCACCATAAGCCAAAGCTGAGCAGTGCTGTGGTGTCTCTCTGTCTGTGTATATCTCTCATTAAAATAAAGAAACAGGGATGTTGTGACCCAAGAAGTGGAACCCTAAGTAAAGCGATGGACTTGAAGACATAAGGTCCCAAGTTGGATCCCCAGCATCAAATATAGCACAGTAGTGCTTTAACTCTCTATCTCTTTCTCATTAATCTCTTTTAAAAGGCTGAGAAGATTTGGTGGGGGTAGATAGCATTATAGGTATGCAAAGAGACTGACTCCTGAGACTCCAAAGCCACAGGTTCAATCTCCTACACCACCATATGCCAGAGTTGATTAGTGCTCTGGAAAAAAAAAAGGGGGGGGGGGACTGAGGAGATAGCACAGTAGCTTATACAACAGACTAAAACTTAAATGCCCCTGGTTAAATCTCCTGCACCACCATAAGCCAGAGCTGAGCTGCACTTTGGTCAGGAAAAAAAAAGAAGAAAATGTAAAGCAAGAGCATTGGAGCCCATGAGGTGGCTCAGTGAGTAGAGGGTTCAATTCCTAGCTCCACATGGCAGCACCATGGACAACACCCCAGGGAACTTTAGATGGACAAAGCAGTTTTGATATCTCACCTTTTCTCAGAAAACACAAGTGGAAATTAGGCTTAGCGGTATCATACATAGCAAGATTCTGGGTCCACTTCTTGGCTTGTGGGCAAGTTATCTGTGGGATAGGGAAACATTCATCCCTTCAGTAGACTGAAGTTGGACAAAGTATATTAAAGGAAGAGATACTGAGGGCAGGAAAAGGCTAATACTAAGAGGATTCAGCCCCTGTGAGCTGGGGATCAGAAAGATGGAGTGCAGGAATGATAGTTTCTTCTATACAGGAGCTTCTTGGTGGGAAGTGGGAGCTAGTCTTGGGCCCTGGAATTTGGGTGGAAGCTAGGGGTAATACTCAAACTGAGTATCCTTTCTATGAGTATAGGGCTAGGGATGTTGCTATGAGGTTACTGTAGTCCACACTTTTAGTCCTTTCTTCTCAATCTCCCAGGCCCCTTATGCTCAGTGCCTGATTCTGCGGCACTGGGGACTTGTGCATGAAGTACCTGAACCCATTCTACATCCTCTACCCGACTCTCCACCTTTTACACACTCAGAACCCCTTAGAAGCCCGCCTTTGATAACCCTTTTATTTGTCAGGATAGAGAGAAATTCAGAGAGGAGAGGGGAGATAGAAAGGGAGTGAGGAAGAAAAACACCTGAAGCACTGCTTTACCCTTTGTGAAGCTTCCCTCCCTGCAGGTGGGACTTGAACCTGGGTCCTTGAGCATGGTAATATGTGAGCTCTAGCAGGTGCACTCAGCCGGGTGTGTCACCTGGCAGCCCTGATTACCCTATTCTAACCTCCCTCCCCCAAATCCATCCCCCATTAAATGACCTCATACTATTTATTCTCCCCTTTACCCCTACCCCAAAACCAGGTCGAGGGATTCCAAGTCAATACCCACTCTGAGGAGAACCCCCAGTTAACACTCCCCTCCCCCCAGAGGCTGGGTGTGCTGAGGCCCCGCAGCCCCCCTAGTCGGGCTGGTCCCTGGTCCCATCCTGGCTGAGTCAGGCGGCAGGAACTGGGCGGGGGGGCGGCGCCGGGAGGAGCAGGAGTCTGAGCCAGAGTCGCGGCGAGTGAGCGCAGAGCGAGTGCGGAGCCCAGCTGCGCGGGCACTGAGCGGCCCCTGGCCGGCGGGGACACTGGGGTCCAGCCAGGGGTGGGGTGGGGTGGGGGGCTGTCCGGGACCAACCATGAATGCTAAAAAAGGTAGGACCCTGCATGGGGCTGCAAGGGACCCGGGGTCAGGCCCTTGGGGTGCGGACCCGCAGGGTGGGTGGGGGTGGGCAGGAGCTCGCGGCTCGCTTGCAGGGGGCGGTGGGGGGAGGTCTTCTGAGGATCCTTCTGTGCTAGGCGCGGCTGGAGGTGTGGGTCTGTGACTCAGTTTCTAGGTCTGAGCCGCTGGAGAGGGGAGGGGGCGGGGCATTTCTCGCCACTGCGCATCCCCCTCCCCCTTAGGAATCCCCTGGCACCTAGAGTCAGGAGGGCTCCTGTGTCCGGTGCCCTGGAGTCCAGTGGGGGCTGGAGGGGAGCCGCTTCAGCGAGGCGGGCGGGTCTGGGAGCCAAACCCGCTCTGGCCAGGCCTGTCGGGCAGCTCTGCTGGGCTCGGAGCGCGCACCCCGCCCGCGCCGTGACCTCCCGCGTCCTCCCGGGGTGGGGGCCGGGAGCTCCGTGTCCTCTGAGCTGGAGGGGGGGCAGGTCATGGGCAAGGCTAGGGAGCCTGCTCTGCCCCGCCCCCCGGTAAACAGGCGCTTCCGCACATTCTTCACGCGCCCCGCCCCTTTCCTGCCCCTTCCCAGCTCTGGAGGGTCCCCCACGCGACCCCCCTTCCTGCCCCTGCGGCAGGCGGAGCCTGCACCTCGGCAGGAAGTGGGGGCCAGGCCGAGGCCACGCTGAGTCTGAGGCCGAGTCGCCAGCGGCCGCCCTGTCATTAGCTCCCCGGCCAGCTGGGTTGTGGGACTCCCCGGTCCCAGTGGACTGAGACACTGGGGGCCGGGCGGCGGGGAGGGGGCTTCCAGGGCTCGGCTGGCACTATAGACCCGCCCTCGCCACCCCCAGGGAGCCCCAAGCGGACTCAGTCCACGATGTCCCTGTCGGTGCGGCCACAGCGCCGCCTGCTCAGCGCCGGGGTCAGTAGAAGCCAGTCCTTCGCAGGCGTCCTCAGCAGTCACAAGCGGGGGCCCAGGTACGCAGTGGATGGGGGGCTAAGGGATCAAGGAGTCGAGTCGGCTGGGGATTGGGGCTGGGTGTGCAGTGAGGGTCATGGGGTCTCCTCCTTGCCCCACTTCTGAACGCAGCCTCTTCTTCAGGAATTTCCCAGCTTTCAGTCCCCCGGGACCTCCACGGAAACCCCCAGCGCAATCCCGAGTGGCCAGGATGTTTTCTGTGGCGCACCCAGCCCCCAAGGTCCCGCAGCCCGAGCGGCTGGACCTGGTGTACACTGCACTCAAGCAGGGCCTGACGTGAGCAATTCCCCCTGACCTCTTGTCTCAGGATCTCTCCCCAAACTCTTTCTGCTAGTAGGAACCTGCCCCAGCCCCTCTCCCCACTGCCTGCACCCTGGCAGCTGGAGAGGCCTGAGAGCTGAGCTAATTCTTGTCACCCTTTCCCCCCAGGGCCTATTTGGAAGTACACCAGCAAGAACAAGAGAAACTCCAGGGGCAGATAAGAGAATCCAAGAGGAATTCTCGCCTGGTGAGTGAACGGTTGGCAAGGATGCCCTGAAATAATGCCCTTTGCCCTGGTGATTTGGGGGCTTCATTCATAAGGCCAGCTTTGGGTGACATCAGGCTGTTTTTTTGGAACCCCTTACTTAGTGCAGGTGCAACTAGAAAGGGAGAACTCAGGAAAGGTTAGGAAGAGCCTATCAACAGTTTCCACAGGCTATCCACACTTTCTGTCCCAGTGCCGAAAGCAGTGCCAGTCCAAAGTAGCCTCCAGTGGGGTGGCTCACACCTCCACAGATGTGGACAGCAGGGCATTATACAGTAATGGCACCAGGGGAGAGTCTTGGTATTCTTGGGGTAGAACTTAGGGCTTTCCAGAAAAGGAAACACTTCTGTTGGGTTTTGAGGAGTGAACAGGAGTTTTTTGGTAGAGAAGAGTATGTATTAGGAGGCACAGAACTGTCTACTAGGTTGCAGAAAAGGGGCCAGAGGGGCCAGATGGTGGCGCATGTGGTTAAGCACACATATAACCATATGCAAAGAATCCTAGTTCAAGCCCCTGTTCCGTACCTGCAGGGAAGAGACTTCATAAGCAGTGAAGCAGGTTTGTAGGTATCTTATCTTTCTCCCGCTCCATCTCCCCTTCCTTCTCAATTTTTCTCTGTCTTGTCAAATAAAAATAAAGTAGAAAGAAAAAGAATGGCTGCCAGTAGCCATGGATTCCTAGCGCTGGTACTGAGCCCCAGCCATAACTCTGGTGGCAATAAAAGAAAAAGAAAGAAAGAAAGAAAGAAAGAAAGAAAGAAAGAAAGAGGTCACAGAGAAGGGGTCCCAAGAAAGAGATGAGGGAAGAATACTGAAAGATCTTGAGGCCCAGATCTGTTACCAGCACCCATTCGGGACCAGATGAAATAGCTCACTTGGATAGTGTGCTGCTTTGCCATGTGCACATCAGCCCCCACTACACTGAGGGAAGCTTTGGTGCTGTGGCCTCTCACTCTCTTTCAACCTGTCTCAATCTTTAAAAAGAAGAGTGGAATGGCAGGGGAGACAGCATAATAGTTATGTAAAAGAAAAGACTTCAGTGTTGAGGCTCCAAGACTCCAAGTCCAATCAGTCCCCAACACTACAACAGGCCAGAACTGAGAGCAGTGGTGTTGTGTACTTCTCTCATTAAAATGTATTTTTTGGGAGTCGGGCTGTAGCGCAGCGGGTTAAGCGCAGGTGGCGCAAAGCACAAGGACCGGCATAAGGATCCCGGTTCGAACCCCGGCTCCCCACCTGCAGGGGAGTCGCTTCACAGGTGGTGAAGCAGGTCTGCAGGTGTCTATCTTTCTCTCCTCCTCTCTGTCTTCCCCTCCTCTCTCCATTTCTCTCTGTCCTATCCAACAACAACAACAATAATAACTGCAATAAAGCAACAAGGGCAACAAAAAGGGAATGAATAAATAAAATAAATATAAAAAAAATGTGTTTTTTAACTTATTTTTTAAAAAGACTTATTTATTCCCTTTTGTTGCCCTTGTTGTTTTATTGTTGTAGTTATTATTGTTCTTGTCGTTGTTGGATAGGACAGAGAGAAATGGAGAGAGGAGGGGAAGACACGGGGGAGAAAGACAGACACCTGCAGACCTGCTTCACTGCCTGTGAAGAGACTCCCCTGCAGGTGGGGAGCTGGGGGCTTGAACCGGGATCCTTAAGCCGGTCCTTGCTTTGTGCCACCTGAGCTTAATCCGCTGCACTACCGCCCGACTCCCTAAAATGTATTTTTTAAAAGGAGGATCCTGCAAGAAATGGGTTAGTCCTGCTACAGTTGGAACAGCTGTGGACTTTGGTGTAAAGGGAGGAAAGATTTGAAGGAGATGAGCTAAGTGAGTCTGGTAAGCAAGGGCCCCTGCTGGAGTACTTCCCACACTTCCTAAATGTCTTCTCTCATTTCCTCCTGCAGGGCTTCTTGTATGACTTGGACAAGGTGAGTGTATAGATAATAGTGTTGGAAGAGATTGGCTCATAGGGACGGTAAAGAGCCCTGGGTCTCAACCCCCTTCTGACGTACCTCTCTCCCAGCAAGTCAAGTCCATCGAACGCTTCCTGCGACGGCTAGAGTTTCATGCCAGTAAGGTACATGGTGCAGAAAGGGGTGGGAAGTAGGGATCACAGGTCATGGAGGGGAGTGTTTGGCCCTGGGTGGGAAACCCCAGTAGTGAGTCGTAGTGACCCACCCCCACCCAGATTGATGAGCTGTATGAAGCATACTGTGTCCAGCGACGTATCCGGGATGGCGCATACAACATGGTCCGTGCCTATAGCACCGGGTCCCCAGGGAGCCGAGAGGCCCGAGACAGCCTGGCTGAGGCCACTAGGGGGCATCGAGAGTACACTGAGGTGAGTGATGGATGAATTGATACTCTTAAGACAGGCCTGGGGTGTGGCAGAGCTGATGAGGGGATTGGTTCCTGACCCCCTCCTGTTACTGCTTGTCCCTCCCAGAGCATGTGTGTGCTAGAGAGTGAGCTGGAGGCACAGCTGGGCGAGTTCCATCTCCGGATGAAAGGTACTGATGGGGGTGGAGGGGTGGGGGGGTGACAGGTGGTGGGTGGTAGGGAGGAGGAAGTGTGTGCCCAGACTCCTCAGTCTGGTTCATTTCTCCCCCTCCTCCCCCCTCCTATTCCCAGGGCTGGCTGGTTTTGCCAGGCTGTGTGTGGGTGATCAGTATGAGGTATGAACACATGCAGGGAAGGGCTGGGAGGGAAGGGTCTCAACACCAAGGGCCATCTCATCCCACCTCTTCCCCCAGATCTACATGAAATATGGGCGTCAGCGTTGGAAACTTCGGGGCCGAATTGAGAGTAGTGGCAAGCAGGTGTGGGACAGTGAGGAAACCGTCTTTCTACCTCTGCTCACGGAATTCCTGTCCATCAAGGTGATGTTTTTGCCCAGGAGCACAGGACACCATGACTCTGTGATTCTGTGACCCTGAGGCCCCTGCCCTCTGTCCCCCAACTAGTTCCATGAGCCTGTAAATGTATGTCTTAGTGACCTATATGGTCCTATAATTTCCTCATACTTTGTTTCTTTGAGGACAATCTTTATGATGCCTGTGACCTCGTGACCATGAAGCTGTCTCTGACCCTCAGACCTTGTAATATTTTGACTCCCTGGACCTCCTTGAGGCTATGACTCCCATGACATCAGTTACCTTCCAAGCTTAGACATCTGTGGTCCCCATGCTCCCAGGCAGCTTTAAGCCTCCATAGCCCCATAGTCCCCAAGAACACCAAACCCTGCATCTTCCTTGTGGTTCCTTGACTCTGTGACCTTCACATAAGGTGTGTGTGAATTCAGACCTCTGTTCTCCCTGGATCATATGACCCCTGGACTCTTGTGACCCTGGAATGCATTCTTGGCTACAGGTGACAGAGCTGAAGGGTTTGGCCAATCATGTGGTTGTAGGCAGCGTCTCCTGTGAGACCAAGGACTTGTTTGCTGCTCTGCCTCAGGTTGTGGCTGTGGACATCAATGACCTTGGCACCATCAAGCTCAGCCTGGAAGTCACTTGGAGGTTGGTGGGACTGAAGGACTTGGCAATAGGGTGGGGCTGTTGCACCTGCAAATAACCTTTTTCCTGTGCAGTCCCTTCGACAAAGATGATCAGCCCTCAGCTGCATCTACTGTCAACAAGGCAGCCACAGTCACCAAGCGCTTCTCCACCTATAGCCAGAGCCCACCAGATACACCCTCACTTCGGGAACAGGCCTTCTATGTGAGTCACAGCCCAGTCTTAGGCTCTGCCATCACCCAGGGTCTCCCTGCTGGTGGTCCTAAACTGTGTTTTCCTCTCTCCCAGAATATGCTGAGGCGGCAGGAGGAGCTGGAGAATGGGACAGCATGGTCCCTGTCATCTGAATCTTCAGATGACTCATCCAGCCCACAACTCTCAGGCACTGCTCGCCACTCCTCAACTCCCAAGCCTCTGGTGCAGCAACCTGAGCCCCTGCCTATCCAGGTCGCCTTCCGTAGGCCTGAGACTACTCCCACCTCTAGGCTCTTGGATGAGGAGAGAGCTGTGGCTCCAGCTCTGGTCAATGGGCATGCCCCCTATGGCCGGACCTTAAGCCACATCAGTGAGGCCAGTGTGGATGCTGCTTTGGCTGAGTACCCAGTGGAGGCTGTGAACCTGGAAAGCCCAGCCCGGGAACCCAGTCTGCTTGCACATCCGGATCCCAGCCCTGAGGAGCACCCTTGTTCTGTCCCTCCTGTCCTGGACCCTGGCTATCCTGCCATAAGCCCCGCTGTCAATAAGACAGGTCCTGCCCACACATCTACAGACTCTGTCCCTTCAGCACACGTAGACTCAGTTCATAAAGAGGCTGACTCTAGCTCTTCTGAGCTGCCAGGCCCCACCTGTATCACTATAAACTCCACCTCTAGTGCCACAAGTCTTACCCACAGTGCTCCGAGCCTCACTCACACTAGCACAACTTCTTCCCACAAGTCCACAGTCTTTCCTGTTACTGCTGCAGGCCATACCCTCAGTACTACAGGGCCAGTCCAGACCACTACAAGTTCCACCCACAAGCCAATACTCTCTCCCCTCCCTACTGCTGGTCCTACCCACACTACTATAGGTCTAGCCCGGACCACCACAAGTCCCAACCACACTGACACAAATACTGTCACAAGCCCCAGCCATAAGTCTATGATCTCTACTCTTAGTATTACAGGTTCTGCCCCCAGTGGCACAGGCCCAGCCCAGCCCACTGCAAAACCCATCCTCACTACCACAAGCCCCACCCACACTGCTGCAAGCCCCACTCCCCAAGCCTGGATATCAGCTAACACCACTACAAGTCCTATCCCCATTGCTAAGGGTCCAGTGGAGACCACTGGGAGCCCCACCACCCCTGTCACAAGCCCCACCCATACAACTGTAAGTCCTTCCACTTCTATAGACCGTGCCACTCTCTCCAGTCCCTCTGCACAGACAAGCCCCACCTTTGCAGGCACTGATTCCCTGGGTCCCCTGTCCAGTAGCCACCCAGCCTCCATTGCCTCCACTCGGGGGGATCCTGTAGCCCCAAGCACCTCCTGCCCAAGTCCTGTCTGCCCCACTCAGGAACCCCTCATAAGCCCTGTCCCAGATGCCCTAGAACCCACTCATCAGAGTGCAAGCTGCTTTCCCTCACCCCAAGCCCCAGTGTCGCAGCATTCAGACTCAAGCCTGGCCACAACTGCTCAGGCCCCAGCTCCGGGGGCAGCTGGAGTGATGGGGGACAAGAGACTGGAGGAGGCACTAGGGGCGCTAATGGCTGCCCTAGATGACTATCGAGGCCAGTTTCCTGAGTTGCAGGGCCTGGAGCAGGAGGTGACCCGACTGGAGAGTCTCCTCATGGTGAGGAGGGTAGGGCAAGGCTTTGTGGCATGGAGAGGGCATCCAAGCAGTGGCTGCAGCTCTGACTTCCCTAATAACCTCAGCAGAGACAAGGCTTGACTCGCAGCCGGGCCTCTAGTCTAAGCATCACTGTGGAGCATGCCCTGGAGAGCTTCAGCTTCCTTCATGATGATGAAGAAGATGACAGTGGTGGTTCTGGGGACAGGTGAGGGGGAATAGATGAAGCTGGGATAGTGGGAGAGGGGAGGTGAAGGAGACAGAAAGGGGAACGGGTGGCTGAGGTGGGGCTAGAAGCAGAGCAGGAAAACTAGGAGTGGGCGGGGAGGAGGGAGGGACTAACAGTGGGTGCACCTGTGCTTGCCCCTCTTACTTATCCATGTGTCCTTGACGCCTGTGTTCACAACCCCTCTGTAGCCCCCGTGCTTCTGACCACCTTCTTCCTCGTCCCAGCAATGTCTGCCTCCCATGCCGGTCCCCATCAGCTCTTGAGTCTCCAGCTCCTCCTGTCTCCCTTGGCCTCACCTTGGACCTGCCCTATGAGCGAGTGCCTCCACCCTGGGCCCCCCAGCATCAACCCTCTCTGTCTCGACCCCGGCTTCCCCGGAGAGCCAGGCCTCTTGGCTCTCTATCCCGGACTGGCCTTTGTCGATGCCTACTTGAGGGTCATGTCCGGCCCCTCCTCCCTCCACTGCTACCCAGATTACGGTCCCGTGTCCAGCGCCATTTGGGTCACAACCCCTTGCAGTCCTCATTGCGTAGACCATCCTGCCTACAACCTTTCTACCGCCCATCCCAGCTCCGGCGGTCCCTGCGGTCCTAAACTGGAAGTGATAGAGAGCAGACTGGAAACTCACTACTACTATCTGCTGGGCCTGGCTCCTTGCTCCCTCTGGAAGTCCTCTGTGAACTTACCCATTGTCTGTTGTCTGTGCATCTTTTGTTCTTCCATTCTAGGATAGGGAAAGCTTAATAAATACACATTGGTGACCAGGCGGTGATGTGTGCTCCTGGGGTGATTAACCCCATTTTTCTCTCAGGCCCCCAAACAGCCTGGAGCCTGGGACTGAGGACACCCTGGACTCACCCAGTGCCCGCTCCCTCAGCACGGAGTGCCCAGCTCTGGACGCTGCATTGGTCCAGCACCTGAACCACTGCAGCCGCCTCCTGCTGGTGAGGCTAGTGGTATTCCCCAACTTCCCTTTGCAGCCTAGACGACCCTCCACTTTTAACCCCAACCCTCCAGTCCTCTGAGTTCTACTCCCCACACCCCCTGACCATGGTATCTCTTTCTGAATGAACACCCCACACTGACTCCTCCCAACCCTTCCCATGTGCATGTGAGGACTTGTAGTCCCTGGGCTCCCATCTTCCCCAAGCCTACCTTGAGGTCTGAGTTACTGGCTGCCCCTTATTCTCCAGAAACTTGGCACATTTGGTCCTCTGCGCTGCCAGGAGGCATGGGCTCTGGAGAGGCTGCTTCGAGAGGCTCGAGTGCTCGAGGCAGTGTGCCAGCTTAGCAGGCAATGGGAAACCCCTGCCACCTCCGCCCAGGAAGGTAAAGGCATGTGGGCTCTGGCTGAGGGTATCTGCCTGAAGCTCCTCCCTTGCCCCACTCATGTGTGAGCTTGTCTGTACCCCAGCCGACTCTGCTGCTGACTGTTTCCTGTTGACTCCTACAGTGGTGCAGTTTTCAGCTTCTCGACCCGGTTTCCTGACCTTCTGGGACCAGTGCACAGAGGGACTCAGCCCCTTCATCTGCCCTGTGGATCGAGTGCTCCTCACCTTCTGCAATCAGTATGGTGCACGCCTTTCCTTGCGCCAGCCAGGCTTAGCTGAGGCTGGTGAGTGGGCAGCCTGCCCGCCCCTCTGCCCTCCTTACTCAGATAGATCCTATAATGGGGACCTCAGGGAAAGCCTGCTGAGCTCACACAGACATGCTAAATACTAAGCTGAGCGTGGCAAGAAGCAGTGACAGCTCATGCCTTGGTGTAGAATGACCCAGATGGGTAGGGTTCAGACAGAGTTGGGCTGGACTGGGCTGGGGGGAAGGGGGAGGTTGGGCCTGAACCTGGAATGGGCACATTCTCCCATCTAAAAACCTGTGTCCATCCAAACCATAAGCCTGTGACACTGCCTCCCACAGTGTGTATCAAGTTCTTGGAGGATGCCCTGGGACAGAAGCTGCCCAGGAGGAGACCACAGTCAGGCCCTGGAGAGCAGCTCACTGTCTTCCAGTTCTGGAGTTATGTTGAAGCCTTGGATAGCCCCTCTATGGAGGCCTATGTGACCGAGACTGCGGAGGAGGGTGAGCCAGTTGCCCTGATTATAAAGTGGGCTGAGGGCTGGAGAGATGGCTCATTTGGTAAGGCATGTGCCCTGCCATGTATGCAGCTCAAGTTCAAACCCAGATGTCTCATGCATACCAACACCCAGACAGGAGAAACTCCAGTGCTGTAGTATCTTCTCCTCTCTCTCTCTCTCTCTCTCTCTCTGACCTAGAATTGGTGAATCAAGCATGGTTAAGGGCCTGAGTTAGCAAAACAAAACAAAACAAAACAAAAAAAAGTGGATTGACCCAGTAGATGGGTCTGAAGGTCTATATGATGGAAGCATACAAAAAATGTGTTCACCCTAAGGAAATCCTTCCCCTGTCATCTTGTCCTAATAGCCCTCTTCTTTCTTCTCTTTTTTTTTTTTTTTTAATTTCTCTATTGGGGGAATTAATGTTTTACAATAGACAGTAAATACAATAATTTGTACATGCATAACATTTCTCAGTTTTCCACATAACAATACAACCCCCACTAGGCCCTCTGCCATCATGTTCCAGGACCTGAACTCTCCCCCCGACCCACCATCCCTCTTCTTTCAGTGTTACTGGTGCGCAATCTGAACTCTGATGATCAGGCTGTTGTGCTGAAGGCCCTGAGGTTGGCGCCTGAGGGACGGCTGCAAAGGGATGGGCTTCGAGCCCTCAGCTCCCTGCTTGTTCACGGAAACAACAAAGTCATGGCTGCTGTCAGCACCCAGCTCCGGAGCCTGTCACTGGGCCCTGCCTTCCGGGAAAGGGTGAGAATTCAGCAGAGCTCAAAACAAAGGCATGGGGGGGTCCCATGTTCCCCATGTCTGGCTAAGCTTGCATTCCCAAACTTACCCAGGCCCTGCTGTGTTTCCTGGACCAGCTCGAGGATGAGGATGTGCAGACTAGAGTGGCTGGCTGTTTGGCCCTGGGATGCATCAAGGTGACCCCATGTCAGCTCATCTTTTCTCTGCCTTCCCACCCTCCCTGTGACTGGGGCCCTGGGGGCCTCACCCACCCACTCACTTCAGGGCACCTCCTTACCTTATAGGCTCCTGAAGGCATTGAACCCCTGGTGTACTTGTGCCAAACAGACACCGAAGCTGTGAGAGAAGCAGCCCGGCAGAGCCTGCAACAATGTGGTATGGCTGGGAAAATATGGCTTGAGTAGAATTCTGAGACATTTTGGCTGATAGGAGTAGGTGAAATGAGGGTCCTTCACTGCCTGCTGGGGAAGCCAAGCTGAGTAGAGGGGAAGAAGGGGGGTGAGGGTTACAAAATAGCTCATTCAAATAATGTGCAGCTCTGCCTTGTTCATGACTTAGCTTCAGACCAGGCTTCCTACCACTGTATTGGAGGAAGCTTAGGTTCTAGTGTCTTTCCCTCTCAATTCATTTTTAAAAAATTTTTTCAATATTTAATTTATTTATTATTAGATAGAGACAGAGAAACTGAGAGGGGAGATAGGGAAAGAGACAGACACCTGCAGCTCTGCTTCACTACTTGGAAAGCTTTCCCCCTGCAGGTGGGGACCAGGGGTTTGAATTCGTGTCCTTGTGCACTGTAATGTGTGTGCCAGGCGTGCCACCTCCTGGCCCCTACCTTTATTATTATTATTATTTATTTATTCCCTTTTGTTGCCCTGTTGCTTTACTGTTGTAATTATTAGTTGTCTGTCTTCGTTACTGGATAGGACAGAGAGAAATGGAGAGAGATGGGGAAGACAGAGGGGGAGAGAAAGATAGACACCTACAGACCTACTTCACCACTTGTGAAGTGACTCCCCTCCAGGTGGGGAGCCGGGGGCTCAAACTGGGATTCTTCCGTTGGTACTTGGCGCTTTGCGCCATGTGCGCTTAAGCTGCTGCGCTACCGCCTGACTCCCGGCCCCTACCTTTCTATCTAAAGAAGTCATCAAGGAGCAAGGGTCCAGGTAGTGGTACACCTGATTGAGTGTACATGTACAGTAGCTCGGTTTCAAACCCCTGGTCTCCACCTGCAGGAAGGAAGTTTCAAGAGCAGTGTAACAGTGATGTGGGTCTTGCTCCCTGTCTCACCACCACTCTCAACTTCTTTTTTTTCTCTAACCTGTCAAGTCAAAGAAAGAAAAGGGGACTGGACAGGGAAGGCCCTGGAAACAGTGTTATGTTATGCAGGCCTGGAGATCTATCAATAGTACTGGTGGCAATGGGGGGGGGGAGAAGAAGGAGGAGGAGGGGAAGGAGGAGAGAAGAGATGAGATGGGAGGGGTGGGATGGAGCCTAGGTTCACTCCTGACCCCCATCCTCATCTGTTACAGGTGAAGAGGGACAGTCTGCCCATCGACGGCTGGAGGAGTCACTGGATGCCCTACCCCGTATCTTTGGGCCAGGCAGCATGGCCAGCACAGCATTCTAAACTCCCTCCACAGGGTCCCTCCAACCCCTTTTCAGGGCTCACTAGACACTGGCAGGGAGGCTGAGGGCTGGCTCCATACACCTCTCCCCCACAGATTCCTATCAATGAAAATCTAATATATTATTCTGTTGCCCCTGGGGTTGGTAGAGTCAGTGCCTGCAGTCAAGTGCCTCCCAGCCTCAGCTCAGCACACTTGCCACAAATCAGTGTCTAGGCCTGGTCATCTGCCTCTGCCCTGCCACGTCCCTTTGTTTGTATTTTATTTACAGAGTTTTACATAAAATTAAAAACAAAAAAGCCTTTCTTAATGTCCTGCTTTGGTAGACTCCCCCCTCCCTCACCCTGAGTGTCTGTGTGAAAATGAACCCAGAAGTAGGAACTGGGCTTAGAGAAAAGGACAGAAGAAGGTGGTGGGTGTTACTCCAGGATTTCAGACTGGAGTCCGAACTGTAAAGGTGGCATAGAGAACACACAAAAGGTGCCAGTTTAGGAAACAACTGGCAGCTCCAGGCAACCCAAAGGCATAGAAAAAGACAAAGCAGGAAGTGGTGTGTTGGTGGCTGGAGTTTTGGACCACTAGGGGGCAGCAAGACCATACCAGTCTACTGAATCTTGCTTCAGCCTGGACAACTTTCTATAGAGGGTGCTGTGAACTAGGCACTCCTAGAGGCCTGGGTATCAAGAGAAAGGAGAATGGCTCATGGAAGAGAATGGCTTGGGCCTGGGAGGCAGATGACCTGGATGGTATAACCCGAAATTTTAAGTTCCTTCTCTCCCCAAAGCTGCTTCCTCTCTGAAATATAAACTTAACCGATCCCTATGGCTTGCTGCCCAGAGCTAGGCCCCAGGGAGAGGGTTCACCTCCCCCCAGAGCTGCCAGTGAGTATGTTAACCCAGAACAGAAGGCTAAGGATGCTATGAAAGGAACTAGAGGGTGGGAACAGACTTTGGGATTGTAGGCCTGAAGGAGGCCCACACCCAAGGCTGGAGAATCAGACCCTCCACCCTTCTCCCCCACTTCCTGAGCTCATGTCAAAACCTGTAACAGACAGCAGCAGTGATACACAGGGGAGTCTGTGCACGCCTGCACTCAGGAAGAGCCAATAAACCGAAGAGCCAACAGCCCCCTGGGGTGACCCAGAACCCCAGGGAGCCCTGCCCCCCATGTTTTGGAGCTATGTATGAAGAGGTTAGGCTGGCCCCTTAACCACCTGCTGGGGGGGGGGGGGGGAAAACAACGGCAACAGGAAGGAGCACAGGAAACACCTGTGTGTGGATGCAGGTGGCTCATTCCAGAAGGGCGGGGCGAAGGCTGCTGCCCTGCCTCTGTAACTACAAAGGGTGGCCTGGCAGAATGGTGCAGCTCAGCTTTTGGGGCCAGCTAGTGTGGGAGGGAATGGTGAAAGCAAGCAATGGAAACCAAAGCTGGCCCCAACTGGAGCCTTCTCCCAGCCCCTGCAGGATGATTATAGCCCCAGGACCACTCCTGGGAACCCCCCAAGCCTGTGACTCAAAAGGCCTATAGGGAGAGTAGGATCACCCACTTGCATCTGAAGTGTGTGTGTCCTGTGTGGTGAGGAAAGAGCACAGGAACACTGGTTGACCGGGTCCTGTGGAAGTACAGAAGTAGATGACACACACAACTCAGTCAACTGGAGAGGACAGGCTGGGAAAGATACAGAGGACGGGATATCATCCCAGCTAAGGGTCAACTGGGGTGCTTACTGAAAATCTGAGTGGCCTTCATCCCTGCTCTCCAATGCTAAGAAGAGGCAATGGCCCTAACCCTTTATTTATTTGATAGTCATCAAGGAGGATGGGAGAGAGGCAGCTGCAGCACTGTTTCACCAATTGCAACGCTTTCTCTTTGCTCATAGGGACTGGGGACTTGAACCCAGGTGCTTGCGCACTGTAATGTATGTTCAACCAGGTGTACAACTGCCCCCCTTTTCTTTAATGAAAGACACAGAGAGAGAAAGACCAGTCTATTGCCCAGTTCTAGTTTATAGTGGTGCTTGGGATTGAACCTGGGACCTCAGAGCTTCAGGCCTGAAAGTCTTTTGTATAACCATTATGCTGTCTCCCCTGCCCAAGGGCCCTAAAAGCTTAAGATCAAACCCCCAGCTGTAGGAGGTATTGATACCACTAGGAATCAGTAGCACCCTAGCAGGAAAGCTTATGCCCAGGTATCCCATGAAGATTGTCAGCATCTGTGAGAAGACAGAAATAGGTTTTTATAGGTCTATGGCAAATTTTCAAGCACCCCATCAATCAAGTCCATTGAGGTTACAGCTCTGTCTTGGAATATAAGATTTTATTGTGCTGGTGGCTATTGGAGTGGAGTCTCCATATTCCTCTTCTTGTCCTCTTCCAACGTTACCGTTCCCAGTGTCTTCCACTCTTCTTCCTCATGTATTCAAAGCTGCAGGGAACCAAAAAGGGAAGTTAAAAAAATAAAAGCAAAAGCATGTTTGTGAAGGCAAAGAAGCAGATGGGTTGGCACGTGGGAGGAGGACTGGTGCTTTGTCTCACCCACAGAGTGTGGGTGCCTTCCTTGTGTGTTTCTGTGCCTGGTGTGTGGGTTCGATTTGCTGAACTCTTAAGCATATGATATGCTTTCTTCTTCCTTCCACCTCCCTTGACAGCCCTGGAGTGTGGTAATAAGGCCATCTCTCCCCCATGGACAGAGGCTCTTGGCTTGATTGTCAGATCTGGTTCTTCTTGTTTTGAATAATATAATAATAGGTGGGTTTGAGAAGGACTACAGGACCTATGTAAACTAAGGGAGAACAATCTCACTTAGAAAATAAAACTGCCGGGAGTCAAGCAGTAGCGCAGCGGGTTAAGCACAGGTGGCACAGAGAGGCAGAGGGAGAGAGACACCTGTAGCCCTGCTTCACCACTTATGAAGCCTTCCCCCTGCAGGTAGGGACTGGGGGCTTGAACCTGGGTCCTTGTACACTCTAATGTGTGTACTTAACCAAGTGCATCACCACACAGCCCCTATTATTCATTTTTTAATAAATGAAAGAGAAAGTAACAGAGACCAGAGCACTGCTCAGCTCTGGTTTATGGTGGTGCCGGGGATTGAACCTGGGATCTCAGAGCCTCAGGCATGAAAGTCTTTGTATTAGTCTCTTGTATAACCATTATGTTGAGTCCAGAACCTCAAGCTTTTACATTCCTATACTATAGCATTTGCCACCTCCTAGACTGCTGAATAGGGTATTTCAAACTCAACATTTCAAAAACTGGTTTTCCTCCTGGGAAACTAAGCAGGTAACCCAAATCATGCAGCTAGGTCCCATACTTGACTATAAGTCCTCTCATCCCAGCCACTGGAATCCTCGATTAAATGCCCTAAACATTTCTTTTAAAAAATATATTTAGGGGGAGTCGGACGGTAGCGCAGCAGGTTAAGCGCATGTGGCACAAAGTGCAAGGACCGGTAGAAGGATCCTGGTTCAAGCCCCCGGCTCCCCACCTGCAGGGATGTCGCTTCACAGGCGGTGAAGCAGGTCTGCAGGTGTCTATCTTTCTCTCCCCCTCTCTGTCTTCCCCTCCTCTCTCCATTTCTCTCTGTCCTATCCAACAACAAAGACAGACAACAATAACTACAACAATAAAACAAAAAGGGAATAAATAAATATATTTTTTAAAATATATATATATATATATATTTGGGGGGGGTTGGGTGGTCATGCAGTGGGTTAAGCCCACATGGCACAAAGTGCAAAGACCAGCGCAAGGATCCTGGTTCGAGCCCCTGGTTCCCCACCTGCATGGAGGAGTCGCTTCACAAGCAGTAAAGGTGAAGCAGACCTGTAGATGTCTATCTTTCTCTCCGCCTCTCTGTCTTCCCTTCCTCTCTCCATTTCTCTCTGTCCTATCCAACAACATCAATAACAATGATAATAATAACTGCAACAATGATAAAACAAGTATAACAAAAGGGAAAAAAATAGCCTCCAGGAGCAGTGGACTAGTGCAGGCACCAAGCCCCAGCAATAACCCTGGAGACTATATATATATATTCCCTACCCATAGGAGACAGAGTTTCATGAAATCAGAGAGAAGCAGCAAAAGCCCCACTTCAGCACATGTAGTGCCAAGGATTGAACTGGAGCTCTAATAGGCTGTGTTAATTTCTGAGTCCACCCTAAATCCTACTTCTATTTTTTTTATTTCTTTTTTTTTTTAAGATTTTAATTAATTATTTATTAATGAGAAGGATAGAAGGAGAGAGAAAGAACCAGACATCACTCTGGCACATGTGCTGCCGGGGATCGAACTCAACCTCATGCTTGAGAGTCCAAAGTTTTATCACTGCACCACTTCCCGGGCCACTCTTCTATTTTTTTTAAATAAATGATATATATTTTTTTTATTTAGTCATGAAAAAGATAGGCAGAAAGAGAAAGAACCAGGCATCACGCTGGTACACGTGCTGCTTGGGACTGAACTCAGGACCTCCTGGTTGAGAATCCAGTGCTTTATCCACTGTGCCACCTCCCGGACCACAATCCTACTTCTATTTATTGGTAAATTCTGTCTACTGGCAATACTCAGGTTCAAGACACACTGACTTCTCAATCTAGACACTAAAACCTGCTCCCATACAGGTTTCTTCTGTGTTTACCCCTTTACATCTATCCTCCATGGGTCAAAGTAATTTCTGAAACAAATACCACTACGGACTGACTTTCTTTTCTCTTGGGAAAAATCCCACCACCCTCAATCTGCCTCACAAATAACTGAGTCCATTCCTGCTTCCAACCTTACTTCTGAGGTCCTTTTAACTTTTCACACTGCACAGGAGTTTCATCAAACCATGTGCAGAACTTGTCTGTCCCTCCTGGATAGAGTAAACCTTTACTTAATGCCATCAGTAAATTATTGGACATTGTCACTTTCAGCAAATCATTGTGCAATAAAACCAGGTCTGGAGCATGGAGATCCTTTACCAGATAGAGTGCAAACCAGCCTTACCATAAATGGGCCCTGGTTTCAAGCCCTGGGAACAATGAGAGCACTACAGATGGCACCGTGTGTGTGTGTGTGTGTGTGGGGGGGGGGTCTTTGGATGGTGCACTGGTACTATGGTGACTCTCCTCTCTTGTCTCCCTCTTTCTTAAATAGATGAATAGATGAATGAGAAAACTGGCCCAGGAAAGGTCACTGAGTAGCACATTTATAAGAATCTGGCTTTGAAGTAAAAAGCACACACAAAAAGTGTTTGCTACAGCAGCACATATACTAAAATTGGAGTGGTACAGTGATTAGCATGGCCCCTGCACAAGGATGACACACAACTTAAGAAGCACTCTATATTAAAAAAAAAAAAAAATGTCTTTGTAGGTGGCACAAAGCACAAGGACCAGTGTAAGGATCCTGGTCCGAGCTCCCGGCTCCCCACCTGCAAGGGAGTTGATTCACAGGCAGTGAAGCAGGTCTGCAGGTGTCTGTCTTTCTCTCCCCTGTCTCTGTTTTCCCCTCCTCTCTCCATTTCTCTCTGTCCTATCCAACAACAGCAATAATTACAACAAAAAAACAACAGGGCAACAAAAGGGAATAAATAAATATAAAAAAATTTTTTTTAAGTCTTTGTTCACCAATAACCAAGATTTTATTTTTTTTTACTTTTTTTTCTTTTTTTCTTTTGTTTAACCTCAGCATTGCTCAGTTCAGTTCTGGCTTGTGGTGGTGTGGGGATTGAACCTGGGACTTTGGAGCCTCAGGCATGAGAGTCTCTTTGCATAACCATAATGCTATCTACCCCCACAATATTTTATTTTCTTTAACTACAGCGCCACTTACCTGGTGGTGCCTGGAACTGAATTTGGGACTTCAGAGTTTTAGGCATGAAACTCTTTTTGAGGTTGGAGAGTTAGCATAATGACTATGCAAAAAGACTTTCATGCCTGAGGCAATGAAATTCCAAGTTCAATCCCCAGAACTGCTATAAACTAGAGATGAGCAAAGTTCTGGAAAAACAAAACAAAGTAAAATATTTCAAGTATGAAAATACTTTATGCCTAGAGCAGAAAAAGCCTGGAAAATACTGCTCCAATGCCTCAAGAAGCTTTTTTTTTCTCCTTCCTCAAGAGTTATCTATCACTGGGGCTCAATGCAAACACTGAATCCACTGCTCCTGGTGGCTTTTTTTTTTTTTCCATTTTATTGGCTAGAACAGAGAAATTGAGAAAGAAGGAGGAGATAAAGACAGCAGGGTGAGGCTAGATAGCATAATGATTATGCAGAGACTCTCAAACCTGAGGCTCCAAAGTCTCTGGTTCAATCCTCCACGTCACCGTAGCCCCCATGTCCACTTGGTCGATTCCAAATTATATTCCTCCATGAGGATCATTTCTGGAACCATCTGTTCCACCCCGGTTCCATGGCTGCCAGTTCTTAGCAACATCGCCCCGCCAGATATTCGTCGGGATGCGGCATCATCTAAGTTCATTTCCCACGTCTACTCTCAACCGGACCTGCCAATATACACGGATATCTTCGCCCACCCTGTCCAACGCTTGACGTCTCGTCACCCAATCTGGTCCCCTACGCCTACACTGAACTTCTCTGTTCCAGACTCTTGGAAACAGAGCTGGCAGTCAGCTGAGGTAAAGAACAAACACCTCATCACAGATCCCTGCAAGCGTCAACCCGGCTTTGACCTAGCACGTTATGATTGGGCCCTCCTCAATCGCTATCGAACAGGCCATGGCCGGTGCACCGCTATGTTCCATCGCTGGGGAGCCAGAGACGACCCGAACTGCCCCTGCGGCTACAGACAGACTATGACCCACATAGTCAACGACTGCCACCTCTCCAGATTCAAAGGAGGTCTCGAAACTTTACATCAGGCTCAACCTGACGCTGTTGACTGGCTGCTACGGAAGAAGGGCAAACGCTAGAAGAAGACCACAAGCCAGAGCTGAGCAGTGCTCTGGTTAAAAATTAAAAAAAGGGGCCAGGGGTCAGGCAGTAGCAGTGGGGTAAGCGCATGTGCAAGGACCAGCATTAAGGATCATGGTTCGAGCTCCCGGCTCCCCACCTGCAGGGGAGTCGCTTCACAAGCGGTGAAGCAGGTCTGCAGGTGTCTGTCTTTCTCTCCTCCTGTCTTTCCCTCCTCTCTCCATTTCTCTCTGTCCTGTCCAACAATGACGACATCAATAACAACAACAATAATAACTACAACAATAAAACAACAAGGGCAACAAAAGGGGAAATAAATAAATTTAAAATTTTTTTTTATTTTATTTATGTGCTCCGGGAGGTGGCGCAGTGGATAAAGCATTGGACTCTCAACAATGAGGTCCTGAGTTCAATCCCCAGCAGCACATGTAGCAGAGTGATGTCTGGTTCTTTCTCTCTCCTATCTTTCTCATGAAAAAATAAATAAATTCTTTAAAAAATTATTTATTCCCCTTTTTGTTGCCCTTGCTGTTTAACATTATTGTTGTTGTTATTGATGGATAGGACAGAGAGAAATGGAGAGAGGAGGGGAAGACAGAGAGGGGGGAGAGAAATATAGACACCTGCAGACCTGCTTCACCTCCTGTGAAGCGACTCCCCTATAGGTGGGGAGCCAGGGGCTGGAACCGGGATCCTTAACGCTGGTCCTTGGGCTTTGCGCCACCTGCACTTAACCCGCTGTGCTACTGCCTGACTCCCCTATCCTTGACTTTTATCTACTAATGTTGATGAAGTTTATTCAGCCTTTCCAGACTAATACAAGACCCATGGGTGACATCACTTATCTCCAGTACTACCTGGCCTCTACCTAATAAGTAAATAAAGATAATTAAAAACATTAAAAAAAAAAAAGACTTTCGGGAGTCAGATGGTGGTGCAGCGGGTTAAGCGCACATGGCACAAAATGCAAGGACCCGAGTAAGGATGCCAGTTCGAACCCCCGGCTCTCCACCTGCAGGGGAGTCGCTTCACAGGCGGTGAAGCAGGTCTGCAGGTGTCTATCTTTCTTTCCCCCTCTGTCTTCCCCTCCTCTCTTCTCTCCATTTCTCTCTGTCCTATCCATCAATAACAACAACAATAATGTTAAACAGCAAGGGCAACAAAAGGGAAAATAAATAAATAAATAAATAAATAAATAAATAATTTTTTTAAAAAGACTTTCATGTGGTCCAGGAGGTGGTGCAGTGAATAAGGCTTTGGACTCTCAAACATGAGATCCCAAGTTCAATCCCCGGCAGCACATGTACCATAGTGGTGTCTGGTTCTTTCTCTCTCTTATCACTTCTCATGAATAAATAAATAAAATCTTAAAAAAAAAAAAAAGACTTCCAGGGATCGGGCAGTAGCGCAGCAGGTTAAGTACACATGGCACAAAGTGCAAAAATCCGCATAAGGATCCCAGTTTGAGCCCCTGGATCCCCACCTGCAGGGGGATCAATTCACAGGAGGTGAAGCAGGCCTGCAGGTGTCTACCTCTCCCCCTCTTTGTCTTCCCCTCCTCTCTCCATTTCTCTCTGTCCTATCCAAGAACAATGACATCAATAACAACAATAATAATAACCACAACATAAAACAACAAGAACAACAAAAGGGGAAAAAATAGCCTCCAGGAGCAATGGATTTGTGGTGCAGGCATGAGCCCCAGCAATAACCCTGGAGGAAAAAAAATGTTTTTTCATGCCTGAGGTGCTGCTAAGAGCCCAAGTATAGTCCCTGACACCACCATAGGCCAGAGCTAAGCAGTGTGCTCTCATCTCCCCCCTTGTATCTCTCTATATATCTCTGTTATTAAAATATTTTAAAAGGAGAAGCAGCGGCAGCAGCAGCAGCATTGGCAGCAGCCTGGGAGGTGGTGCAGTTGACAAAGTTTGGAACTCTAAAACATGAGGTTCAGAACTTGATCCCCAGCATCACATGTGCCAGAGTGATGCTTTGTAGCTCTTCTCTCTCCTTTTCTCTCTTTTATTTGCTATCTTTTTAAAAAAATTAATTTATTCCTTTTTGTTGCCCTTGTTTTTATTTTTGTTGTTATTGATGTCATTGTTGTTGGATAAGACAGAGAGAAATAGAGAGAGGAGGAGGAAGACAGAGATGGGGAGAGAAAGATAGACACCTGCAGACCCGCTTCACCACTTGTGAAGCGACTCCCCTGCAGGTGGGAGCCGGGGGCTGGAACTGGGATCCTTATGCTGGTCCTTGCGCTTTGCACCACGTGCACTTAACCCACTGCGCTACTGCCCGACTCCCACTCTTATTATTATTATTTAACTTTATTTTATTTGCTAGGACTTGGCGAAATTGAGAGTGAAGGGGAATAGAAAGGAAGAGAGAGAGTGGTCCGGGAAGTGGTGCAGTGGATAAGGCTTTGGACTCTCAGGCATGAGGTCCTGAGTTCAGTCCCCGGCAGCATATGTATCAGAGTGATGTCTGGTTCTTTCTCTCTTTCCTATCATTTCTCATTAATAAATATATAAAATATTTTAAAATAAAAAAGAAAAGAAAAGAGAGAGAGAGACCTGCAGCACTGTTTCACCCCACTTGGGAAGCTTTCCTCCTGCAGGTAGGGACTAGGGTCTTGAACTCAGGCCCATGTGCATGGTAATAATGTGTGTGCTTAACCAGGTGCTCCACCACCTGGCCCTCCTTGAAGCATAGGTCTTTAAATGTAGGTATTTAAAGCATTAGAACAGTGGTGACACGCTGGGTTAAACAAACATATTACCATTCAAAAAGACCTGGGTTCAAGCCCCTTCCCCTTCTCACTGCAGGGGGCAAGCCTCACAAGAGGTCAAGTAGTGTTGTAGGTATCTCTCTCTTTCTCTTTCCCCAACTCTCCCCTCCTCTATATTCTTCTATCCTATCAAAAGAAAAGTTTAAAAAAAAAAAAAAAAGATGGTCACTGGGAGCAGGCACTGAGCCCCAGCAATAAAATGGATGGCAATTAAATCAGTAAATAAAATATTAGGAGAAAGTGGTTGCCTTTGGAAATTGTCCTTTAAAGCTTTCCAAATGTCTTATAAGATTTAGCAACACTGGACCGGGTAGTGGTACACCTGATTAGTTCACATGTTACAATGCACAAGAACCCAGGTTTGAGGCCCTGGTCCCCACCTGCAGGAGGAAGTATTTTGTCTCTTTTTTTTTTAAGATTTTATTTATTTATTAATGAGAAATATAGGAGGAAAGAGAAAGAACCAGACATCACTCTGACACATGTGCTGTCGGGGATCAAACTCAGGACCTCATGCTTGAGAGTCCAAAGCCTTATCACTGCGCCACAGGAGGAAGTATTTTCAAGTGGTGAAGCACTCTCCCTCCCCCTTGATTTCTGGCTGAATCTATCCAATAAATAAAGATAACAACAACAAAAAAATTGGGAGTTGGGCGGTAGCGCAGCAGGGTAAGCACACGTGATGCAAAGCTCAAGGACCGGCTTATGGATCCCGGTTCGAGTCCCCCATCTCCCCACCTGCAGGGGAGTCGCTTCACAGGTGGTGAAGCAAGGCTTCAGGTGTCTAGCTTTCTCTCCCCCTCCCTGTCTTCCCCTCCTCTCTCCATTTCTCTCTGTCCTATCCAACAACGATGACATTAATAACTACAACAATTAAAAAAAAAAAAGGGCAACAAAAGAGAAATGGAGAGAGATGGGGGAAGACAGAGAGGGGGAGAGAAAGATAGACACCTGCAGACCCGCATCACCGCTTGTGAAGCGACTCCCCTGCAGGTGGGGAGCCGGAAGGAAGTTCGAACCGGATCCTTCCTCTGGTCCTTGCTCTTAGCACCACCTGCACTTAACCCGTTGTGCTGCCGCCGGACTCCCCCGCAAAGAGATTATTATGCCTAAGACTCCAAAGCCCCAGGTTCAATCTCCTGACCAATCATAAAACTGAGCTAAATCAGTGTTCTGGTAATAATTATAATAATATTAAATTGTAAGGCAGAATTCATGCAGATGTGATAGTAAGGTGCAAAGATAGCTCTTGAGGATAGAGCCCACTTGAGCCATAGAAGAAAAAAAGGGAAGACCCATCTATGCGTTTTTTCTTTTTCTCTTAAATTCCTTTTTTTAAATATTTTATTTTATTTATTTATTTATTTTCCCTTTTGTTGCTCTTTTTTTTTATTGTTGTAGTTATTATTTTGTTGTTACTGATGTCATCATTGTTGGATAGGACAGAGAGAAATGGAGAGAGGAGGGGAAGACAGAGAGGGGGAAATAAAGCTAGACACCTGCAGACCTGCTTCACCACTTGTGAAGCGACTCTCTTGCAGGTGGGGAGCCGGGGTCTCCAACTGGGATCCTTATGCCAGTCCTTGCGCTTTGCGCCACCTGCGCTTAACCCACTGTGCTACTGCCCAATCCCCTTTTCTTAAAATTCTAATCTTCATCACACCTAGGGCTAGCTTCTCATTGGTTTACTTCTGGGTTTTGTTTCTTTGTTTTGTTTTGTTTACCAGAGCATTGCTCATCTCTGGCTTATGGTAGTATGGGGGATTGAACCTAGGACTTTGGAGCCTCAGGCATGAGAGTCTGCTTGCATAACTATTATGGTTTCCACCCCCACCCTCATTGGTTTACTAAAATCACGTCTTTTCCTATAATTTGGCTTTCCAAAAGTCTCTGCTGTGTGGCAAGAACACACTTTCTGCACAAGACATTGGTCCACTTGCCAGTTAGTATAGCAGCACTGAGCTCATCCATCAAACTCCTATAAGCTTGATGAGTTCTAAGACCAGCATCCACTCTCAGGAAACAGAAAATATTTCAGGTTCTGTTTGCTAGGCTGAAGGCATATCCTGGAATATGGCAATATTATCAATGTTGTGGTAAGCAACATTACCAACATTACTTCTCCTTGTGGTTACCAACATTACTTCTCCTGATAATGGATTACAAACCTAAAACAGAGGCTACTGAATGTTAATTAAGCACTGAAGTTATTTTATTTATTTATTTTCCCTTTTTGTTACCCTTGTTTTTATCATTGTTGTGGTTATTATTGTTGTTATTGGTGTTGTTGTCAGATAGGACAGAAAGAAATGGAGAAAGGAGGGGAAGACAGAGATGGGGACAAAAAGACAGACAGAACTGCTTCACTGCCTGTGAAGCGACTCCCCTTCAGGTGGGGATCTGGAGGCTCAAAGGGTTATCCTTAAGCCAGTCCTCGAGTTTCGCGCCATGTGCACTTAACCCGCTGTGCTACAGCCTGACCTCCTGAAGTTCTTTTTTTCAAAAAAATAGTTTAATATATATATATTAAATATTTTATTTTACTTTTTAAAATATTTATTTATTTATTCCCTTTTGTTGCCCTTATTGTTTTATTGTTGTATTCTTGTTGTTGTTATTGATGTCGCATTGTTAGATAGGACAGAGAGAAATGGGAGAGAGATGGGGAAGGCACAGAAGAGGAGAGAAAGACAAGACACCTGCAGACCTGCTTCACCACCTGTGAAGCGACTCCCCTGCATGTGGGGAGCCGGGGCCTCGAACCAGGGTCTTTACACTGGTCCTTGTGCTTTGCGCCACCTGCACTTAACCCGCTGCGCTACCACCCGACTCCCAGTTTAATATATATTAATAGCAAATTTTCAGGAACAGTACAGAAGACAGACAACATTAAAAACCGATATTTTCATGTTGGACAACTCAGAAAAGTATAGTAAATGGATGGAATCCATTGTATGATAAAAGTGCTAGAAACACCATTTTTAATTGTCATCAATAAGACATTTATGCGCAAAGCGCAAGAACCGGTTATAAGATCCCGGTTGGAGCCCCTGGCTCCCCACCTTGCAGGGAAGTCGCTTCACAAGTGGTGAATCAGGTCTGCAGGTGTCTTTCTCCCCCTGTCTTCCCCTCCTATCTCCATTTCTCTGTCCTATCCAACAACGACATCAATAACAACAACAATAACAACTACAACAATAAAACCACAAGGGCAACATAAGGGAATGAATAAATAAATAAATAATTTTTGGGGGGAGTTGGGCGGTGGAGCAGCGGGTTAAGCGCATGTGGTGCAAAGCGCACAGACTGGCAGAAGGATTCTGGTTCGAGCCTCCCGCTCCCCACCTGCAGGGGAGGGGGGGTCGCTTCACAAGCGGTGAAGCAGGTCTGCAGGTGTCTATCTTTCCCTCCTTCTCTCTGTCTTCCCCTCCTCTCTCCATTTCTCTCTGTCCTATCCAACAATGATGACATCAATAACTACAACAACAATAAAAAACAAGGGCAACAGAAGGGAAAATAAAAATAAATAAATATGAAAAAAAACACAAAATATTTTTTTAAATTTATTTTTAAAAAACTTGTTTTTTAAAAAAATCCAAATTCTGGCATTGTCCAGAAACCTTTAACATGTTTATTTATAATTTTTATTATAAATTCACACACAAGTGAAAATGGAAAAAAAATTGCCAATACCTGCTTTCTGTCCAGTTTCCCACTTGCAATTATATACTTAGGTACCCCCCCCATGGGAAAAAAATCTAACGTTCAGAACTACCAATAACAGGAAGAGCTTTTTTTGTTGTTGTTGTTGTTGTTGTTTTTAAAGAATGAAATGTTTCCCAACATAGAGAATTCGTAAGCACCTCTCCACATATGCAGCATATTAGCTGGATGTCTTTTGGCATAATTGTTACATGTTTGGCATGGATAGCATACAAACTGATGTCTTCAAAAAGGCCAACCATGTGGTCCGGGAGGTGGCGCAGTGGATAAAGCATTGGACTCTCAAGCATGAGGTCCTGAGTTCAATCCCCGACGGCACATGCACCAGCGTGATATCTGGTTCTTTCTCTCTCCTTCTATCTTTCTCATGAATAAATAAATAAAATATTTTTTAAAAGGCCAACCAGATAGGCCTCACTTGGCCTCCTGCAAAGCAACAATAGCTGCATGCTGGAATCCCAGAACTGTTTTCAAGTCCTACGCAATCTCATGCACCAAACACTGAAATGGGAATTTATGAATCAGAAGTTCTAAAGCATTGAAGTTCTCATTGGTGAGGTAGTATATAGTAAGTAATGTAGGGAACCTGCCCTTATTTTAAACCATCCCCTCTATATCACAGCTTGTTGTCACATTACACACCACAGCTTTTTTCTGTTTAGTCTAAAACATCCTGCCCTTTCAATTTGGCTTTTCCTTCTTTAGAGCTGACTCCACAAAGTATGGAAGATCATAATTTATTTATTTAATTTCATTATTATTATTACCAGAGCAGTGCTCAGATCTGGCTTGTGGTAGTGCTGAGGACCGAACCTGGGACCTTGGAGTCTGTGTCATGAAAGTTTTTTTTTTTTTTGCATAACCATCATGCTACCTCCTCAGCCCATTTCTGACTTTTACCTTGATGTCTCAGAAGTCATGTAGTTGTAAATATAGTTGACACAATACAATTAAGAGTCTATCTACACTACTGTTAACAAAACACACCTACTGGTGTTCTGGGAGGCGGTATAGTGGATAAAGTATTGGATTCTCAAGCATGATGTCCCAAGTTTGATCCCTATTTATGTGCCAGTGTGATGCTCTGGTTCTTTCTCTCTCCTCTCACCACACACACACACACACACACACACACACACACACACACACACACCTTGCAAGTATGCAGTCTTTAGCTTAATCCTTGATACTGCATATGACAAAGTGATGCACTAGTACTGTTATAAATAAATTAATCTTAGAAAAATAAAGGTATTAGAAAGTAGGGGGGTCGGGCGGTAGCCCAGCGGGTTAAGCGCACGTGGCGCAAAGCACAAGAACAAGCGGAAGGATCCCGGTTCGACCCCTCCCCCCCACCTGCAGAGGAGTCGCTTCACAAGCAATGAAGCAGGTCTGCAGGTGTTTATCTTTCTCTCCCCCTCTGTCTTCCCCTCCTCTCTTCATCTCTCTCTGTCCTATCCAACAACTAATGACATCAACAACAACAATAATAACCACAAAAGACTACAACAACAAGGGCAACAAAAGGGGGAAAAAATGGCCTCCAGGAGCAGTTGATTCATGGTGCAGGCACTGAGCCCCAGCAATAACCCTGGAGGCAAAAAAAAGAAAGTCAAAAGAGATAAGGATTTAAATACAAGTCAGTTTTATAGTTTCTTGCATATAGTTCTAAAGTTCTTTGGCTGGAGAGTTGAAGAAAATGTGAAATTTTTTTTTTTTACTCTGATTTTTTTTTTTCTTGGGGAATTAATGTTTTACATTCAACAGTAAGTACAATATGTTTTGAAATATTTTAAAGGTATCTATACTTTGGAAATTTTTCTTTCTCTAAGTTTTTTTTTTTTTTTTTTTTTGCTTGTTTGTTTCTGGGACTTCATTACTTCAGGCCAACTTTTTTCAGATAGTGTGTGTGTGTGGCGGGGGGGTGTGCAGTGGTGCACCCGGTTAAGCACACATAGGACTATGTGCAAGGACCTGCACAAGGATCTGAGTTTGAGCTCCCACTCCCCACCTGCAGGGAGGACGCTTCAGAAGCAGTGAAGCAGGACTACATGTGTAAATCTCTCTCTCTTGAAGCAGGTCTACAAGTGTAAATTTCTCTCTCTCTCATCTCCTCCTCCCCTCTCAATTTTTTCTGTCCTATCCAATAAAAAGGAAAAAAATGACCACCAGTAGCAGTGGATTCATAGTGCCAGCAATAAACTCAGCAATAACCCAGGAGGCAAAATAAATAATAAAATAAAGAAGAGAAAGAAAGTGAGACAGAAGGGCAGAAAGAAAGGGAAAGAACCCAAACACCCTGGCTCCTGGGGTAGTGCAGTGGATATGACACTGGATTCTCAAGCATGATGTCCTGAGTTTGATTCCCACCATTGCAATGTCAGTGATCAAACTGATGGTCTGGAGAGAAAAGAGAAGACAGAGAAAGGCAGACGTGCAGGCTGGGGATATAGCATAATGTTTATACAAAAGGCTTTTAAAAAATATTTATTTATTCCCTTTTGTTGTCCTTGTTTTGTTGTAGTTATTATTGTTGTTATTATTAATGTCCTTATTGGATAGGACAGAGAGAAATGGAGAAAGAAGGGGAAGACAGAGAGAGTGAGAGAAAGACAGACACCTGCAGACCTGCTTCACCGCCTGTGAAGCGACTCCCCTGCAGGTGGGGAGCCGGGGGCTTGAACCAGGATCCTTAACGCAGGTCCTTGCACTTTGCGCCACCTGCGCTTAACCTGCTGTGCTACCACCCGACTCCCTGCAAAAGACTTTCATGCCTAAGGCACCAAAGATGTTAAGTTCAATACCCAGTACCACCATAACCCAGAGCTGAGCAGTGCTCTGGTTTCTCTGCATTTTTTTTCTTTTTTAATTATTTATTTATTTATTTATTTATAAAATATTTATTTATTTTGTTGCCCTTGTTGTTTTATTGTTGTAGTTAGTATTGATATCATTGATGTTGGCTAGGACAGAGAGAAATGGAGAGAGGAGGGGAAAGAGAAAGATAAGACACCTGCATACCTGCTTCGCCACCTGTGAAGTGACTCCCCTGCAGTGGGGAGCCAGAGGCTCGAACCGGGATCCTCATGCCCCCCCCCTTGGCATTTGGCACCACATGCGCTTAACCCACTGTGCTACCACCTGACTCCCTTTATTTATTTATTAAAGGAAAGACAGGAGAGAAAGAAATAACCAGACATCACTCTGGTACATGTGCTGCTGGGGATTGAACTCAGGACCTCATGCTTGAGAGTCCAATCCTTTATACATTGTGACACCTCCCGGATCACTCTCTGCATTTATTACTCATAAAAATAAATAAATAAATAGATATTTACAAAGAAACCACAGTACTGAAGCTTCCTTTAATGTGGTGAGGGCCAGACTAGAACCTGGTAAAACAAGTGAGCTATTTTGCCAGCTCAAAATATGAAAGTTTAATTTATGTGTGAGTCTTAAGATGTACATAAAAGGCAAAGGGGGTCATTCGTAAATTTTCCAAATACTTCAACCTTCCAAATTCTTGAATATTTATATAAGGCAACACCTACCTGAGATTAAAAATCAGAAAAGTTGGTCCTGGCATTGACCTACTAACCTCCTTGCATCTCTTGTATACAATGACTTAAGCGTGCCCCAGAACCCTAATATCTTTAAAAACACCTCCTACTTTGACTTCATATTCTTCTATAGTTATCCTTAAATCTCTGGCTTCCTTCACAACAAACTTCTCTTGTGCTGCCTCTATGCGCAGTTATTATTTCCCTTCACTCTTCAACTCAAGTCTAATCATGCCTACATCTTTTTATTTATTTATTTTTTGGCAGGGTGGGGGTGGGGGCAGATCAGAGCACTGCTCAGCTCTGGCTTATGGTGGTGTGGGGGATTGAACCTGAGACTTTAGAGCCTCAGGCATAATAGTCTCTTTGCATAACCACTATGCTATCTACTCCTGCCCCCTACATCCCTAAATTACCAGTATAAATCAAGCCAAAGTCATCAGTGATACTTTACAATGACCTCAAAGGCCTGTTTCCGTCTTGGAAGAACCACTCCTGTCCTACTTTGAAGCTCTGCATTTGGATCCCACAATCCAACACTCTGTACTTCCTCTTGCCTTTCTGGCTGCTCCCTGTTTGTTCTACTACCCGATCTGCAAATACTGGATTTGGCCTAGGAACTTCTCTTCATTCTTTTTCCTTCTCCCAGTCAGAAATTATATAAAGTGACAGATGACACGTGTACTGAGTAGCTTAAAAGCATAATTTAGTTGCCAACATCTGCCTGTAGATTTTACACGAAAGCACCTCCACTCTTAAAAAAAAAAAGATTTATTAATACTAGGCTGTCCATATGTTATCTATAGTATCTAAGATTAAGAGAGTTGAGTGTACAACTCTGAGTCAGATTCCTGTAAGTACATTAGGATCTCCTCCCGGAGCCAGGAGAATTATCTTCCAGTAAATACAGTTGGTCAACTCATCGCGGGTTGGTTTCAGTCCGCAGGTGCATGGTGGTGGTGGTGGTGGGGTGTGTGTGCGGAAGCCGCGCTCCGGGAGCAGCCGCTTGACACGTTAAGGGATGAAGTAAGTACTCCGCCCACAGGGAATTTACAGCCCTAGAGCAAAATCATCGTATATCTAAAAAAAAAAAAAAAAAAAGCAAAATTACACCGCGCCCACAGAAAAGTCGTTTTGGCAAAAGACAGCTTTGGTGGGAAAAGAGGCATTAAGCGTGGCCTCCCGCTGGCCTGTCCGGCCGGAGGTGGCATGAGAGCATCGAGAGAACGCCTCTTCCGAGGCGGAGAACGTCCACAAGCCGCTGCTCAAGGAAAGCTCAGCTCGCCATCGCTCGCGGGCGTCCGCTTGCTTTCGGAGCAGGGAGTGTGCAGGGACCCGCCCCGCGACCCGCCCCGCTACGCTCCCTAACTCCGCGGCGGGCTGCGCTGCAGCGCTCGGAGGGCGGGGCGGGCCGGGCCGGGGCCCGACCCGAGAGCCGCCACCGCCACCGCCACCGCCACCGCCGGGTGGCCTAGTCCCGCGCGCGCTTCCTTCAAACACCCCCGCCCTTCTTGGAGGGCTCAGGGCGGGAAGCTGCAGCGAGCGAGCCGGGCCAAGCGGCCCGGGAGTCCTGAAGCGCCCTGAGCGCTGGACCTCAGGCTAGGAAACCCCGCCCAGCGAGTCCCGACGACGCGGCGCCCGCGAAGCCCACGCGCGACCGGGCGAGGGCGCGGAAGGGCTCGTGCGGCGTGACGCGACTCGCTGCGCAACCCGTGACGCCATCGCGCCCGCTTTTGAAAGTTGGCGCCCGGGGCCGCCTCCCATGCTGCCCTGCGCCAACCCCTCCCCTCACCTTTCCTCCCCCGCCCTCTACTAGCCGCCCGGCCGGCCCCCCCACCCGTCCCTTCCCTTATCAGCACCCGCGGCCCCGGCAGCGCCGACGCAGGCGCACTGCACCGCGCCGCCGCCATTTTGTGTCCGAGCCCGTGGAGCGATTAAACCGTGCGCGGAGCTGCTTCTTTAGCGGCAGCGGCGGCGGCGGCAGCTGGTGCGGGTGCGCGGAGCTGGCCCGGGACGCCCAGTGGCCGGAGCGGCGGAGCGGCGGCGGAGCGGGCGCTGCGGGGGGTGTGGCGCGGAGGTAAGGGGGCCCAGGGTGGAGGAGGTTTCGCGGGCCGCCTCTAGGTGTCACGATGGGGCCGCTCCGGTCGGCGCTGGCTGCAGCCCGGCGCCAGCGCCGCCGCCGGGGGGTGTTTGTCTCCCTCTACCGTCCCTGCTGCGGCGCGGCCGCCGCCATTGCCCGTCTCCGCCGCGGCCCGGCCGCCCCCGCGCACACGCTCGCCCGCTAGGCCGCCTTCCTGGCGGCGCGCTAGGCCTCCGGCGGCGGCGGCAACAGGCCCGCGCGCCGACGACTCCATTTTCCTTCCTTTGTCTCTGCCCTCGAGGCCGGCTCTTGGCCCGGCCGATCGCCCGGCCACGGCCCGCCCTCTGCCCTCCGCCCCTCCCGATCCCGGGGCGGGTGGGCTCGGCCGAGAGGGCCGTCTCCCCGCTCTGGCTTCCGCACCCTCCTCGACCAAGGGTCCCGACCCGCCGCCGGCGCGCGCGGTCCGGCTTCCCCGAGCGGGGCATGGGCGTCGGGTTCTGGCCGCCGCCTCTCGGGGCTGCCCATCCTCCAGCCCTCCCGGTCCCGGGGACCTACCCGGCCGCGGTGCGAGCGTCTCCCGCCGCTCGGCTGCCGGGCGCTCGCTCCCCGTCCGCGCGTCGCCGCGGCCGCCGCGGGTCTCCGTCTGGGTCTCCGCCGAAGTGGCGCGGGCGGCGCGGCTGCGGCTGCGGCTGCGGGCACGGGGACCCCGGCGCCGCCGCCGCGAGCTCCGTCTGCGAGGCTGCTGGGCTGCTTCTGCCTCAGCGCCGCCCGGGCGGGCGGGGGGACGCGCGCTCGCCGCCCCCGCGGGCCCTGTTGCGCCCCCGAACTCGCGCCCGGGTTCCTCGCCGGACCTGGCCCGTGACGCCCCCCACGGTGGGCGGGAAAGACACGGTTTCCGCACCAAGTCGTTTCTTTTTTTCTTTTTTTTAATTTTCCCCCAGAGCCCAGAGTTGGACTCCCTCTTTTGCAGTGATAGTCATAGAAGCCTGATGTTTGTGAGCTAGCGGAGCGATCTCAAAGGGGTCAAAAAAACTTTTTTCGCCCCGGTTTCACAAGTGACGTGACACATTCCTGAGTTTGAAGTGTGAGCTGGCTGAACTGTTTTAGGCGACCCTTGAGTTTCCCTTTCGCTCCAGACTGTTGCCGAGACACGAGCTGTAGTGTCCCGTCTTGGTACCTGATGCTTCAGGGCCAGGGGACGCGAGTTCTGCCGCCCCGCGATTGTGCAACCGGATCTAGAGCGCCAGTAGGGCAGAATGAATTTATTCTTGACTTCACTGGTGATTTTCCCATATGCTGAAATATGACGGTTGATGTTGTAATTGAATCCTGGGTCACTAGCTGCAAGCTGGTTTATAAATATCTACGCCTAATGTAACTCCTCTTTCGTAGCTGACTTCCTGTAGCCCTGAGGTCAGCATTAAGTAAACATTATCGTGTAGTAGACTCTTCGTTCTTTAAATTACATTAGCTAGGAAAGTTAAAATTCCATGTCTCCTTTGGGCAGCAAAATAAATCAAACATAACATGTTACTGACCTTAAGCCTCCTTGCGTTTTTTTTAAAAAACTTTTAAGTTCAATTGCTAGTTCATTATCTTTTTTTTTTTTTACTTATTCCTTTTTGTTGCCCTTGTTTTGTTGTAGTTATTATTGTTGTTGTTCATGTCGTTGTTGGATAGGACAGAGAGAAATGGAGAGAGGAGGGGAAGACAAGAGGGGGGAAGAGAAAAATAGACATCTGTAGACCTGCTTCACCGCCTTTGAAGCGGCTCCCCTGCAGGTGTGGATCCGGGGCTCGAACCGGGATCCTTCCGCCTGTCCTTGCGTTTTGCATCTGTTGCGCTACTGCCCGACTCCCGTCAGTATATTCTTTTAGATTTTTCCTTAAATTATACGTTAATATAGTGTGGTTAAGCAGTGGGTATATCAGCGGAGATTTCTTTGGGAAGAGTTTTTTTTTAAATTTTTTTTTTGATGCCAAAGCACTGCTCAGCTTTGGTTTATAGTGGTGTGGGGGAATTGAACTTGGTACCTCCGGTGCCTCAGGTATGAAAGTCCTTTGCATGATCATTGTGCTGTCTCCTCCACTACGGAAAGTGGCATGATTAACTTTTTAAAAAAATATTTATTCCATTTTGTTGCCCTTGATGTTTTTATTGTTGTAGTTACTATTGTTGGTGTCATCCTTGTTAAATAGGACATAGAGAAATGGAGAGAGAAGGGGAAGACGGGGGTGGGGGGGGAGAGAAAGATAGACACCTGCAGACCTGCTTCACCACTTGTGAAGCGACTCCCCTGCAGGTGGGGAGCCGGGGGCTCAAACCGGGATCCTAGACCACTCCTTGCGCTTTGCGCCACGTGCGCTTAACCCGCTGTACTACTGCCCGACTCCCTTAACTTTTTTGTTTGTTTTTTGGAGAGTTGGTGGGTGGAGAAAAGCTATAAATTTATGTGGAAATTTAAACAGCTTGGTGCTAAGCAAACTTGTCCAGTCCACTGTAATTTCAGCTGGTAGAATCATGCAGCTATATGGGCTCATAGGGAAGTCGTTTTTTGTTGTTTGTTTGTTTTTTTAATTATATTTGTTTTCCCTTTTGTTGCCCTTGTTTTTTTTATTGTTGCTGTTGTTATTGATGTTGTAGTTGTTGGATAGGACAGAGAGAAATGGAGAGAGGAGGGGAAGACAGAGGGGGAGAGAAAGACACCTGTAAACCTGCTTCACTGCTTGTGAAGCGTCGCCCCTGCAGGTAGGGTACCCGGGGCTCAAACCTGGATCCTTACGCCGGTCCTTGTGCTTTGCGCCACGTGCGCTTAACCACTGCACTACTGCCCGACTCCCTACATCGGATTTTTGAACCTACAAAATGTTCTTTTTCCACTATAAAAAGTAACTCAAGGTAGTGTTAGAAGTCAGTCCTGGGCTGGGAGTATGGATCGACCTATTAACGCCTATGTTCAGCGGGGAAGCAATTACAGAAGCCAGACCTTCCACCTTCTGCATCCCACAGTGACCTTGGATCCATGCTCCCAGAGGGTTAAAGAATAGGAAAGCTATCAGGGGAGGGGAGGGGATATGGAGTTCTGGCGGTGGGAATTGTGTGGAGTTGTACCCCTCTTATCCTATGGTTTTGTCAGTGTTTCCTTTTTATAAATAATAATAAAAAAAGTCGGGAGTCGAGCAGTAGTGCAGTGGGTACTGGCGGAAGGATCCCAGTTCGCGCCCCAGCTCCCCACCTACAGGGGGAGTCGCTTTACAAACGGTGAAGCAGGTCTGCAGGTGTCTATCTTTGTCTCCCCCTCTGTCTTCCCCGCCTCTCTCCGTTTCTCTCCTATCCAACCACGACAGCAATAACTACAACAATAAAACAAGTGGAATAAAAGGAAATTAAAAAAAAAAAAAAAGTCAGTACTGGGAATAGAACCTAGCTTGATTTTTCTACTAGTCTATTAGTGTAATTTTTTGTATCCTTACACTTTTTTACTGTATTTTCCTAATGAAGTTGTGTAGGGCAAGTGGCATGCTTTGCTTATTAAAATAAGCTCCACACTAGTTTAAAAAAAAAAAAAACCCAGCATATCAATAGTTGAGTCAGTAGTAAGACTTGTTTTCCTCTTAGTGATGTGCTCCACAGACTGCTCTGCTTATTAATCCAGTTCTGACATAATGCAGATAGCATACTCTTGGTCTTCTACATATTTGTGTTTTTTTTTAATATTTATTTATTCCCTTTTGTTGCACTTGTTTTATTGTTGTAGCTATTATTGTTGTTAATTGATATCATTGTTGGATAGGATAGAGAGAAATGGAGAGAGGAGGGCGAGGGAAAGATAGACACCTGCAGACCTGCTTTCACCACCTGTGAAGCCAAGGGGGAGCCGAGGGGCTCCAACCGGGATCCTTGCCCTTGGTGCCACATGCACTTAACCCTACTGCCCAACCCCCTGCCTTTGTGCCACATGCACTTAACCCTACTGCCCAACCCCCTGCCTTTGTGTTATTTTAAGGAGTAAATGTGTTGCTGCTCTTTTTTATATGTCCTATATGCTCAGACTTGTACTTAAATTTCTTTAAGATTATTTTCAGAAGTGTAGGAGAAAGGGCAAAGTACTTTCAGCTCTGGCATGTGGTGGTAACAGGAATTGAATGTGGAACCTTAGGCATGCAGATCTGGTATGCTACTGCTGTCCTTTCTTTTTTTATTGGGAAAGTAAAATGTAGAGAATAAATTGGGGACAGGTAGTGGCGTACCCTGTTATGTACTAAGCATGAGGATCTGATTTCCAGCCCTTGGCTCTCCACCTGCAGGGGGAACACTTCACAGGCAGCACAGCAGGTCTGCAGGTGTCTCTCTTTCTCCCTCTCTATCTTCCCTTCCCCTCTCAGTTTCTCTCTGTGCTATCTAATAAAGGGGGGGCGCACCAGGAGCAGTGGATTTGTAGTGCTGGCACAGAGCCCCAGCAGTAACTCAAGGGGAAAAAAAAGATAATAAATTAAGAGTATAAAGTTACCCAAAGGAATTTACTGCTTAAATCAATAATACTGGGAATATAGTGCAGTACTGAAGGTGGCTTGGTGAGTAAAGTGTTTTATTCAAAACATGGGGTGCCAGAGTTTGATCCTCAGCATTGCATTTACCTTAGTGATGTTCTGGTTCTCTCTCTCCTTAAATAAATAAGGGAAATTTACAACAAGAATGATTGCCTGTATAGAAAAATATTGCTTATTTACACATATCTGTTCTGGGCTTGAGGAATAGTTCACCTTGTAGGAGCCATGTTCAAGGTTCGGGTTCAAGCTGGTGCCACATGGGAGTGCCATGACACCAACAGAACCTCTGGTCTCTGACTCTACTTTTTTTTTTTTTTTCTTTTTTTACCAGAGCACTCTTTAGCTCTGGTTTATAGTGGTGCAAGGGATTGAACCTTGGACTTTGGAGCCTCAGGCATGAGAGTTTCTTTGCATAACCATTACGCTACTACTCCTGCCCAGCTTTGATTCAGTCTGAAGTAAAAAGAATGAGAAAAGCTGGACTAGAAAGTGGTGAGATCTGAGCCACATATACTACAAAAATTATGGCATGCCTGAGACTCCAGAGACACTACCACATATAGGATCTTTTCAGTCTACATAAGACAATTTGGGGGGCTCGGGGTGCATCCAGTAGAACACAAGAATTACCATGTAAAGGACCCCTCAGATCAGATCCCTGGTCCCCACCTGGGGGTGGGCTCTTTTATAGTGGTCAAGCAGCTGTCACTTTCTCTCTCCTATCTGCCTCACCCATCTCAATATCTCTCTGTCCTATCAAATGAAAGAGGGTGGATTCATTGTTCAGGTACTAAGCCCCAGAGACAATCCTGTTAAGTTATATTTATGATGCATCTAGTTTCTGAGAGTTTAGGATTTTGGTTTAAAGGACATACAGAGGATCTACACGATGACTCACTTTGCCCTGCTTGCTACCCAGGTTTAATTCCATCCTTCATTACACTAGGTAGGGAAGGTGCTGTGGTGTCTTTCCTGTTTTTGTTTTTGTTTTTTTTTTCCCTAAAAAAGTCAACCTACAGTGATGAAGCCCTTGGGACAATAAAAAGTGAATAAACACATAAAAGAACACATAAAACTGAGGACACCCACTTAGGCATTCTAGGTGTCTTATGGTGTCCTCTGGGTCTAACAGAGTCCCCTGTGGCTGACTAGGGCCTTGAAGAAGAATCTTGCAGAACACTGCATAGTGGTGCCTACTGGCAGAAAGTTACCTCTAGAGACTTTTTTTTTTTTAAATTTACCAGGGCACTGTTCAGCTCTGTCTTAATGGTGGTGTGAGGGATCAGATCTGGGGTCTTTTGGAGCTTCAGTCTTTTTGCATAACCACTACGCTATCTCCTCTACCCTTATTTTATTTATTATGACTGACAACATATGTGACAACATATCGGGGCTTCTTTGCTCTGGGCAGACTTCCCTGCTAGAGGGAAAGACTCCATGACCCTGAAGCTTCATTGAATGTGCCCAGACTTGAGCCTGAGTTGTGTACATGACAGAGAACTATCCAGTTGAACTATTTTGCGGATCCTACAGCATCACTTCAATACATGATGCCACAGGAATCTTTTTAAAGATTTGACTTATTAATGAGAAAGGAGGAAAGAGAGAAAGAACCAGACATCATTCTGGTACATGTGTTGCCGGGGATTGAACTCAGGACCTCACACTTGGGACTCCAGTGCTGTACCACTGAGCCACTTCCCGCAGCACAAGGTATCCATTTCTGTATATTTAGTTTATTGAGAAAGGCAGAGAAGAAAGAACAAATGAATGAGCACCAGACCATCACCGACACATGTGATGTTGGGTATTTAACTCAGGATCCATTGGCTTTATATACTATGCCACCTCCTGGGTCACTCTTGTTTTTAAGGTTGACTTATTTATTAACAGCAGGGGGATGGGGAGAAAGAACACGAATATACCAGAGTACCTCTCACCGTGGCACATGCAATGCTGAGGACTGAATTCTGGACTCCAGTGCCACCTCCAAGGTCACTCCAGGCATCTAACTGGAAATCTCAGGCTTGCAAGACCTGCACTCTACCAGCTGCACATTCCTCTTCATACACACATCCTTAAGGCTTTTCTCTTAGTGTCTTTATTTATTTATTTATTGGATAGTGACAGCCAGAAATCAAGAGGGATGGGGGTGGTAGAGAAGCAGAGACACCTGCAGCCCTGCTTCACCGCTCATGAAGCTTTCCCCTTGCAGGTGGGGGCTCGGGGGCTTGAACCTGGGTCCTTGTGCATTGTAGCAAATGCATTCAACCAGGTGTGACACCATCTAGCCCCTAAAACTTTTTTTTGTTCCCCTATTCAGATAGAGACCGAGGGAGAGAGCATAGCACCAGAGGTTCTTCTGGTGCCATAACCTCTCCCCTGAGGTGCCAAGGCTTGAATCTGAGCTTCCTGCATGGCAGGGTGTGACCCTTACCTCAGTAAGCTGTCTCTCTAACTTTCCTTTTTATGTTTGTTTAGATATTAACCTAGTTGAGCATCTATCCTATCTACCTATCTTGGTTATAGATGATTTGAGGCTCTTTTATAAAGATCAAATCTTTTAAAAATTTTTACATTTATTTTAATGAAAGACAGAATATTCAGAGACCAGAACACTTCACAGCTCTGGTTTGTGGTGGTACTAAGGATTGAACCTGGGAGCTCAGAGCCTGTCTTGAAAGTTATTTTCTTTTTCTTAAATTACATATGTGTGTGTGTGTGTGTGTATTATTATTATTATATTTATTCACTAGAGACAGCCAGAAATTGAGAGGGAAGAGGGCGATAGAGAGGGAGAGAGACAGACAGCTGCAACACTACTTCACCACTTGCAAAGCTTTCCACCTTCTGTTGGGTACTAGGGGCTTGAAATAACATGTGTGCTCTATCAGGTGCACCAACACCTGGTCCCTGAAAGTTATTTTCATAACCATTATGCTGTCTTCTCCCCTAAAAATTACACCTTAAATTATGATTTGTCATAAATGAAGACACTGAGAAAGAACAGTAATGGCAGTATATAGTTTTGGAGACCATTGTACTCAGTTCAGTGTGTACATTTGACATATCTGTTTCTCAAACACCCATGAATTTCCTCTGGTAGTTGAGATTTTCCCTGGTAGTATTTTTTTTGTGCATTTTCTTTTTTTTTTTTTTTGCCTCCTGGGTTATCACTGGGGCTTGGTGCCAGCACTAAAAATCCACTGCTCCTGGAGGCTATTTTCCCCTTTTGTTGCTGTTGTTATTTTATCCTTGTTGTGGTTATTGTTGTTTTTGTTGTTATTGATGTCATTGTTGGTTAGGACAGAGAGAAATTGAGAGAGGAGAGAAAGACAAGACACTTGCAGACCTGCTTCACTGTTTGCAAATCGATCCCCTGCAGGTAGAGAGCTGGGTGCACGAACTGGGATCCTCACACAGCAGGTCCTTGTGCTTAGTGCCATGTGTGCTTAACCCGCTGTGCTACAGCCCAGCCCCTTGAATTTTCTTTTTAATCATTTTATTGATATAGGGGACTAGGGGCTTTTAAAAAATATTTATTCCTTTTTGTTACCCTTGTTTTATTGTTGTAGTTATTATTGTTGTTATTGATGTTGTCATTGTTGGATAGGACAGAGAAATGGAGAGAGGAGAAGACAGGGAGAGAAAAACACCTGCAGACCTGCTTCACCGCCTGTGAAGCGACTCCCCTGCAGGTGGGGAGCCGGGCTCTAACCGGGATCCTTCCTCTGGTCCTTGGCTTTTCGCCACCTGCGTTTAACCCACTGCACTACCGGGGCTTTAACCCAGGTTCTTGCACTTTGTAACATGTGCCCTCAAGCGGGTGTGCTACTACTACCTGGCCCCCTTTTCATTCTTTTTTTGAGAGATGGAAGAGAGAGAAAGATGGACAAAGGAGAGAGACCATAGCATTGCTTTACCATACATGGAGCTGCTCTCCTTATATTACTACATACTCTGATGTAGTGCTTCGGCTAAAATGTAGGAACTCAAGCACAGCAATTCTGTTGTTTACTGGGTGAACTCTTTTCTGATTTCTTGTTTGCAAAATTCTTTGGAAACTCTTCAAATTTAGTTCTTTCGCTCTTTTTTTTTGAGAATTTCTCTCATTTTTCTCTTTAGTTGCAACCAAATTTCACTCTACCACTGTCATAAATAAAATGTCACTTGACATTTTACTTATTTGTAATTTAGAAGAAAATTATTAGCTGACAATATTATCATTATTTGATTAAAAATGTATTCAGGAAGTCGGGCGGTAGCAGCAGGTTAAGCGCACGTGGCGCAAGGCGCAAGGACCTCGGTTCCAGCACCCAGCTCCCCACCTGCTGTGGAGTTGCTTCACAGGCGGTGATGGGGGTCTGCAGGTGTCTTGTCTTTCTCTCCCCCTTTTTGTCTTCCCCTCCTCTCTCGATTTTTCTCTGTCCTATCCAACAGCAACAACATCAATAACAACAAATAATAACTATAACAATAAAAAGCCCTGTATTTTCTACCTTAAAAATGAGATTAACCGGCGGTCGGGCGGTAGCACAGTGTGGGTTAAGCGCACGTGGCGTAAAGTGCAAGGACCGGCATAAGGATCCCGGTTCGAGCCCCCGGCTCCCCACCTGAAGGGGAGTTGCTTCACAGGCAGTGAGGCAGGTCTGCAGGTATCTATCTTTCTCTCTCCTCTCTCCCTCTCTGTCTTCTCCTCTCTCCATTTCTTTCTGTCCTATCCAACAATGACGACATCAGTAACAATGATAATAATGACCACAACAATGAGAAAACAACCAGGGTAACAAAAAAGGGGGGGAAATCGCCTCCAGGAGCAGTGGATTCATGGTGCAGGCACCGGGCCCCAGCAATAACTATGGAGGCAAAAAAAAAAGATTAACCGGGAGTCGGGCGGGCGGTAGCGCAGGTTAAGCGCACGTGGCGCAAAGTGCAAGGACCGGCATAAGGATCCGGGTTTGAGCCCCCGGCTCCCCACCTGCAGGGGAGTCGCTTCACAGGCGGTGAAGCAGGTCTGCAGGTGTCTATCTTTCTCTCCCCCTCTATGTCTTCCTCTCTTCTCTCCATTTCTCTCTGTCCTATCCAACAAGGACGACATCAACAACAATAACTACAACAATAATAAAAACAAGGACAACAAAAAGGAAATAAGTATTTTTTTTTTAAAGTACTCAACTGCTGTGCTCCTAGGATTTTTTTCAGAGCTCAGAGAAAGCTTCTCCTGGAGACCATTTTTTCCATTTTGTTGCCCTTGTTATTACTATAGCCATTGCTGTTGTTGGATCTGACAGAGAGAAATTGAAGGAGGGGAGGAAGACGGGGAGAGAAAGATAAGACACCTGCAGACCTGCTTTACCGCTGGTGAAACGGCCACCCTGCAGTTGGAGAGTCAGGGTCTCGAACTGGATCAATCCGTATGCTGGCCCTTGCACTTGCGCCATGTGCACTTAACCCACTAGGCTACTGCCTGGCCCCAGTTAATCTTTTTTTTCTTTTTAATATTTATTTATTTCCTTTTTGTTGTCCTTGTTTTTATTATTGTTGTAGTTATTGTTGTTGATGTCGTCCTTGTTGGATAGGACAGAGAGAAATGGAGAGAAGAGAGGAAGACATAGAGGGGGAGAGAAAGACAGACACCTGCAGACCTGCTTCACCGCCTGTGAAGCGACTCCCCTGCAGGTGGGGAGCCGGGGGCTCAAACCCGGATCCTTATGCCGGTCCTTGCACTTTGCGCCACGTGCGCTTAACCTGCGCTACCGCCCGCCCGACTCCCGGTTAATCTTTTTTTTTTGCCTCCATAGTTATTGCTGGGGCCCGGTGCCTGCACCATGAATCCACTGCTCCTGGAGGCGATTTCCCCCCCTTTTTTGTTACCCTGGTTGTTTTCTCATTGTTGTGGTCATTATTATCATTGTTACTGATGTCGTCATTGTTGGATAGGACAGAAAGAAATGGAGAGAGGAGAAGACAGAGAGGGAGAGAGGAGAGAGAAAGATAGATACCTGCAGACCTGCCTCACTGCCTGTGAAGCAACTCCCCTTCAGGTGGGGAGCCGGGGGCTCGAACCGGGATCCTTATGCCGGTCCTTGCACTTTACGCCACGTGCGCTTAACCCACTGTGCTACCGCCCGACCGCCGGTTAATCTCATTTTTAAGGTAGAAAATACAGGGCTGGTGACCGGGCGGTAGTGCAGCCGGTTAAGGCACGTGGCACAAAGCGCAAGAACCAGAGGAAGGATCCCGGTTCGACCCTCCACCTCCCCAACTGCGGGGGAGTCGTTTCACAGGCGGTGAAGCAGGTCTACAGGTGTCTATCTTCCTCTCCTCCTCTCTGTCTTCCCCACCTCTCTCCATTTCTCTCTGTCCTATCCAACAATGACGACAACAATAATAGTAACAACACCACCAATAAATAAGGGCAACAAAGGGGGAAAAATGGCCTCCAGGAGCAGTGCATTCGTAGTGCAGGCACCCAGCCCCAGCAATAACCCTGGAGACAAAAAAAGAAAAGAAAATACGGGGCTGCAGAAGTGCCAGGTTCAACTCCTGTCACCACAAGCCAGAGCTGAGCAGTGCATTTTTTGTGTGTATCATTAAAATAAGATAAAACCTTTAAAAATGAAAAGAAAAAAAGTTGGGGTGGACCAGGCAGTAGCGCAGTGGGTTAAACGCACATGGCGCTCTGACTGGCATAAGGATCCCTGTTAGAGCCCCTGGCTCCCCACCTGAAGGGGGTTCACTTCACAGGCAGTGAAACAGATCTTCGGATGTCTGTCTTTCCCTCCTCTCCATTTCTCTCTGTCCTATCCAGGAAAAACTACAGCAATAACAACAACGATAGACAACAAGGGCAACAAAAGGGAAAAAATAGCCTCAGGGAGCAGTGGATTTATAGTGCAGGCACCGATCCCTAGCAATAACCCTGGAGACACCCCCCCCCCAAAAAAAAAAAAAAAGCATTTGTGGAGTAAACTAACTTAATCATTAATTCCACTGCTTGCTGAAAATGAGGAAATAAACTTGAAATACTATCACTCCCTCTATAAAAGTTAGTTTTGAATTACAAGGGAGATGATTTAGTTATAGGGTTTATTGTATGCATAAGACCCTGGGTTTAATCCCTGGCACTGCATTAAAAATGCATAGTTGTGCTCTGGTCTCTAAAAAAAGAGGCAACTTGGGAGGTAGCACAGTGGCTTAGAGTGATGGATTTTATAAGCATGAGATTTTGAGTTAGATTGGGGGGATCACTTTTATCAGAGTACTAAGTACTCTGGTGTTCTCTCATCTATCATTAGTAACTTATTTTAACTTTTATTGTTTATATTTATTTATCTATTGGATAGAGACAGAGCACAATCAAGGGGGAGATAAGTAGAGTGATTTCCTACAGCAGTGTTTCAGTGCTTGTGAAGTTTTGCCCCTGTAGGTGGCCATCAGGGGCTTGAACCTAAGTTTTTGCACATTGTACTATGTACATTAGTACTGGGTACACCACTGCTGGACCTCTAAAGTACTTACTTATTTTTTACAGCTCTGGCTTGTGATGGTATGGGGGATTGAACTTGAGACTTCGGAGCTTCAGGCATGAAAGTGTTTGCATAACTCTTATGCTGTCTTCCCCCCCCCATTTTATAGGACAGAGAAATTGGGTGGGGGTAAAGATAAGAGATAGAGGCAGACACTAGTAACACTGCTTCATCCTTTGTAAAGCTTCCCCCTGCAGGTAGAAACCTAGGGCTTGAGGCTGTGTCCTTGCACATGGGAATGTGAGAGCTCAATTGACTCCTAGTTCTCTTTATATTTTAATAAATGAGGAAAAATGTATGTGAATGTGTTGTTACTGGTATGATAGACGTTTATGGAGTAACTCAGTAACCTGACATCAACAGGTACATTATTCTTTCTTAATTTTGTCCATTTCAGCTTGTTCTCATTCTGCTTTTCATACTCTATATACATCCCATTTTCATAAAATAACTTGTACTTCTGTTTTAGATTTATCACAGACCTAGTACCAAAGGACAAGATGCACTAGTGGACAGATTGCTGGCCAGGAGCTTGAAAACTGGGCTCTCTTTTTTTTCCCTTCCTCCAACTGACTTTGCAGCCACGGAGAGGTAAATATTTCCTTTTCTTACTCTTAAGTGGGAGTGACCTGTGGTTGGAGGATTTGATGGATTATTCTTAGGTATGGGACATACAGTGTTGCCTGTGATTGAGAGGCATTGTAGAGTCCTGGGATTAAGACTTTTTGTACTGCCATATTTGCTGACTGACTGAGTTACCTACCTTTTCTTTCTTTCTTCCTTTCTTTCTTTCTTTCTTTCTTTCTTTTTTTTCCTCCAGGGTTATTGCTGGGGCTCTGAGTCCGAATCCACTGCTCCTGGAGGCTATTTTTCCCATTTTGTTGCCCTTGTTGTAGTTGTTATTGTTATAGCTGTTGTTGTTGTTGGATAGGACAGAGAGAAATGGAAAGAAATGGAAAGCCAGGGGCTCCAACTGGGATCTTTGCTCCAATCCTTCTGCTTCGCACCATGTGCGCTTAACCCGCAGCGCTACCACCTGCCTCCCAGCTACCTACCTTTTCTACTCCTGCAGTTCTATTTTGTGAGAGAATAACAGCAGTTACAGAGTCTATTTATTCTAAGTTGACGGAGAATGTGTATAAAACATGTTAAGACATATATAGGAAAACGTGGAAATGGTGCTTTTCTTTCATTTTTTTCTCCAATGTTTTAATTTTTTTTTTTTTTACCAGAGCACCGCTTATGGTGGTGGGGGGATTGAACCTGGGACTTTAGAGCCTCAGGCATTAAAGCCTCTTTACATAACCATTATGCTATCTCCCCCCCCCCATGCTTTTCTGTAGAAACCCTTAGAATATATATATTTTGACTGTTAGCAAATAATTTAAAAAATGATTGTGACAATCTCTGTCAACTTGTTAAGAAAAAAAATTTGAGAGATAGAAGGGAAAGCACACTGTGCGGTTTGATCCATAAAATTACTGAGCACACTGTCATTGTGTTATGAGAAGATTTATTAGAAAAATATTTAAGAGGGGGTTAATTAGAACAACACACATACATACCATGGAGGACATGCAGTTTTAAAGTAGAAATTCATATATATAGTTTGTTTTTGTTTTCACTAGAATTTCACTACTCCAGTACAGATTTTTTTCCCCAGTTAGAAATAGAAGACATGGGAGGGGGGGAATAGATAGCATAATGGTTATGCAAACAGGCTTTCATGCCTGAGGCTCCAAAGTCCCAGGTTCAATCCTCTGCACCACCATAAGCCAGAGCTGAACAGTGCTCTGGTAAAAAAAGAAAAGAAAAAAAAAAAGAGAAAAGAAAGAAATAGAAAGACATGAAAGCTACCTTCAGTGCAGTGGGAGCCAGGCATGAACCTAGGTTGTGTGTGTGACAAAGCAAGTGTGGCCAGGTGACCTATCTTAACTGGCCCTCACATTAGCCTATAATTTTTTTCTATAAATTATAATGGACATCATTGGGTACTGTATAAATGTTGGGTCTGCTAGGATTTGGGGACCTCAAAGTAAGGTTTTGGGTGTGAAAATTACCTCTTCTAAGAGTACAATTTGTACAAAAGTACATTTTATCTCCTAGTAAAATATAAAAATAGTTTAATTGTACTTGTGCTCTGTAATGACAGAAAGGAGTATAGAGATAGGAAGTAACAAGTGTTGAGATTAATTTATGTGAATGAATCATCTAAGATTTTTCTTACTAGTTCTGTCTGGAGTAGCAGAAAGGAGAAAGGGAAAAGGAGTGAAAGGTTGATTACTCTTCAAATCTATTTTCTGAATGGACAGTTTGGTCTTTCCAAAACTTCATGAGATCTGTAGTGGTTATCTTTGGGAGGTGGGAGGGTGGGGACACAAAATTTTGATGGTGGGTGTGGTGTGGAACTATATACCCTGTAATCTTATAATCTTGTAACCCACTATTAATCACCAATAGAAAATGGGCGGTTTGGTATCTCAAAGATGGGAAGGAAAAGAATTGTGCTAGTATTCTAACAGTGCAGAGTGCATACTGATAAATGACCGACAAAAACCAATACAGATTGGAAAAGTTATTGGGAAAACTGGTCTTAATTGTTTGGAGAATTGCATTGTAAGAGCATGTTCATCACTTTTAAGTGTTATGGCTAGTTTAACTATTTAGATCCCTGTTTCTCAAACTGGGGTGTGAATGCCCTTAGGGTACAAAGTGGCATGATTCCGGGGTACTGGAAGCCACAAGATAAACATGACCCATCTACTTGGAGCTTCACTTGTGCTCATTGAGGGGGCGGTGAGTTAAGTAATTTAACTGGTAAGTAATTTAAGTTTTTTTGTTTAACAATTAAACATATATAAGCAAAATATAAACTGTATGGCTATCTAAAATAATAGACATTTTTCCACAAAATGGGCCATGAGTAAATAGGAATAGGAAGAACTATTTATAGGTAACGATTATATTACTGTTACTGTTATTATATTTTAAACACACTGCTCAGGCTTATGGTGGTGCTGGGGATTTAATCTGGGAACTTTATGCTATCATCTCAGCCCTAAATAACTTTTGAACTATAGAACTATCCAACTCTTTGCTTTAACCTCTTAATATTCTATGGGTTATAGAAATTAGATTGCATGCTTATTCTTACAAATGCCTTTCCATGTGTAAGGCAGTTCCAGATGACTATACCAAGTCAGAAATATTATCATCAAAGCCATTCCATTAATTAAAAAAAAAAATAACATTTTAAAGAAATGACTTGTGAACCCTCCTGCACTGCTGGTGGGAATGTAAATTGGTCCAACCTCTGTGGAGAACAGTCTGGAAAACTCTCAGAAGGCTAGAAATGGACCTACCTTATGACCCTGCAATTCCTCTCCTGGGGATATATCCTAAGGAACTCAACACATCCATCCAAAAAGATCTGTGTACACATATGTTCTTGGCAGCACCATTTGTAATAGCCAAAACCTGGAAGCAACCCAGGTGTCCAACAACAGATGAGTGGCTGAGCAAGTTGTGGTATATATACACAATGGAATACTACTCAGCTGTAAAAAAAATGGTGACTTTACCGTTTTCAGCCGATCTTAGATGGACCTTGAAAAAATCATGTTGAGTGAAATAAGTCAGAAACAGAAGGATGAATATGGGATGATCTCACTCTCAGGCAGAAGTTGAAAAACAAGATCAGAAAAGAAAACACAAGTAGAACCTGATATGGAATTGGCATGTTGCACCCAAGTAAAAAACTCTGGGGTGGGTGGGTGGGGAGAATACAGGTCCATGAAGGATGATAAATGACATAGTGGGGGTTGTATTGTTAAATGGGAAACTGGGGAATGTTATGCATGTACAAACTATTGTATTTACTGTTGAATGTAGAACATTAATTCCCCAATAAAGAAATAAATTTTTTAAAAAATGACTTGTGAGATAGTACAGTGAAGAAAGCATTGCCTATTCTTACTTACCTGTGTATAAGACAGAGATGTGCTGGAGTAATGCCCTAGTTCTCTCTCAAATAAATACATCTTAAAGGAGGGGAGAGGAAACAATGAGTTGTAATTAGTAAATTATAGTGATTTTGTTCCTTTCCCCTCATTCCATTCAAGTTGCCAAATAATGAGTCATAAAATTGTTAAATTCTAAACTGAGTGTTGTGACTTAAAAGATAATTCTTCAATAGCCACTATTTTAAAAAATATGTATTTATTCATGAAGAATGGTAGGCAGAGAGAGAGAAAAAAAAACAAACAGATATATCTTTGGTATGTGTGTTGCCTGGGATTGAACTCAGGACCTCATGCTGAGAGTACAATGCTTTACCCACTGTGCGACCTCCTGGACCACAGTAGCCTCTATTCTTCACTGTTACATGTTTTCCAACTACTCAGTATTGTTTGTAGTTCTTTGCTCTTAATGTGTCACTTTAGAATTACATATTTTTGGGTAGCAGAGATAACTGAGTATTAGAGCATAGTAATTGTATGCTTGAGGCTCCAGAGGCCCTAGGCTCAGTCCTCAGAAACAACAAATGTCAGAGCTGAGTGGTGCTTTGATCTCTCTATATTAATTTCTGTCTCCTAAATTTTTAAAAAATTTTTTCTCCTCAATTCTTAAAGAGACAGTGAGAGACCACAGAACCAAAGCTGTTTTCAGTGTGGTGGGGGCCAGGTTTGAACCTAGGTTACACACACAGCAAAGCAGTATCCAAATAAGCTATTTTGCCAGCCCTCTTTTTTTAAAAAAAAATTAAACTTCAGGGGTCAGGAGATAGCTCTGAAATGATGTGAATTGATCAACAAATGTGAATATAATCAACACAGATAGCAAGATGTACTCTAAATATCTTGGCTGTGATATATACATGTGTGTATATATATATATATTTAAAGGTTTTATTTTTAGGATATTTTTTGAGTCCTGTGCATTAAAAAGTTTGAGACATTCAATCTATTCACCTGCTTTAATGAGAGATATATACAGAGAGAGAAACCAGAGTACTGCACAGCTCTAGCTTGTTTTGCTGGGGAATGAAGTCTGGGACCGTAGAGCCTCAGGCATGAAAGTCTTTTTGCATAACCATTATGTTGTCTCCCATCAGTACATTGAAAATTGCTTCTCTGTTTTGCACTATGCACAGCGTTTTGTATTAGGAATTCAAAGATGAATAAGGATCTTTTGGGCAAGCAAAATAACCCCTGGATTGAGTGCTTGCTTTGCATTCACTTGACCCAGGTTTCCCCAGTTCCCACTATATATTAGAGAAAATTACAGTGCTGGGGTCTTTTATTTTGTGGCACCAGGGTTCCCCAGTGATTTCTGATTTCACTCTTGGGCTGATTTATGTTGTTGTCACAGGACCTTCACCTCTCCAGGCTAACTTTTTCAGAGAGAGACAAACCACAGTACCAAAACTTCAGGGACTGGGGGCTCAAGCCTGGGCCATACGCATGACAAAACAGGTGCCTTCTCAGGTGAGATATTGACCAAAATTTGTGTGTGTGTGTGTGTGTGTGTGTGTGTGTGTGTGTGTGTGTGTGTGTGTGTGTGTATTATGAGAGAGACAGAAGGAGACCAGAGCACTGTTCAGTAATAATCAGCTCTGGTATAAGGTTTACCAAGGATTTACCTATAGCCTATAGTGACCAGTGTGCTAACAGACTGAGCTATTTCCCAGCCTGGCCTATTCATTTATTTTTATATGCACTCAGATAAAAATATGTGTGTATGTATAAAACATGATTTAAAAAAAATTTTGTGCTAGCCCTCTGTAGGTCAGTTTTTGTTTGTTTGTGCTCATCATTTGCCTCTTCACTCTCTTTTTTAAACACTTGTTTATTTTGGATAGAGACAAATTGAGAGGGAAGGCAGATATAGAGGGGAGAGAGACACCTGCAGCACTGCTATACCACTGAAGAAGCTTCTCCCCTACATATGGGACCTAGGGTTTAAATATATGATTTACTTTTTAGGGTGGGTTTTTGTTTGTTTGTTTTTGTTTTGTCTGTCAGTGCTGGAGCATCAGTGTTCCTGGCTGACTTTTTTTAGATAGAATTTTTAAAAAATTTATTATTGGGGGCCCAGGCGGTGGCACACCTGGCTGAGCGCACACATTACAGTGCACAAGAACCCAGGTTCAAGCCCCTGGTCCCCACCTGCAGGGGAAAGTGGTGAAGTAGGGCTGCAGGTGTCTCTCTGTCTTTCTCCCTCTCTATCTTACCCATCTCTCTCCATTTCTGGCTGTTTCTATGCAATAAATAAAATAAATATAATTTTTAAAAAATGTATTATTGGATAGAAACAGAGAAATTGAAAGGGATGGGGGAGACAGAGAGACACCTGCAGCTCTGCTTCACCACTCATGAAGTTTTCCCTTTGTAGGTGGGGACCAGGGGCTTAAATCTGGGTCCTTGTGCACTGTAATGTGTATGCTTAACCAGGTGTGCCACCAGCTGGGCCCCTACTTTTTTTTCCCCCCTTTTGTTGCCCTTAGTTTTTTTTTTAATTTTATTATTGTTGTTGCAGTTATTATTGTTGTTGTTATTGTTGTCGTTGTTAGGTAGGACAGAGAAATGGAAAGACACCTACAGACCTGCTTCACCACCAGCATCCTTATGCCAGCCCTAGCGTTTTGCGCCACATGCGCTTAACTCACTGCGCTACTGCCTGTCTCCCCCCCCCCCTTTTTTTTTAACCAGGACACTGCTCAGCTCTGGTTTACTGTGTTGCAGGGGATTGAACCTGGGACTTTGGCGCCTCAAGCATGAGTCTCTTTGCAAAATCACTATGTGATATCCCCAGCTCCCTCTCTCTCTCTTAAATGTGGCGGCCAGGCTTGAGCTTGGATTGTGCACATTGCAAAACAGTATTCCAAGTGAATTATTTCACTAGTCAGATTTTTAAAAATTTTACCCCCTCTTTTACAAGAGCACTACTCAGCTCTGATTTAAGCTAGTTCTCAGAATTGAATTGAACCTGGGACTTCAGAAGAACAAACATAAAAGTCTTTTGCATAACCATTATACTATTTAATTGACTTTTTCAGAAAGAGGGAAAATAGGGGCAAACCAAAGCTTCCCTAGTTTGGTGTGGGCAGGGTGAAAACTTGAGTTGATCACATCACAAAGCAGGCACTTTCTTGGGTAAGCTGTCTTGCCAGCCTAGCTTTACATAGTTTTTTTTTTTAATTATTAATCTTATTTTACAAGCAGAAATTAAGGGGGGGAGATACACCTTCAATACTGCTTCACTGCTTTCAAAGATTTCCCCCTGTAGGTAGGGACCTGAGTCTTAATGCATGCTGACATGTGCAATCAACTGGGCTGTTGTATAGTTTTGTTTTTTTCTTTTTGCCACCAGGGTTGTTGCTGGGGGCTTAGTGCCAGTACTAAGAATCCACCTTGCCCAGTGGCCATTGTTTCCCATTTCCCCCCTCCTTTCCTTCTTCCCCTCTTCCTTCCTTCCTTCCTTCCTTCCTTCCTTCCTTCCTTCCTTCCTTCCTTCCTTCCTTTCATTCTATTTTATTTGATAGGACAAAGAGAAATTGAGAGAGTGGGGAGATAGAGAGGGAGAGATGAAGTTAGACACAGTCCTGCTTCACTGCTTGTGCCGCTTCCTCCCTTCAGGTGGAGAGCAGGGGCTCAAGCCCACGTCCTTGCACATGGGAATGAATATGTGTGCTTAACTGGGTATGCCGCCACCTGATTCACCTGATTTTTGAAGGGGAAAAAGGAATTCCATACAACTGAATGTAGTACTAAGAGTTTTCAATACATAGAATAAAATAATAAAGCAAGTTTTGCCTAGTTTATTCTGGCAGTAAAGTCTAGACCTCCTGAGTTACTTGAAAGCTTTGGTAGAGCGTTATTGTAGAAGTTTAGGCATGAAGGGACAGCACAGAACTTTGATGACGGATGTGCTGTGAAACTATATACCCCTGTAGTCTTACAGTCTTATGTACACCATTATTAAATCAGTAAATAAAAATATTTGGGAGGAGGGCTGATGGTGGCTCAGACTGGTTAAATGCACATGTTACCATATACAAGAACTAGGGTTCAAACCTCTGCTCCCCACCTGCAGGGGGAAAGCTTCATGAGCAGTGAAACAAGACTGCAGGTGTCTCTCTTCTCTCTCTCTCCCCCTCCTTCTCTCCACCCTCCTCCCTCCCTGTCCTTCTATGTCCCTTCTGTCCCAATTTCTCAGTCCAATTAAAGGATAAATTTTTTTTAAATTTTATTTTAAATGTTTATTTTATTTATTTATTCCCTTTTGTTGCCCTTGTTTTATTGTTGTAGTTATTATTGTTGTTGTAGTTGTTGGATAGGACAGAGAGAAATGGAGAGAGGAGGGGAAGACAGAGAGGAGGAGAGAGAAAGACAGACACCTGCAGACCTGCTTCACCGCCTGTGAAGCGACTCCCCTGCAGGTGGGGAGCCGGGGTTCGAACCGGGATCCTTATGCCGGTCCTTGTGCTTTGCGCCACCTGCGCTTAACCCGCTGCGCTACAGCCCGACTCCCTAAAGGATAAAATTTTATGAAAAAAATAAATATTTGTGGTCCGGGAGGTAGCCCAGTGGCTGAGGCCCTGGACTCTCAAGCATGAGGTCCTGGGTTCAATCTCCAGCAGCACATGTACCAGAGTGATGTCTGGCTCTTTCTCTCTATTCTCCTATCTTTCTTATTAATAAATAAATAAAAGCTTTTTTTTTTTTTTAATGGTCCGGGAGGTGGTGCAGTGGCTAAAGCACAAGATTCTCAAGCATGAGGTCCTGAGTTCAATTCCTGGCAGCACATGTACCAGACTGATGTCTGGTTCTTTCTCTCTCTGTCTCTCCTATCTTTCTCATAAATAAATAAAATCTTTAAAAAAAAGAAAAAGAAAAAAAATTTTTTTTAATGTTTTTTTTTTAGTGGTCCGGGAGGTGGCGCAGTGGATAAAGCATCGGACTCCCAAGCATGAGGTCCTGAGTTCAGTCCCCGGCAGCACATGTACCAGAATGATATCTGGTTCTCTCTCTCTACTCCTGTCTTTCTCATTAATAAATGAATAAAATCTTTTTTAAAATTATTTATTTATTTTTAATTTATTTTCCCTTTTGTTGCCCTTGTTGTCTTTTTATTGTTGTTGTTATCGATGTCATTATTGTTGAATAGACAGAGAGAAATGGAGAGAGGAGGGGGAGAGAAAGATAGACACCTGCAGACCTGCTTCACCGCCTGTGAAGTGACTCCCCTGCAGGTGGAGAGCTGGGGGCTTGAACCAGGATCCTTATATGCGGGTCCTTGCGCTTTGCGCCACATGCGCTTAACCCACACTACTACCGCCCGACTCCCAAAATAAATAATTTTAAGTTAAGCCATGGAGAGAGGAAGACAGAATTTAGGCTTCTGATAACCCAGGTGTTAGAAGAAATTGATATTACAGAGATAGCTCTTACTACTTTCCTTAATTTTCTTTCTTTTTAAAAAATAATTCAAGGAAGTCGGGCTGTAGCGCAGCAGGTTAAGCGCAGGTGGCGCAAAGCATAAGGACCGGCATAAGGATCCCGGTTCGAACCCCGGCTCCCCACCTGCAGGGGAGTCGCTTCACAGGCGGTGAAGCAGGTCTGCAGGTGTCTATCTTTCTCTCCTCCTCTCTGTCTTCCCCTCCTCTCTCCATTTCTCTCTGTCCTATCCAACAACGACAACAACATAATAACTACAACAATAAAACAACAAGGGCAACAAAAGGGAATAAATAAACTAAATAAATTTTTAAAAAAATTTTTAAAAAGTTAAAAAATTCAAGTGAGCAGTTGGTTGGTAGCTCAGCAGGTTAAACGAACGTGGCGCAAAGCTCAGGGACCGGCATAAGGATCCCGGTTTGAGCCCCGGCTCCCCACCTTCAGGGGAGTCCCTTCATAGGCGGTGAAGCAGGTTTGCAGGTGTTTCTCTTTCTCTCCCTCTCTCTGTCTTTCCCTCCTCTATTTCTCGCAGTCCTATCTAACAGTGACGACATCAATAACAAACAACAGCAATTAAAAAACAGGGCAACAAAAGGGAAAATAAATATAAAAAAAATCAAGTGATGCTTAGTTTCAATCTTTGGAAAAGTCTAGTAATTATAGACTATACTAGAAAATAAAACTCTTTTTCTCTTTCCCTCTCTCCTTTTTTACTTGGGCTGCAGAGATACCATAATGATCATGAAAAAACTTTCATGCCTGAGATTCCACAGTCTCAAGTTCAGTCCCCAGCACCACTATAAGCCAGAACTGAGCAGTGCTCTGGTCTCTCTGAATCTTTCTGTTCTTCTCTCATTAAGATAAAATAACTAAAATATATTTTTAAAGTAATTTATTTTAATATTTTATTACTTATTGGATAGAAACAGGAGAGACACCAGTATCACTTTGGTACATGTGCTGCTAGGCAGGGATTAACTTAAGGGCCATATGCTTATAAATTCAATGCTTTCTCCATTGAGCCACCCCCTCCCAGACCATGGCCTGGATTGATTTATTAACCAAGAGAGTGGGAAAAAGAATCAGAGTACTGTTCCTACATGTGATGTCATATTGTAGGGCCCAGTGCTTGAGCTCTGACTCCATAGAGCCATATCCAGTGCCTTGGATCCTTATTTCCTTTTCCAAGAGGTAAACAGGAATAATCATTTTTATTTGTTTTATGTATATATATGTATGTATGTATGTATGTATGTGTGTATGTATGTATGTATGTATTAGATTGAAAAGGAACCACAGCGTAGAAGCTTCTTCAATGAAGTGGGGGCTAGGCTTGAAGCTGGGTCATACCCATAGCAAAGTAGTACACTATCCAAGAAAGCTATTTCTCTGGCCCACACAGTTAATAGTTTCAGTTCCTTTTGGACTTTTTGTATACTTTCCTAAATGGAATACATACACATGTGCGTGCACGCACACACACACACACATACCTGTTTACATAAAAATGTTATGTAGCCATAGAGAACAAACTTTGCCTTGTACACTTACTGTACTACTAAGTAGATTCTGGGGCTCAACTTTCTCCTTTCTTTCTTCCTTTTTTTTAAAAAAAATATTTATTTTCCTTTTTGTTTTTTATTGTTGTAGTTATTGTTATTGATGTCATTGTTGTTAGATAGGACAGAGAAATGGAGAGAGAGAGGGGAAGACAAAGAGGGGGAGAGAGGGAGTTGGGCGGTAGCGCAGCAGGTTGAACGCACGTAGCACAAAACGCAAGGAAGGACCAGTGTAAGGATCCCAGTTGGAGCCTCCAGCTCCCCACCTGCAGGGGAGTCGCTTCACAGGTGGTGAAGCAGGTCTGCAGGTGTCTATCTTTCTCTCCCCCTCTCTGTCTTCCCCTCCTCTCCATTTCTCTCTGTCCTATCCAACAACAACAACAACAATAATAACTACAACAATAAAGCAAGGGCAACAGAAGGGAATAAATAAAAGAGGGAGAGAAAGATACCTGCAGATCTGCTTCACCGCCTGTGAAGCGACTCCCCACAAGTGGGGAGCCAGGGGCTTCAACTGGGATCCTTACTCCGGTTCTTGCTCTTCACACCACCTGTGCTTAACCCGCTGCACTACCGCCCAACTCCCTTTTCGTTTCTTTTTAAAATTAATTTATTGCCACCAGGGTGGCCATCCCACCTCCCACCCCCCCTTTTTTCCTTCTGTTTTTTTAGATAGGACAGATAAATTAAGTGGGGAAGAGGAGATAGGGAGAAAGAGACACCTGCGGGTGAGGAGAGGGCACTCAAACCCAGGTCTTTACACATGGTAACCTGTGCACTCAACCAGGTGTGCCACACACACCCCCACCCCCTTTCTGCAGATAGAATCTCAGGCCTTATTTATTTATTTATTTATTTATTTATTTATTTATTTATTTATGAGATGGAGAGAGGAAAGAGCCATAGTATGATTCTGGGGTTGAACTCAGGACTTAATGCTTGACAATCCAAGGCTTATCCACAGTACTACCTCTTGGATTTCAGTGTTTGTTTATTATGAGAGGCTGTGGAGAGGAAGGACTAGGACACTGCTCAGCTGTGGTAACAGATGTTGCCAGGGGTTGAGCCCAAGACCTCATAACATCAGACATGAAAGTCATTTTGTCTAGCCACTATTCTGTTTCCTTTAAATGTTTTGATTTTTTGTGACCTTGGGACTCATACATATGTAATTTTACTGCTTCTGGACAACTTCTTCATTCTTTTCGTTTCAGAGAGGGAGAAAGAGAAATAGAGAGGGAAAGCTACAACAGCACTGCTCTGCCATCTGAAGTTTACCCTGATGCTGTGGTGCCCCCATGCGATGTTGGGGCTTGGACTTGTGGCCTCGCACATTGTATGGTGTGTGCTTTACTAGGTGAGCTAACTCCTGGCCTGCTTGGTTTCTTTTTTGGTAAGGGATAGAGAGGCAGCGAGAATGAAAGAGACCACAACACCAAAGCTTTCTTTATTATAGTGGGTCTAGGTTCAAACCTAGGTCATGCACATGGCAAAGCAGTACACTATCTAGGTGAACTATGTTGCCAGCCACTGCTTGTATTTTATTTTATTTTATTTTATTAATTTTTTAATTTATTTATTTTCCCTTTTGTTGCCCTTGTTGTTTTTATTGTTGCTGTTGTTATTTATGTTGTCATTGTTGGATAGGACAGAGAGAAATGGAGAGGAGAGGGGAAGATGGGGGGTGGGGAGAGAAAGACAGACACCTGCAGATCTGCTTCACCACCTGTGAAGCGACTCCCCTGCAGGTGGAGAGCTGGGGGCTTGAACCGGGATCTTTACAGGGTCTTTATCCTTGAGCTTTGCACCATGTGTGCTTAACCACTGTGCTACCGCCTAACTCCCTTATTTTATTTTTTTAATATTTATTTATTTATGTATGTATTTTCTCTTTTGTTGCTCTTGTTTTATTTTTGTTGATGTAGTTGGAGAGGACAGAGAGAAATGGAGAGTGGAGGGGAAGACAGAGGGGGAAAGAAAGACAGACACCTGCAGACCTGCTTCACCACCTGTAAAGCAACTCCCTTGCAGGTGGGGAGCCCGGGACTCGAACCCGCATCCTTCCTCCGGTCCTTGCGCTTTGCGCCACCTGCACTTAACCCATTGCGCTACCGCCTGGCCCCCTGTATTTTATTTTTAAATTTACTTCTTAATAGGGAGGGAGGGAGGGAGGGAGAGAACCAAATCCATCATTCTAGTACATGCATTTCTGGGAATTGAATTTGAGACCTTATGCTTATAGAGTCCAACACTATCCACTGTCAGCTGTCAAGTTACTTTTTTGTGTGTGTGTGCCGGGCCTGTACAGTTTCACTGCTTCCAGTAGGTAGTGTTTTTGTTTTGTTTCTCTTTTTCCAATTTCAGATAGAGAGGGAAGAGACACTACTACATTGTTCCACTGTTGATGGAACTTCCTCTGGTGGCATGTGGTACTAGGAAAATGAACTCTAGTCCTCATGCATGATAGCAGTTATTCTTCAGAGTGAATTATTTCCTGGTCCTTTTATGTATCTTCTTTTTTCCTTCCCTTTTTTAATTTTTTTATATTTATTTTCCCTTTTTTTGCCCTTTTTTATTGTTGTTGTAGTTATTGTTGTTATTGATGTTGTCATTGTTGGATAGGACAGAGAGAAATGGAGACAGGGGGAGAGAAAGACAGACACCTACAGACCTGCTTCACCACCTGTCAGGCGACTCCCCTGCAGGTGGGGAGCCGGGGGCTCGAACTGGGATCCTATGTCAGTCTTTGTGCTTTGTAACACCTGCGCTTAACCTGCTGCGCTACCGCCCGACTCCCTTTCTTTCCCTTTTAATGGTCTAATGTATGTGTGTGTGTGTTTAAAAGAATGACAGTATATTATGCATATTTTTTACAACAGCTGAGCTAGTTTTAATCTATTACTGTTAGAGAAGATCTTCTAGTAGATAATCCTTCCTACATACAGCTCTTTGGGTAGATGTGCTAATTTTTCTGTAGCATAATTTTGTAGGCATTAGATTGTTTTTGTATTCCTAGAAGTGGTAGTAGAATGTACAAATGTACTTGAATTTTCTAGTTTCTGAAAGTTTAGAATGATGATTACAGAAAAATATGTGACTGTAGACTTGCTGCTAGATACCTGGAAGACCCTGTAGACCAGGTGAAACTGTTTGAGTTTTATACTTAAGTATTTATGTGGGAGGTTTTGTAAGAAATATTACTGTTAGAAGGAATAGGCGGTGGCATACCTGGTTGAGTACACACATTACAATGCATAAGGACCCAGGTTCAAGCCCCTAGTCCCCACCTGCAGGGGGAAAGCTTCACAAGTGGTGGAACAGGGCTGCAGGTGTCTGTCTTTTTCCTTCTATATTTCCCCTCATAATTTCTCTGTCTCTATCCAATAATAAAGATTTTAAAAAATACATTACTATTGGTGAATTAACTTATTTATTATTGGGTAAAGAAGAGAAATTGAGAGGGGAAGGGGAAATATAGAGGGAAACAGAGAGACACCTGCAACCCTGCTTCACCACTTTTGAAGCTTTCCCCCTATAGGTGGGGACCAGGGGCTTGAACCTGGGTCCTTGTGCACTATAATGTTTGCATTTAATCAGGTGCGCCACTGCCTGGCCCCTTAAGCATTAATTGTTTTAAGTTTTGTTTGTTTATTAATGATAAAGTGAGAACTAGAATCATCACCCCTATACACGCAGTGCTGGGGATTAAACTTGGGACTTGTGTTTTCATCTCTACAGCTCTGCCCACTTTATAACCACCCAGACCAAAGGCTTTATTTATTTATTTACTTATATTTATTCCCTTTTGTTGCCCTTGCTCTTTTTTTTATTGTAGTTATTGATGTTGTTGTTGTTGGATAGGACAGAGAAATGGAGGGCGGGGAGCGAAAATAAGACACCTGCAGACCTGCTTCACCGCCTGTGAAGCGACTCCCCTGCAGGTGGGGAGTCGGGGGCTCAAACCGGGATCCTTAGCCGGTCCTTGTACTTTGCGCCATGTGCCATTAACCCCCTGCGCTACTGCCCAACTCTCAGGCTTCAATTTTTTAATATTTGGGACAGCTTTCCTTGTTTGCCCAACTTTTTGCCTCATACCTTATCTCACCTCCTTTTCCCATTGTTTGAACAATTTCTAACATAAAAGTAAATTGAGTTTGGAACTGGCCAGCAGTGCATTCAGTTGAGTACACATGTTGCCATTAGCAAGGACCAGGGTTCAAACCCCTGCTCCCCACCTGCAAGTGGAAGAAAACTCTCTCATTCCCTCCTCAATTTTTCTCTGTCCTATCAAATTAAAAAATAAATAAATAAGGACTGACTTGAGTGAAGAGGTTTTGAGATATGGGTGTTATTTTGTTTTCCTATTCAGAATCCTGTTTGGTCATTCTCAGTAGATATTTCCTTCTATCTAGATAACTACACATATTAACTAATGGCTGAAATAAATCATCCTGTCCAATACAGTTCTAGCTCTAAGCATTTTTTTTTTAACATTTTATTTATTTATTCATGAAGATAGAAGGAGAGAGAGAGAGAGAGAAAGAACCAGACATCACTCTGGTACATGTGCTGATGGGGATTGAACTTAGGACCTCATGCTTGAGAATCAAACACTTCATCCAGTGCACTACCTCCCAGACCACGCTCTAGGAATTTTTCATTTCTTTCTTCTTTTTTTTTTTTTAATTTTTATTGTCTTTATTTGTTTATTGGACAGACAGAGCCAGAAATTGAGAGAAGGAGTTGATAGAGAGGAAGAGAGACAGACACCTGCAGCCCTACTTCACCACTTGTGAAGCTTTCCCCTGCAGGTGGGAACCAGGGGCTTGAACCTAGGTCCTTGTGCACTGTAACATGAGCACTCAACCAGGTGCGCCACCACCTGGCTCCCCGCTCTAAGCATTTTTCGCACCAAAATTAAATACTTTATTTAATTAATTTATTTATTTTTTATTTTGAAAGAAGTAGACAAGAGGAGGAAATAGGGTCATAAATTGTCCTGATTTGGTGAAGGCTTTTGAAGCACTAGATATCTTGATAGGTTGGGGGAGGGGCCACTTATACAAACTATTAGACACTTTGAGCAATGCTTTGTAGTTTCAAAGACATTCTTAAGAAAGGAGGAAAGAACCATTGTGGTAGATTATTATTATTTTTTTAATATTTATTTATTTATTTATTTCCTTTTGTTGCCCTTGTTGTTTCCATTGTTGTTGTAGCTGTTATTGTTGTTGATGGCATCGTTGTTGGATAGGACAGAGAGAAATGGAGAGAGGAGGGGAAGACAGAGAGTGGGAAGAGAAAGACAGACACCTGCAGACCTGCTTCACCGCTTGTGAAGCGACTGCCCTGCAGGTTGGGAGCCGGGGGCTTGAACCAGGATCCTTGAGCCAGTTCCTGCACTTTGCACCATGTGCGCTTAACCTGCTGCGCTACCGCCCGACTCCCTGGTAGATTATGTTTTATATTTGTTTCATTTTTTCCCGACACAGGGACTCCTCGAAATTTTTTGGACTCCAGATGTAAATACCACTCAGTTAACTGGGATGTATTAGCTATTTTCATCTAAATAGATTTAGGAGACTCCTACCTGGTTTTTGGGTTACAAACAAGGAAGAGATTGCAAATCTAGATAATCACCATTTGTTCATTCATTTGTTCAACTTCATTATGTGCAATTTAATTTCATAAATGATTTTTTTTTTAATGTCTTAACTGTAGAGTGGTAATGTTCTTGTCTTTACCTATAAGAATGAACTTAATTGATAACCTAATAAAACGTAGAGTACTACAGGCAGGTGTGTGTGTGTGGATTGATTTATTTCATGAAAGAGAGAAGAGGACTAGATCAATGCTCTGGCTTATGAAGTGCCAGGTATTGTACCTGTGACCTCAAGCCAACTTTTCCACTTGGTTAACAGATAGTGAACCTAAAAGGCAAAGTAATTTTATCCAAGTTCATGGACATAGAACTGGTGCTTATTTTTCTTAATTCTGACTGGGTGGGTTTTTATTGTTGTTGTTTGTTTGTTTGCCTACAGGGTTATTGCTGGGACTTGGTGTCAGCACTATGAATTCACTGCTCCTGGAGGCCAATTTTCTCATGGATAGGACAGAGAAATTGAGAAAGAGGGGTAGATAGGGAGAAAAAATAGACACTTGCAGAACTGTGTGACTGTTGGTGAAGCAACACCCCTGCAGGTTGGTTGCTAGGGGCTTGATCCCGGGCCCTACTACTTTGTACTATGTGCACTTAACTGGTCGCTCCACCACCTTGCCTCTCCTATTTCTGATTACTCTGGACTCCATAGTCTAACCTGCATTTGGTTTTATAGCTAATTATTTGATAAACTTTTGAGGGTTTTTTTTTTTCATTTGACAGTGAAACATATATTAGTGCATGCTACTAGAGACTACATCTCTGCTCTTGAATATACTATACAGTGGCTTACATAAAGTTTTCAAGGTGCTGAGGCTTCACTGCTTTGAACTGAATTACAGTTCAGATAGATAGGTGTGTGGGGAGGGATATACCACTGCACCAAAGCTTCTTCCAGTGTGTTGGGGACTGGACTCAAACTGGGGGCATATACATAAGGAAATAAGCACAGTATCCTAATGAGCTTTTTTTTTTTTATTATCTGTGTATTTATTAGATAGAGACAGCCAGAAATCAGGAGGGAAGGAGGAGATAGAGGGGAAGAGAGACAGAGATGCACCTGCAGCCCTGCTTCACCGCTCAGGAAGCTTCCCCCCTGCAGATACGGACCAGGGGCTTGAACCCAGGTCCTCACTCATTTTAACATGTGCGCTTAACCAGGTGCGCCACCCCCGGCCCCCTGATGAGGTATCTTGCCTATCTGTTTTAGGAGACATTTTCTTTTTCTTCCCCCCTCTCCATTGTATTTATTACCACCAGGGTTATTGCATGGGCACAGTGCTAACAATACAAATCCACCACCACTCCTAGCAGCGAGTGTTTCTTTTCATTTATTTGTTTATTTGTTTATTTTTGATAGGGCAGAAAAACTTAGGAAAGGGAGAGATATACCTGCAGACCTGCTTCAGTACTTGTGAAGCATCCCCCCCCCCCCAACAGGTGGGGAGTAGAGGCTCGAACCCAAGTCCTTGTTTATGGTAATGTGTGTGCTCAACCAGGTACACTACCACCCAGCCTTAGATTTTATACATTCCTTTTTTTTTTTAAATTTATTGATTTAATAATGACTGACAGATTTTATATATTCATACGAAAACGACCAGAGCGAGAGTCAGGCAGTTGCACAGTGGGTTAAGCATAGGTGGCGCAAAGTGCAAGGACCCATAAGGATCCCAGTTCGAGCCCCCAGCTCCCCACCTGCAGGGGAGTCACTTCACAGGCGGTGAAGGTCTGCAGGTGTCTTATCTTTCTCTCCCCCTCTGTCTTCCCTTCCTCTCTCCATTTCTCTGTCCTATCCAACAACGACAACATCAAGAACAACAATAATAATTACAACAATAAAACAATAAGGGCAACAAAAGGGAAGGTAGGAAGGAAGGAAAAAAAGACCAGAGCACTGTTCAACTCTGGCATATGGTGTTGCCAAGGACAGAACCTGGGTCCTCCGGGATTTCGGTCATGCATATTTTGTCCTGAATCACTGAGGCCTATCTGGCCTCACCAAAAAACAATAGTAGTAGTAATAATAATAATAATAATAAATGAGTTATTAATGAGTGGAGGAGGAAGGAGGGCGAGAACCAGAAAAATCACTTTGGCATATATGAGATGGGGTCTGACCTTGGGACCTCATGATTGAAAGTCCAGTGCTTTATTCACTGCACTACCTCCAGGCCTGTCTCCATAATTGTTTTTAATATTATTACTAACTCTAAAATTTGTTCATGTGTACAAACATTAGGCTTTTAACTCTCATGCTTCTGTCTGATATCAGGACTTAGGATTTCAAACTTACTCGTCTCTATATTCTAGGACTTCTCCAACTCCTTTGTTAATTTCTCATTGGTTAGAACAAATCATCTTTGGGGACAGGTTTTTGTTAACACCTCTATTTTTTAATATATTCCAGTTGGACCACTGAAAGTTCTAAATCAAAGTTCTAAATAAGATTTAACCTACAGCTTTTTGTTTAGGTGAAGTCTAATATAACAGAACTGTGCCATAGCATGGTCACTATCATATGTGAAAGAGGTATAAGATACTTTATATTCACAGAGGCATGATACATACCTGTTACTAATAAAGGATACCCTAATTGTTATGTTTCTGTTTTATTTAACCGTATTATTTTCTACTTCTATAAATAACTTTCGTTGTTATTGTTGAGATTGTCAAATAGCAGTGACTTAGTTTTCTTCTTTGAAGTGAATTTTTTTTTTTAAATCTTATATTTATTTATTTGTTCCCTTTTGTTGCCCTTTTTGAAGTGAATTTATGTATGTTCATTATAACAGTTTTTTGCTTTCTGAGTCCTTGGCATACAAGGTCTTTGCAGCTTCTCATGTGTGTGCATATGTGTGTATGTGTCTCCCCCAAAGCCAAAGCCTTGCACATATACGATTTCACTGTTCCTGGGTTGTTTGCTTCTCACTTCTTCCCCATCCCAGTCAGACGATACCCTAGCACTGAAGCTACCCAAATGGTGTCAAGGCTCATCCTGAGCTATGTGCATGATACAAGGTACATGCCCTACCTGGTGAACTTTCTTTTCTGTTATTCTATGTCTCATAAGTATTTGTAAATAATATTTAGCCCCTCGTTTCTTGATTTGAACTAGTGCCTACATTTCTTACATTTCCGTATATTTTATTTTTTTAAGAGTGCATCATGATATGTATGTGTGTATTTTTTCCCCAGAGCACTTATCAGCTCTGGTTTATGGTTGTATAGGGGATTGAACCTGGAGCCTCGGGCATGAGTCTTTTTGTATAATCATTATGCTACTACCCCCCACCCTCAAAAACTTTAAAATTGTGACAGTTGAACATTTTTACCTCTCCATTTTTCACTGTTGATAATGTATTTTATTGGTGTTTTTAAATTTTTTTATTGTCTTTATTTATTTATTGGATAGAGAGCCAGAAATCAAGAGGGATGAGAGAGACAGAGATGCCTGCAGCCCTGCTTCAACTACTTGAAAAGCTTTCCCCCATAGGTCAGGACTGGGGGATTGAACTCCAGGCCTTGCACTTTGTAGCATGTGCGCTCAACCAGGTGCGCCACCACCCCAGCCCCTTGGTGTTTATTTCTTAGTTTCAAAACTTTAAGTAGAATTTTTCAAGTGACTATTGAATAGTTGTTTTGATCATACTTTTTTTTTAATTAAAAAAAATTATTGCCACAAGGGTTATTGTTGGGGTTCAGTGCCAGCACCAGGAATCCAGTGCTCCCGGCAGCCAGTTTTCCTTCCTTGCTTCCTTCCTTCCTTTTTTTTTTTTTGTTTTGTTCTTTGTTTTGTCTAACTTTGCTTTGCTTTTGCTTGTTTCTATTTTGGTTTGCTAGGACAAAGAGAAATTGAGAGGGAGGGAGGGAGAGGAAAAAAAAAGAGAGAGAGGCAGACATCTGCAGCAAGGGCTTGAACCCAAGCCCTTACACATGGTAATATGTGAGATTAGCAGGATGTGCCATCACCCAGCCCCCTTGATTGTACCTTTTAATGTTAACAAATGTCGAGAAGGACTGTTAACAAAAACTGGATCTCTTAATTTTATTTTCCATTAAAATATAGCCACCACTCAATCCCCCACCCCTCTCCAGGGTTATCCCTGGAGCTTGGTGCCTGTACTATGAATCCACTGCTCCTGAGGGCCTTTCTTTTTTTTGTCCCACATTGTTACCCTTGTTGTTATTGTCATTGTTGTTATTGCTGTTGTTGTTGTTGGATAGAACAGAGAAATCAAGAGAGGGGAAGAGAAAGGTAAACACCATCAGACCTGCTTCACCACTTGTGAAGCAAACCCCCTGTAGGTGGGGAGCAGGGGCTTGAACTGGTATCCACACACTGGTCCTTACAGTATACACTAACACGCTGTGCCACTGCCCAGCCCCCAACTGTTTTGACTTTTTTTTTTTTTAATTCCCTTTTGTTGTCCTTGTTTTATTGTTGTAGTTATTATTGATGTTGTTGTTGTTGGATAGGACAGAGAAATGGAGAGAGGAGGGGAAGACAGAGGGGGGGAGAGAAAGATAGACACCTGCAGACCTGCTTCACCGCCTGTGAAGCGACTTCCCTGCAGGTGGGAAGCTAGGGACTCGAACTGGGATCCTTACGCCGGTCCCTGCGCTTTGAGCCACCTGCACTTAACCCACTGCGCTACCGCCCAACTCCCTATTTTGACTTTAAACCTAACTTTTATCCTAGATAAGTGAATTTTTTTTTTTGCTTCCAGAGTTATTGCTGGGTGCCTGCACTATGAATCTACTGCTCTTGGAGGCCATTTTTCCCATTCTGTTGCCCTTGTTGTTATGTTTGTTGTTGTCATTATTATTGTTGTCATTGCTATTGTTGGATAGGACAGAGAGAAGTTGAGGAGGGGAGGCAGGAGGGGAGAAAAAGGTAGACAACTGCAGACCTGCTTTACCGCTTGTGAAGCGACCTCCTCCCCCATGCAGGTGGGGAGCCAGGGACTCAAACCAGGATCCTTCTACCAGTCCTTGTGCTTTGCGCCATGTGCGCTTAACCCATTGCGCTACCGCCCAGCCCCCGAGAAGTGAATTGTTTTTACTCTTATTGGCTAGTGTCCTACATCTGCTTATAGCCAGTTAGCATTTCCTTTTATTTGCAGAAGAAACTGATTATGTATTTATTTGCTTTAAGTTTATTTTTATGAGAGAGATCAGAACACTGCCTGGGCATACATAGGGCCTGAGGCTTTATACCTGCAGAGCATATGTTCTACCCACTGAGCCACCTAATATCTTGTTCTTTATTCCTTTTTTTCTCTGTGAAAATGGCACATAGTGTTTCCTATGGAGGAATTCAGAATTTGATCTAAATGAATCTTTTCAGAAATATAATGCAAAGGTCTAGAAAAGATAAAAGTTACAGGAGCCTAAGAGGTCAGGTGGTAGGTAGCACAGCGGGTTAAGCATATATGACGTGAAGCACAAGGACCGGTGTAAGGATCTGGGTTTGAGCCCCGGGCTCCCCACCTGCAGGGGGTTCACTTCACAAGTGGTTAAGCAGGTCTGCAGATGTCTATCTTTCTCTCCCCCTCTCTGTATTGTATCCTCTCCTCTCTCATTTTCTCTCTGTCCTGTCCAACAACAACAAGGGCAACGAAATGGGAAGGAGCAATGGATTTGGCACCAAGCCCCAGCCAAAAAAAAAAAAAGTTACAGAAGCCCAAAAGTAATTCAGTGGACAACACGCAGTCATATGCACACATTATCATGAATAAGGACCCAGGTTCAAGCCCCTGCCCCCCATCTTCCAGGGAAACACTTCATGGACCATATAGCAGTGCTACAGATGTCTCTGTTTTCCTCCTCTGCACAGTTTCTGTCTCTATTTAAAAAAAAAAAAGGAAGGAAGGAAGGAAGGAAGGAAAAGACACCACAGCACTGAAGCTTCCTTCATGTGGTGGGCTGGATTGGAACCTGAGTCATACTACTAACAACCAAACAAATACTATCCAAGTGAGATATCTTGCTGACCCTAGTTCTTTTCTTTTTTTTCTTTCTCTTTTATTCTTGTATTTGTCGTCTTGTTGCTACGTTCATCTTATTTGAAGATAATGCCATTTAACCCCAAGTATATTTAGTTTTCTGATGGTCTTCTATAATTCTGGGATAAAGCTTAGATCAGATTGCTGCATTCCACTGAGTAGCCAGGCTATGTAACGATAAGTCCTTATTTACTAAATTGAGGTCATTGCTTACCTCAGAGCAGTTCAGTAGAGAATTTTGGAATACAGACAAATACTGGTGAACTGAGGGGGAGAGAAAGACAGACACCTGCAGACCTGCTTCACCACCTGTGAAGCGATCCCCCTGCAGATGAGGAGCCGGGGGCTTGAACTGGGATCCTTACACTGGTCCTTGTGCTTTGCGTCATGTGCGCATAACCTACTGCACTACCACCCGGCCCCCCCAAAGGAAGAATATTAATTTTATATTGTTAAATGATAAAAATATTGAGGTTAATATGGGGGAAAGGTCATGAGTTGGCTGGTACAGTGCTTGGTGTAGGTAAAAAACAGGGCACAGAAGAAAGTACATACATTTCACATATAGTATGATATCTATGCAAGTATTACATATTCAGGGCCAGGAGATAGCTCTTGTGGTATAACACCTGCCTTATTAAGTGGGAGTTCCTAGGCTGAGATTCTGGTACCACAGGTAGCAGCGCAGCACCCAGAGGGAGCTCCACAGGTAGTGAAGCACTGCTGTCTCTTTCTTTCTCTGTATCTTCCTGAAATAAACAATTAAAAGTTGACAAAAGAGTGGTATAATCGTGCATGTGAGAGGCCCTGGCACAACAAAAACAAATCACATAAACCTAGGGGAACAAAACCAAGGTAATTCTAAAGTTGGCGGGGGTTTTTTTTGTTTGTTTTTTATTTATTTTATTTTTGAGAGAGATGCAGAGAGACACAAACGCCAGAGCACTGTTCAGCTGTGGCTTATGGTGGCGCAGGGGATTGAACCTGGGACATTGGAGCCTCAGGCATGACAGTCTCTTTGTATAACTACTATGCTATCTACCCCTGCCCAAGTGTTTGGTTTATTTGTAGATAATAGGGATTGCAAACAACTTAATTTTTTTAATTTTATTTACTTTATTTATTTTTACCTCCAGGGTTATTGCTGGGGCTCAGTGCCTGCACCACAAATCCACTGCTCCTGGAGGCTATTTTTTTTTCCCTTTTGTTGCCCTTGTTATTTTATCATTGTTGTGGTGGTTGTTATTGATGTCGTTGTTATATAGGACAGCGTGAAAATGGAGGAGGAGAAGATAGGGGGAGAGAAAGACACCTGCAGACCTTCTTCACCAGTTGCGAAGTCACACACACACACCCCTTTGCAAGTGGGAAGCCAAGGGCTCAAAGTGGGATTCTTAACACTGCTCCTTGGCTTCGCGCCATGTGTGCTTAACCTGCTGCACTACCACCCAGTCCCTAACACTCTTAATTATTTATTTTTTCCCTTTATTGGGGGGTTAATGTTTTACATTCAACAGTAAATATAATAGTTGGTCATGCATAACATTTCTCAGTTTTCCACATGACAATACAACCCCCACTACGTCCTCCTTTTCCAGGACCTGTACTTTCCCCCCAACCAACCCCAGAGACTTTTACTTTGATACACCACCTCCAGTCCAGATTCTCCTTAGTGTTTTCTAATCTTGTTTTTCAAGTTCTGCCTGTGAATGAGATCATTCCATATTAATCCTTCTGCTTCTGACTTATATCACTTAACATGATTTCTTCAAGCTTCATCCAAGATGGGGTTGAAAACGGTGAAATCACCATTTTTAATACCTGAGTAGTGTGTTTTTTTTTTGCCTCCAGGGTTATTGCTGGGGCCTGCACCATGAATGTACTGCTCCTGGAGGCCATTTTTCCCCCCTTTTGTTTTCCTTGTTGTGGCTATTGTTGTTGTTGATGTTGTTCATTGTTGGATAGGACAGAAAGAAACGGAGAGGGGGAGAGAAAGACAGACACCTACAGACCTGCTTCACTGCCTGTGAAGTGATTCCCCTGCAGGTAGGGAGCCAGGGGCTCGAGCCGGGATTCTTATACAGGACCTTGTGCTTTACGCCACGTGTGCTTAACCCGCTGCGCTACCACCCAAACCCCCCGAGTAGTATTTCACTGTGTATACCTACCACAACTTGCTCAGCCACTCATCTGTGCCAGCACCAGGGATATAAGCTTAGAAGAGAAAGTATACACTTTAATCAAGTGAAAAGATCCTGGTTTGAGCCCCCCCCCCCCCCGCCACCACAAATAGCCATGCAAAATGGTGAAGAGGTGCTATAGTGGCTTTCTCTATTCAGTCTCTCACCCTCTATCTGGAGGGAACAAAAAGTCTACCACAAGCTATGGAATTATATAGTTACAAGCACTGTCAGCAAAAGGAAGGAGGGAAAGAAAGGAAAGGAAAAATGAAAATTGGCAATGCACCACTACTCAAGTAAAGTAAATATTGTGGGTGGCAGGTGGGATTGCAGCATAGATAATCCCCAGGGAGTAGGGAGAGAGACTAATCCAGCCTTATTAGTTTAGTTACTGATTGAGAAACTTCCTTTGGGGGGATATTATGTGACGTGATGCACTGAGATTTCAAGCATTGTTTTGGAGAGCTAGTAACTTGCTTATTATGTCTGATTTTTCTCTACAAAAACAGAGGCTACTGTAATAAGACCTTGAGTGCAGGCTGATGTTAAACCTTATGCCAGGTGTTTATTTTCGCAGTGAAAGAATACTCTGTCAGCTCAGTTCCCTGGCAACACAGTTGGTTTCAGTTGTATTCTTTGTACCAGTCCTTTTTCTTCCTGGTTTGTAATTTTGTGGCTTTAGTTTGAACTTGGTTATTTCTAGTATTTTCAGTTCTCAGATTTACAGCAGAATCAAGATTAATCTTTTCGTAGGTTTTCAAATTGTGTGTGACAAAACCCCAGTCTTCAGAAAATAAATGCTTTGCCTCCTTAAGTAGTCTAGCAGACTAGTCTGGGAGGTAGCACAATGGATAAGATTTTTGTTTGTTTTTTTTTTTTTTTTTTTTTAGCACTGCTAAGCTCCAATTTCTGGCAGTGTTGGGGTTTCTTGGTGCCTCCAGCATGAAAGTCTTTTGCTATCTCCACTGCCCAGGTACTAGACTCTTAATCATAAGGTTCCCAGTTCAGGCCCCAACATCAAATATGACAGAGTGATGCTATGGTTCTCTCTCTATCCTCCTCTCTCATTAAATAAACGAATCTTTAAAAAAAAAAAAGTCAGGGATAAGGGACTATGTAGTCATTTTTTTCCCCATTGGCAGGGCCAGCACTATCACCTGAGTTTTTGTTCTTTGTCCTTTACCCAAGAATGTCACCAAGGTAGGGGCTTTTTCCCTTCTTTAACTTCAACATTTGGAGTTACCATCATACTAATTTTGGGACTTTTGTGGCATGGAAAACTTTTTTAAATGGTAAGAGTAGTAGTACAAGTAATAAGTTTTAAACTTTAATATACATAATATCCTCAATCTTTTTTTTTTTTAAGAGCTATTTATTGGGGCTAGGAAGTGATGCACCTGGTTAAATCCACATACTACTGTGCACAAGGACCTGAGCTTGAGCCCTGACTCCCAACCTGCAGGGGGTACTTCATGAGTGGTGAAGTAGGTCTGGAGGTGTCTGTCTTTCTCCCTCTCTATTTCCCCTCCCCTCTCAAATTCTGTCTATCAAGTATGGGAGGAAGGGGGGGGGAGCTGTAGGAAGCAGTGTATAGCAGTGTATTTTTAGTCTTATTCTTATTCTTAGTGCTTGCACCGAATTCTAGCAATAACCCTGGTGGCAGTGAAAAAAAAGAAGAGTTATTTATTAATGAGAGGAGGCATGGGAAGAGAACTAGAGCATCACACCAGCACATGTAATGCTGGGGTTTGAACTCAGCATCTCATGCTTGAGAGTCCAATACTCTATCCCTGCCCCACCCCCTGGACTACTACATTAAAAATCCTGATTCTCTGGTCAGCCATGGGACCTGAAGTTACGTGTTAAAAACAAATTCCTGAGCTAGGGAGATACCTCAGCTTTAGAGCATAGGCCTTACATACCTGTGCTGCCAAAGGTCCCAGGTATGATCCCTGACAACACTATTTGCCAGAGGAATTTTTATTTACAGGCAAATAGTAAAATACTGTGTCATTGGTCCTCAGCTTCTGCAGTGTCCCTACTGATGTGGAGCATTTAGTTGGAACTGTAAATAGAACAGTTGCTTTTCTCTTGATAATAAAATAATTAATTACAGAAAAATAAGACTGAAACCCCAACAACCTACTAGGTTTTCCATTAACCTTGATTGTTAAATGTGTCCAACTATGTACCTTGCTTCAAGACTTACTTTTGTACTCAGAGATTTTTCACCAACTGGCAAGTGCAAAATAGTGTGGTTATTTTATCTTTTTTTTTTTTTTTAAGATTTTATTTATTTATTCATGAGAAAGATAAGAGAGAAAGAACCAGACATCACTCTGGTACATGTGTTACCCCGGATTGAACTCGGGACCTCATGCTTGAGAGTCTAGTGCCTTAGCCACTGTGCCACCTCCTGGACCACGGTTATTTTATCTTTTATAGTTTTTTGTTTGTTTGTTTTTGCCTCCAGAGTTATCGCTGGGGCTCAGTGCCTATACTATGAATTCATTGTTCCTGGTAGCCTTTCTGTCTTTCTTTATTTTATTTATTTATTTTTTTGTTCTTGCTGGATAGGACAGGAGAAATTGAGAAGGGGAGAGAAAGACAGACACCTGCAGAACTGTTTCACCGCTTGCAAAGTGATCCCCTTGCAGGTGGGAAGCTGGGGCCTTATGCCAGTCCTTGGGCTTTGTACTATGTGCACATAACCCAGTGCGCTACTGCCTGCCCCCCTAAATAGCTCTTAATATATATAATTTGTCAGTACCTGCTCTTCATAGGTGCATAGTTCCATTGCTCTTGGGCAAGTTTTTTGTTTCTTTCCTCTTTCCTGTAATTCAACTAGAAACATGCTTATAGAAAAAGACACTATAGCACTACTCATCATTCACAGACCTCCTTTTTGGGGCTGTCCATGGTGCTCTCATATAATCCTGGAACTCAAACCCAAGGCCACAACATGTTGCTCTACCAGGTGAGCTATCTCCCAGTCCCTCATAGTACTTTCCAGTACTCACAAGATTTAAGGGCCAGAAGCTGGCAGAATGGTGGCTTTTTTGTTGTTCTATTTTTTTCTTTCTTCCTGTTATCTATTATATTTTGTTAACCTCTGCTAAACAATTGGGACACAGTGCTAAGGTGTAAAAAGTAACATGTTAGGAGTCAGGCAGTTGTGCAGCGGGTTAAGCGCAGGTGACACAAAGCACAAGGACCAGTGTAAGGATCCTGGTTCCATCCCTACCTGCAGGGGAGTTACTTCACAAGCAGTAAAACAGGTTTGCAGGTGTCTCTCTCTCCCCCTCTCTTGTCTTCCCCTCCTCTCTCCATTTCTCTCTGTCCTATCCAACGGCAATGACATCAATAACAATAATAACTACAATAAAAAAGGGGGGCAACAAAAAGGGAAAATAAATATTTTTTAAAAAATTTTAAAAAGTAACATGTTATAATGGTCCCTCTTTGTGTGTGTGTGTGTGTGTGTATAATTTATTTATTTATTAATGAGAAACAGGAGGAGCGAGAAAGCCAGACATCACTCTGGTACATATGCTGCTGGGGATTGAACTCAGGACCTCATGCTTGAGAGTCTGATGCTTTATTCACTGCGCCACCTCCCAGACCACCCCTCTTCTTTTTTTATTTTATTTTTTATTAGTTTAATTATGAACGACTAGTCCGTTCATAAGAGGGGTACAATTCCCACCACCAGAGTTCTGTATCCCATCCCCTCCATTAGAAGCTTTCCTATTCTTTATCTCTCTGCGAGAATGGACCCAGGATCATTATGATGGGGTACAGAAAGTAGAAGGTCTGGCTTCTGTAATTGCTTCTCTGCTGGATATGGGCATTAGCGGTTGATCCATACCCCCAGCCTGTGTCTGTCCATAGTGGGACAGGGCTGTGGAGAGGTGGCGTTCCAGGACACATTAGTAAAGTTGTCTGCCCAAGGAAGTCACATTGTTGTCATGCTAGTATATAGTCCCTCTTCTTTTTTTTGCCTCCAGGGTTATTGCTGGGGCTCGGTGCCTGCACCACGAATCCACTGCTCCTGGAGGCTATTTTTTTCCCTTTTGGTTGCCCTTGTTGTTTTATCATTGTTGTGATTACTGTTGTTGTTACTGATGTCGCTGTTGTTGGATAGAGAAATCAAGAAAGGAGGAGAGAAAGATAGACACCTGCAGACCTGCTTCACCCGTAAAGCGACACCACCACCCCCCTGCAGGTGGGGAGCCGGGGGCTCGAACTGAGATCCTTATGCTGGTCCTTGCGCTACCACCCAGCTCCCAATAGTCCCTCTTCTTAAGGAAATTGTAGTTTCATAGAGGATAGGTATGAATGTCCCATCTAGGGAGATAGCTTATTTGTAGAGTGTGCACCTTAATAATATGCATGAAGACACATGGGTTTGAGTCCTTGCATCACTTGTCAGCACCATGGATGGTGGAGAAGTGCTGTGACTTCTCTGTTTCTCCCTCCTCTGCCTCCAAAATAAAAATAATTCTAAAAATTAGCCCTGTTGTGGGGTGGAGGGAATAGTCTCATAAGGAGTCAGGTGATGTTGCACCTGATAGAGCATACATAGTACCATGTGCATGGACCCAGGTTCAGCACCTCCCCACACCCCCATCTATAGCAGAAAGTTTCACAGGCAGTGCTGTGGGTATCTCTGTATCTCTTTACTACCCCCCTCCCCATCCAATCTCAGGAAGGAAAATGGCCACAAGAATTGGTGGATTAGTCATGCAGGCACCAAGCCTGACCAGTAACCTTGGTGGAAAAAAAAAAAAATTACTAGCCTCATGGACTGTTTAGTGGTAGTATTACACATGGATCAGACCTAAGGTTCATTTCCTGGTGCTGTGTTTAAATAAAAGGAAGAAGTGCATGAATGTCAAGTTATGATATGACACAGAATATGGTACGTGGTTACTTCAAGCAGGGCCAGTGGAATCTGCAGTCAAATCCTCTTCCACTGAGCTATGCCCCCTCTAGGCCATTGGAATCTGAAATCAATTCCTCGCTCTAGCTTAAAATAAATGAAAATAAGCAAGATGGAAAAACCAGTGTGACTGGGTGTATTTTATTAGGTAGAATTTAGCTTGAAAACAAGTCCCTTGCCAGTGTTTCGTTAATACATAGATACATGCATCATACAAGGTTTTAGTAGTTTTATTAAAAGTTCTTTAATACCGGGAGTCGGGCTGTAGCGCAGCGGGTTAAGCGCAGGTGGCGCAAAGCACAAGGACCAGCATAAGGATCCCGGTTCGAACCCCGGCTCCCCACCTGCAGAGGAGTCGCTTCACAGGCGGTGAAGCAGGTCTGCAGGTGTCTATCTTTCTCTCCTCCTTTCTGTCTTCCCCTCCTCTCTCCATTTCTCTCTGTCCTATCCAACAACGACAACAACAATAATAACTACAACAATAAAACAACAAGGGCAACAAAAGGGAATAAATAAATAAAATAAATATATTAAAAAAAAAAAAAGTTCTTTAATACCAAATATTCCATCAGAGTTGAATCTTACTGGATGTTGTGGGGAGGGGGCCGATGCCATGAATCCAACTGATGACCCCATACTTGTGAAGCATGCTCTATAATGGACTACATCCCTAGCCCTGGGTGTTCGTTTGTTTTAAACCATTTGTTGATTTAGATTAGGGTACATACAGCCCAGGAGATGGTATAGCTAATAATAGACTGCTGAGCTTAACACATAGGGTCCTAAATTTGACCCCCAGCACCGTGTATACCATTGTGATGCTACAGTCCCCCTCCACTTCCCCAACCCTACCCCCTCAGTTACTGCTGGTTCTTTAGCATTCCTGACTTTTTTTTAAAAAAAAATTAATGTATTTAATGTATTTATTATTGCATACAGACAGAAATTGAGCAGGGAGGAGGAAATAGGGAAAGAGACAGAGAGACACCTGCAGCCCTATTTCACTGTTCGTGAAGCTTATCCCCTGTAGGTGGAACCAGGGGCTTGAACTTGGGTCCTTGCATATTTTAATGTGTGTGCTCAACCAGGTACACTGTCACCTGGCGCCCCACCCCCCATTGACTTTTTGAGAGACACCATAGCACCTAAGCTTCCCCCAGTGCCAGAGTACTACCATATGGTAAACCAGAAGTTTGAGCCTGGGTTAAGTGTATGGCAAAGCAATTACACACAGCCCCCCTGAAATAAGTAAAATAAAACAATATAAAAGCTTGGCTTTGTTATTATTATCTTTACTTATTGGATAGAGACGGCCAGAAATCTAGAAGGTAGGGGGAGATAGCAAGGGAGAAAAACAGAGACCAAGACCTGCAGCACTGCTTCACTACTCACAAAGCTTTCCCTCTACAGGTGGGGACCTGGGATTGAAACTTGGGTCCTTGTGCATTGTAACTTGTGCTCAACCAGGTGCGCCACCACCTGGCCCCAAATAAATATTTTAAATAAGATTTTTATATTTATTTACTTACTTATTTTGCCTCCAGGGTCATTGCTGGGGCTCAGTGCCAGCACTACAAAACTGCTGCTCCTAGTGGCCATTTTTCTTTTCTTTTCTTTTTTTTTTTTTAAGTGGATATGACAGAGAGAAATTGAGAGAGGAGGGTAGACAGAGAGGAAGAATGATAGGCACCTGCAGACCGGCATCACCACTGGGCGCTTGAACCAGGATCCTTGTGCGCAGGTCCTTGCACTTTGAACTATGTGCACTTAACTTGGTGTGCCACTGCCCAGCCCCCTTAAATAAGATTCTTTTACTACCCATACATTGTAATTGATCGTTACTATTCTTTTGTCTGTGTCACTTTCTTAGTCTGCACACTACTGAAATTTGGGACCTGATAGTTCTTTGTTGTAGAGAACTAACATAGCACATATCAGGATGTTTAGTGATAAATCTGATTTCTAATCATGAGGATACAATAGCTCACTCAGTAATGATAAGTAATAAAAATGTGCCCAGACTTGCTGAATTATTCTCGGAGATAGTCACCCCAGGTAGAGAAATACTGGTCTGTAGGTTCTCCTCTTTCCTTTCCATTTTTTTCCCCTTGGTAATTTGTTTGTGGAAGAAACTGAGTTGTTGATCCTACAGTATCCTTTGGTCTGAATTGTACTGATTTTGTCCCTGTGTTGTAATTTAACATACTGTCAACAATTTCTGTTAACTGATAAATCTAGAGGCATGATTAGTTTTGTTTTGTTTTGTTTAGAAATACTGCTTAGCCAGGGAGGTGTAGTTAGTGATAGAGTGCAGGTCCCAGGCTCAGTCTCTGGCACTGTATATGCTCTGATTCTAACAAGAAATAAAAGAAATAACAGGTGTTTATATGCATATTATTGTTTTAAATGACTTTCATAGGTGGTTTTGTTTATCTACAAGAGGACATATAATTGTATCATTTTGTAGTATTACTATTAATTAATTTACTTATTAGACATCTTTTGTTTTAAAAGATAGTGTATATTTTCATGTCGACAAACTTTACATAACAATTCTATATTCTCCTTTAATAAAGGAAGGGGAAATGGAAGGTGAGGCGGTTGAAGCCATTGCGGAAGAGTCCGAAACTTTCATTAAAGGAAAGGAGAGAAAGACTTACCAGAGACGCCGGGAAGGTGGCCAGGAAGAGGATGCTTGCCATCTACCCCAGAACCAAACTGATGGGGGTGAGGTGGTCCAGGATGTCAATAACAGTGTGCAGATGGTAATGATGGAACAGCTAGATCCTACGATTCTTCAGATGAAGACTGAAGTAATGGAGGGTGCAGTTGCTCCTGAAGCAGAGGCTGCTGTGGATGATACTCAGATCATAACTTTGCAGGTGGTAAATATGGAAGAACAACCCATAAACATAGGAGAGCTTCAGCTTGTTCAAGTACCTGTTCCTGTAACTGTACCTGTTGCTACAACTTCAGTAGAAGAACTTCAGGGGGCTTATGAGAATGAAGTGTCTAAAGAGGGGCTTCCAGAAAGTGAACCTATGATATGTCATACCTTACCTTTGCCTGAAGGATTTCAAGTGGTGAAAGTGGGGGCCAATGGTGAGGTAGAAACATTAGAGCAAGGGGAACTTCCACCTCAGGAAGATCCTAGTTGGCAAAAAGACCCAGACTATCAGCCACCAGCCAAAAAAACAAAGAAAACCAAAAAGAGCAAACTGCGTTACACAGAGGAGGGCAAGGATGTGGATGTATCTGTCTATGATTTTGAAGAAGAGCAGCAGGAGGGTCTTCTATCTGAGGTGAATGCAGAGAAAGTGGTTGGTAATATGAAACCTCCAAAACCAACAAAAATTAAAAAGAAAGGTAAAACAAATTTATCTATTGTGCTGAAAACCATTTGGGATGAAATACATAGTACAGTATTTATGCAGGTTGTTTTATTTTAAAAGGATATATATTTTTTAATTTATTTCTTTATTGGGGAATTAATGTTTTACATTCAACAGTAAATACAATAGTTTGTACATGCATAACGTCCCCCAGTTTCCCATATAACAATACAACCCCCACTATATCATCTATCATCCTTCATGGACCTGTATTCTCCCCACCCACCCACCCCAGAGTCTTTTACTTTGGTGCGATATGCCAATTACATTTCAGGTTCTACTTGAAATGGATATTATTTAAATTTGGTGCCATTTGGAGACATGTCTTTAGAGTGACTCAAGCACTAATAGGATCTAGAGGACAGTTTCCAACAGAGGTCTTTACAAGACAGTGTGTGCACAGAAATCCTCACTGTCCTTGTGCTGCAGAGACTCCTCGGGTGGGCAGGGGGCAAGTGGTGGTACACTGGGTTAATCACACACACACTACAATGCAGGACACAGGTTCAAGGCACTGGTCTCCACCTGTAGGGGCAATGCTTCGTGAGTGATGAAGCAGGGCTGCGGGTGTCTCGTTATTTTCTCTTTCTCCCCCTCCGTGCTCAATTTCTCTCTGTCTGTGTCCAATAATAAGTAAATAGATAGAGTAAAGGGTTTCTTCTACCCTTTGCATGGTAGCCGGGTGATTATATATTTCATGAAGGAATTCACAGGCATAATTATTATTATTATTTCCTATAGAGAAATGCTTTGTGGTATAAGGTAATTATGACTTGCTATTACCTAAATTGAGTTTAGTTACCAGAGGCTAATGAAATAGATTTGTAGAACTTTATGACTAGGGTTAATCATAACACTTTGAAACTCTGCACCAAATGTTTTATTTTTGCATACAGGTGTAAAGAAGACATTCCAGTGTGAGCTTTGCAGTTATACATGTCCAAGGCGTTCAAATTTGGATCGTCACATGAAAAGTCACACTGATGAGAGACCACACAAGTGCCATCTGTGTGGCAGGGCATTCAGAACAGTTACCCTCCTGAGGAATCACCTTAACACACACACAGGTACTGGATAAGAATGTTGGGCACAGCAAACGTTAAAACTTGGGTTTTGGGGGGTCGGGCGGTGGCGCAGTGGGTTAAGCGCATGTGGCGCAAAGTGCAGGAACCGGCGTAAGGATCCCGGTTCGAGCCCCTGGCTCCCCACCTGCAGGGGAGTCGCTTCACAAGTGGTGAAGCAGGTCTGCAGGTGTCTATCTTTCTCTCCCCTTCTCTGTCTTCCCCTCCTCTCTCCATTTCTCTCTGTCCTATCCAACAACGAATTGCGTCAACAAGGTCAATAATAATAACCACAATGAAGCTACAACAAGGGCAACAAAAGGGGGAAAAAAATGGCCTCCAGGAGCGGTGGATTCGTGGTGCAGGCACCGAGCCCACCAATAACCCTGGAGGAGGAAAAAAAAAAAAAAACTTGGGTTTTAAGTATAATTCAGTCTGTTTCCAGTAAGAAATTAAAGAAGAAAAGAAAATGTATCTTAACTGTGCCTGTCTTGTAAACTTAATTTTATTATAAGCAGATAAATATAGACAAGTTTAGTAAAGATAATCCTAATTATATAAGGATGATGGTTTAAAAATCTAGGAGGCTGGGTGGTAGTGCAGTGGGTTAAGCGCATATGGTGCAAAGCTCAAGGGCCGGCATAAGGATCCCGGTTTAAGCCCCCAGCTCCCCACCAGCACCCCACCTGCAGGGTGGGGGCGGGGTCGCTTCACAAGTGTTGAAGCAGGTCTGCAGGTGTCTGTCTTTCCTCTCTGTCGTCCTCTTCTCTCCTACCCAACAACAGCAGCTATGACAACAATAACTACAACAAGGGCAACAAAATGGCAAAAATAGGCTCCAGGAGCAGTGGATTCGTAATACAGGCACTGAGCCCCAGAAATAACCCTGGAGGCAAAAAAAATTCTAAACATTTAAACTAATATTTCCTGAAGACATCACCATTCTGTTGCTAAGCGTTTAACAACATTATCACAAGAGCTAACTCCAGGCAGTTTCCAGAAGCTATGAGGAAGAATATAGAAATGAAAATGAAATCTTTGTTAAAAAATGCAGTTTCGGGAGTTGGGCTATAGCGCAGCGGGTTAAACGCAGGTGGCACAAAGCGCAAGGCCCGGCGTAAGGATCCCGGTTTGAGCCCTGGCTCCCCACCTGCAGGGGAGTCTCTTCACAAGCGGTCAAGCAAGTCTGCAGGTGTCTATCTTTCTCTCCCCCTCACTGTCTTCCCCCATCTCTCTCCATTTCTCTCTGTTGTAACAATGACAACAACAATAATAATAACTACAACAATAAAAAACTATGGCAACAAAAGGGAATAAGTAAAAATAATTTTAAAATACAGTTTCTGGATATTTCTCCCCCCCTTGTTGCCCTTCTTGTTGTAGCCTTGTTGTGGCTATTGTCGTTGATGTCATTCGCTGTGGGATAGGATAGATGGAGGAGGGAAGATGGGTGGAGAGAAAAACACCTGCAGATCTGCTTCACCACCTGTGAAGCGACTCCCCTGCAGGTGGGAAGCTGGGGGCTCAAACCGGGATCCATCTGCCTGTCCTTGCGCTTTGTGCCACTTGCGCTTAATCTGCTGTGCCACCGCCCGACCCCGTTTCTGGATATTTCATCTCAAGGAGCCAAGTAATTTGTTGATTTGGAATGGAAAGTATACTAATGGTATTATGGCTGTGGTCGGGCCCATGGAGTCACTAGAGTGGAGGGACTGACAACTTGCTGTGTCTGTATGTTCTCTGCACCTCCACTGTTGGCACCTGGCTACAACTACTAATAGAAAATTTCTGTCACCCTCTTCTTCAGACAGAATAGTACTATCTGCGTTTAACCCACTGCACCACTGCCCAGCCCCAATCCATACATTCTTTGCTAGTGTGATTTAGTTACTTTCATCTACTATCTAGTCCCACTCAGACACTTACTGGTTTGTTTTGTTAGAATAGTTTGAAGCCACCTTTGAAAAAGGAAGTGTATAATTGGATAAAGTCAGCTGACCTTGTTAATGAAAATCCCAAGATAGGGTGACCTTGATATTGGCATTGTATATCATGGTCTAGTTCTCTGCTTTGAAAATAAGAGACTTGGGAGTCCAACAGTAGCGTAGCGCAGCAGGTTAAGCGCATGTGGCACAAAGCGCAAGGACCCGAGTAAGCATCCTGGTTCGAGCTCTGGCTCCCCACCTTCAGGGAAGTTGCTTCACAGGTGGTGAAGCAGGTCTGCAGGTGTCTTATCTTTCTCTCCCCATCTCTATCTTCCCCTTCTCTCACCATTTCTTCCTGTCCTATACAAAAATGACATTAATGACAACAATAATAACTACAACAACAATAAAAAAAATCAAGGCCAACAAAAGGGAATAAATAAATATTTAAAAAAAGAAAGAAAGAAAGAAAGAAAATAGGAGACTTGAGGACCAGGCAGTGGTGTACCTGGTTAAGTGCTCACATTACAGTGTACAAAGAACCAGGCTCAAGCCCCTGGTCCCCACATGCAGGGGGAAAGATCACAAGTGGTGAAGCAGGGCTGCAGGTATCTATCTCCTTCTCCCCCCTCAATTTCTCTCTGTCTCTAACCAATAATAAATAAAATAAAAATATTTTTAAAAAGAAAGAGATTCAGTCTGTCTGTATATCCAGAACTGACTTGGATTGGATACATACCAGTTCAGTTTTTGGTAAAGGATGCATCTGGAAGAGTAAATGTTGTTTTCGATGGGTTATGTTGTTTTCGCTGGGCTGGCTTCACGGGCGGGTAACAGACGACCAGGGACTCATGGCTGGGTTGTACGTAGTATGTCTTTATTCATGCAGGACGCAGCACAATCTAAGACGAGCTAAGCTAAATTCAAGGTACAGTACTGTAAAACTCACAATGCTGTCTTTATATATACTTGCCAAGTAAGGTGGAAACAGGATGTGACATAGAGAGGGTGGAGAGAAAAGTGACTGGTGAAAATCAGGGTGTGACAAAGATGGGATCAGGGTGTGACAAGGAGGGGGTGGAGCAAAAACATATCATGAAACAGTAGGGATTGAACCAATGCCCTGGAGGGAGGTGCTTGTTAACAGCGGTTATGTAAATAGAATGAAGTGGTTATGTAAATAGAATAGTGTTAAGCAGGGGGGATTTAAACCAAATGAAACAGAAGGGGTCTCATGCATACCAACAAGTAAACAGAATATTACAGATAGTGGAGAAGTGCTGTGGTCATTGGCAGGACGTAACTGCTTTTTCAGATAGAGACATAAGGCTGGGAGAAAGGTAAAGTCGGCTGGTACATATAGGTAAATTAAACGATTAACTAGAACATCCTTTGGAATTTCATAGTTACTCTCAGCCTGGTCATACTTTTCGTTTTTGTTTTACTTATTAGTGAGAAAGATAGGAGGAGAGAGAAAACCAGGCATCATTCTGGTACATGTGCTCAGGACTTCATGCTTGAGAGTCTGGTGTTTTATTCACTGGACTACTTGATCATACTTTTCTTTCTTTCCTTTTCTCTCCTCCTTCCTTCCTTCCTTTCTTAAGAATTTATTTATCCATGAGAAAGATAGGAGAGAAAGAATCAGATATCACTTTGGTACATGTGCTGCCAGGGATCAAACTCAGAACCTCATGGTTGAGAATCCAACACTTTATCCACTGCGCCACCTCCCAGACTACTGATCATACTTTTCTATTCAGTCCTTTCTATCCCTGCAGAATCATTTTTGCTGCATGCTAGTTCTATCTATTGCATTTATGAGTCTTTCTCAGTCTAGTTTCAAGAGGTAGCTTTCCTTTGGTTTTGGTGTTTGGGATTGCCATTGCTGTCAACCTTTACTGTAATCCATAAATACTAATGGTTTCGAGTCTATAAAAATAGCACTGTCTTCTGCACAGCATTATCAGTTCTTACTGTTGCTGTTATTTCTGAACATAATTTCCAGTGTTTTTTAAAATATTTTTGTTTTATATTTATTTTCTCTTTTTGTTGCCCTTGTTTTTTTTTATTGTTGTAGTTATTATTGTTGTTTATTGATGTTGTCATTGTTAGATAGGACAGAGGGGGAGAGAAAGATAGACACCTGCAGACCTGCTTCACCACCTGTGAAGTGACTCCCCTGCAGGTGGGGAGCCGGGGCCTTAAACTGTCATGTTTACACTGGTCCTTACGCTTAGCGCTGAGTGCGCTTAACCCACCGTGATACCGTCTGACTCCCTCCAGTATTTTTTTTTTATTATTTAAATGCTTAAATATTCCTTCAATTGGTGTTTATATTATAGACTGTTAGACAGCCGTGTTGGAAAGTGATCTGTTTAAATTACATAAAAGATAGCACTACTTTGTAAAGCCTTTATCTGTGGATTTTTTTTTAAAAAGATAAAAGTGTCAGAATATGGGTATTTTAGTAAGGGTTAAACAGAACGTTTGTATTAACACAGTGACCAAAATATTTATTAAATGAGGTAAGAAATTATTATATTCAATGGTAATACTTGAAAAGGTGCTTAAAAAGGGCTGGGAGACAGCATAATGGTTATGCAAAAAAAATAAAATAAATAACTTCCTGCCTGAGTCCTAGGTTCAGTCCCCAGCAGCAACATAAGTCAGAGCTGAGCTATCTTCTGGTTAAAAAAAAAGTAAAAAAGTAATTAAGAGAGACTAAATATTGTCAAGTCAATGAGGCCCTCATAGCTTCTGGGACCTTTCTCAAGCTACTTAAAAGTTAATGAGATGCCAGGGTCCAGTCTTGTGATCTTAGGTAGCAGTTCTGTCTCACATTGAGTTACATAATTATCTGTGTCCTTGATTTTGATCTTGTCTTCCTGTTATACCCACTTTTCTTTAGGTACTCGTCCTCACAAGTGCCCAGACTGTGACATGGCCTTTGTGACTAGTGGAGAATTGGTGCGGCATCGTCGTTACAAACACACCCATGAGAAGCCATTTAAGTGTTCCATGTGCGATTATGCCAGTGTAGAAGTGAGTGTTCAACTCCTTATTGGTTTCTTCTTTAAGACCATAATTTTAGTGTGAGGATATAGATGACCCAACTGATTCAAGATGAGATAGGAGGGGTTTGGTGGTGGTGCACCTGGTTGAGTGCATATGTTGTAATGTGCCAGGACCCAGGTTCGAGCCCCCAGTCCCCACCTGCATCAAGAAATCTTTGTGAGTGGTGAATAAGGGCTGCAGGTATCTCTCTCCTTCTCTATCGCCCACTTCCCTCGCAATTTCTGGCTGTCTCTATCCAATAAAGATCTAAAAAAATCAGTTAAACACAGGTGGTGCAAAGCGCAAGGACCGGCATAAAGATCCTGGTTCCAGCCCCCGGCTCCCCACCTGCAGGGGAGTCACTTCACAGGCAGTGAAGCAGGTCTGCAGGTGTCTGTCTTTCTCTCCCCTTCTCTGTCTTCCCCTCCTCTCTCCATTTCTCTCTGTCCTATCCAACAACGACGACATCAATAACTACAATAATAAACAAGGGCAACAAAAAGGGGGGAAATAGCCTCCAGGAGCAGTGGATTTGTAGTGTAGGCACTGAGCCCCAGAGATAACCGTGGAAGCAAAATAATAATACTTATAATACACACACAGTAAAATACAGAAGAATTGAACAAGAAGTGGTTCGGACGGTGGTGCAGTGGATAAAGCATTGGATTCTCAACCATGAGATCCCGAGTTCAATCCCTGGCAGCACATGTACAAGAGTGATGTCTCTGGTTCTGTCTCTCTCCTCCTTTCTTTCTCATAAATAAATAAATTCTTTAAAAGAAAAGAAATGAACCAGGATAACTGTTAGAACTGCATTCTTGAGGTTCGTGCCTCCGGCTCCCCACCTGCATGAAGTCGCTTCACAGGCGGTGAAGCAGGTCTGCAGGTGTCTGTCTTTCTCTCCTCCTTTCTGTCTTCCCCTCCTCTCTGCATTTCTCTCTGTCCTATCCAACAACAACAATAACTACAACAACAATAAAAAACAAGGGCAACAAAAGGGAAAATAAGTAAAAAAAATAAATAAAATCTTAAAAAAAACAAAACTGCATTCTTGAGAGTAAGTTCACTCATGGCACCACACTAAAATAAGATAAAACATGTAAATGGCCTGGGAGGTGGTACAGTGGATCAGACTCTTAAGCATGAGGTTCTCATTTCAAGTCCTAGCATCAAATATACCAGAGAGATGCTCTCAAGTAAATAACTTAATTTTTAAAATATTTTATTTATTTATTTATTTATTTATTTATTTGATAGAGACAAATCTAGGGAAGGGGAGATAGGCACTTGCAGCACTGCTTCACTGTTCACAAGCCCTTGCCTATGGGGTCTGGGGACTTAAACCTGGGCCCTTGTGCATTGTAGCATGTGCACTCAACCAGGTGCACAGCCACCTGGGCCCAGTAAATGGATCTTTTTAAAGAATGCATACCATTGAAAAAAGATCACCGGCTGTCAGAGAGATAGCCTACAGGTAGGGTATGTTCTTTGCCATGCCCACAGCCCATTTCAACAAGCTCCAGCCAAACATAGGAGATGCGATAGCACCAGAAGAAACTCCAGTGTTTGGTGTGTCTCTCCTGCCCTCCCCCTGTCACTTTCTCGCTTTCTTTGATTCTCTCGTCTTCTCTCTCTCTCTCCCCCCTCCCCCAATAATGGTTATACAAAGAGACTGTCATGCTTATAGCTCCTAGGGCCTAGTTCAATCCCTTTCACCGCCATAAACCAGAGCAGAGCAGTGCTCTGGTTTAAAAAATAATAATAATACCCACAATGACCCTGGATCCATACTCCCAGAGAGATAGAGAATGGGAAGGCTATAAGGGGAGGGGATGGGATATGGAGATCGGGTTATGGAAATTGTGCGGAATTGTACCCCTCTTATTCTATGTTTTGTTAATGTCTCCTTTCTTAAATAAAAAAAAAAGAATTAAAAAAATAAATAAATTGAGAAGAACAAAAAAAGAATAGGAAAGCTATTAGGGGAGGGGAGGGGATACGCAGATCTGGTGGTGGGAATTGTGTGAAGCTGTACCCTTCTTATTCTATGGTTTAGTCAATGTTTCCTTTGTATAAATAAAAAATTTAAAAGAAAATAAAAGAGCAACCAAAAAAAATAATAATAAATATGGACCAGCAGAATTGCTTGCTTTTATGCTTTGTCGTGTGTAGCACCCAGGTATGAGCCTGACTCTTACTGCATTGACGTAAGCTTCAGTGCTGGGGAGGGGGCATATTTCTCTGCCTCTTTGTCTTCATCTAAAGAAAAACAATTTTTTTTAATTTTGTTATTTTAATATGAGGGACAGATGAACCAAAGTACTGCTCAGCTCTGACTTGTGGTGCAAGGGATTGAACCTGTTACTTTAGGGCCTCAGGCATGAAAGTCTTTTGTATAATTATTATGTTTATCTCCCTTGTCCATATATTTTATTGATTAGCATGAGAGGAGAGTGACCTACGCATCATGCTGCACTTATGGTGAAGAGGATTTAACTGGGACCTCATGCTTAAGAGTCCAGCACTATCCACTGCACCACTTCTTGTGTTGCTGCCCAGAGACTTTGTACATGAAGACTTATCTCTTATTTGAAACAACCATGTAATTAAAATTAGATTAGGATTTTACCCAAAAAGAAGACTTCTTTCAGACTGGGAGGGAGAGGAGAGGGAAGATACCAAAGCACAGTTCATAAAGCTTCCCCCTGCTGTGGTACTGAGGTTCTAACCCAAGTCATCTCACATGGTAAAATGTGTGCTCTGCTGGGAAAGTTGTTTTCCTGACTCTCCACTAGTTGTATGAATTTGAGAAACAACAGTTACATATATGAATTAGAAGAAAATGTTTTTAGGCATTTTATGTATTCTGAACACCATTACCTTAAAGCTAGTAAGCTTGTTCCTTACCCACAAAGCACGTTCTGTATAGTCTGTTAACACAGCGTACGAGGTTTTGTTGTTTTCATGTTTCAGGTCAGCAAGTTAAAACGTCACATTCGATCTCATACTGGAGAACGTCCGTTCCAGTGCAGTTTATGCAGTTATGCCAGCAGGGACACATACAAGCTGAAAAGGCATATGAGAACCCATTCAGGTAGGTTTTCTTTATTCCTGTGAGTAAACTGCTTTCTAGTGGGTCACTTGAAATCCTGTTAACCATTACACACCTCCATAGCTTACCTGAAAAGAACCAGGTTTGAAAGGACTATATAACTGATAAGGCTGAGGAGACAACATAATGGTTATGCAAAAGACTCTCATGCCTGAGGCTCTATGGTCTAAGGTGTTGTTGTTGTTGTTTATCTTTATTAATTGGATAGAGACAGCCAGAAATTGAGAGGGAAGGAGGAGATAGGAAGAGAGACCTGCAGCCTTGCTTCACCAGTCACAAAGCTTTCCCACTGCAGGTAGGGAGGGACCAGGGGTCAAACCTGGTTCCTTGTGCACTGTGACATGTGCACTCAACCAGGTGCACCAGCAGCACCATAAGCCAGAACTAAGCAGTGTATTTCTCTCTGTGTTTTATTCTTTCTTTCTCTTTCTTTCACCCTTTCTTTCTTTCTTTCTTTCTTTCTTTCTTTCTTTCTTTCTTTCTTTCTTTGTTTTTTTAAATGATTTTATTTATTTATGAAGAAGATAGGAGAAAGAACCAGACATCACTCTGGCACATGTGCTGCCGGGGATCGAACTCAGGACCTCATGCTTGAGTCCAAAGCTTTACCACTGCGCCACCTCCTGGACCACCATCACTGAATCTTTCTTTCTGTTATTAAAAATAAAATAAGGGAGTCGGGCGGTGGCGCAGAGGGTTAAGCGCACGTGGCGCAAAGCGCAAGGATCGGAGAAAGGATCCCAGTTCGAGCCCCTGGCTCCCCACCTGCAGGGGAGTCACTTCACAGGTGGTGAAGCAGGTCTGCAGGTGTCTGTCTTTCTCTCCCCTTCTCTGTCTTCCCCTCCTCTCTCCATTTCTCTCTATCCTGTCCAACAACTACAGCAAAGACAACAGTAACAACAACAAGGGCAACAAAATGGGAAAAAATGGCCTCTAGGAGCAATAGATTTGTGGTGCAGGCACCAAGCCCCAGTGATAACCCTAGAGGCAAAAAAAAAAAAAAAAATTAAATCCAAGTCAGACGGTATGTCTGAACCTTTGTAGAGTCTCTGACTTAGTATATCTGTCAACTGAGACAATGATAGTATTTATTCATTTCATATAATTTGTTTATCTTATATTTCCATTTAAGGGGAGAAACCTTATGAATGTTATATTTGTCACGCTCGATTTACCCAAAGCGGTACCATGAAGATGCACATTCTACAGAAGCACACGGAAAATGTGGCCAAATTTCACTGTCCTCACTGTGACACTGTCATAGCTCGAAAAAGTGATTTGGGTAAGTAAATTAGTGTCATATTTTTTTTAAAAAGTATTTTTAAGAATCTGTGAAAATACTGTTATATGCAGAGACTCAAATGCCTGAGTCTCCAAAATCCCAGGTTCAACCCCCCACACCCCCATAAGCCAGAGCTGAGCTGCTCTGGTGTAAAAAAAAAAAAAAAAAAAAAAAAAGTATAGTTCTGTTTTTATGAGAAGAGAGAGGAAGTTAAGAGTTTTTACAGAGCCTAACTATAAAATTTTCAGTATGACTGCTGTCTGTGCACTGACAATATACCTTTGTATCACTCCTATTTTCGTATATTTTTGGCAGCCTTTACACTGTCAACTATGAACGACATCTTCATCTTCTTATTCTCATTCTTGATCTTTTCTCTTAACTCTAAGCATGCTTACATCTCTCCTCTCTCTGTCTCCTTTTTTACAAGAATACCACTCAGTTTTCACTAATGGCAGTACTGGGGATCAAATCTAGACTCTCTTTCGTGCAAGTCCTGTGCACTCCACTATACTATCTCACTATCCCTCTTCTGTCTTTAAGAAGAAAAATGTCTTCTAGACTTCACATCTCTTTCCCTCCAGGGGAGACAGCATAATGATCATGCAAACAACTTTTGTGCTGAGGATCCAAAGTCCCAGGTTAATTTCCAGCACCACCAGTAAGCCAGAATAAAAAATACATACATCCTTCCCAGCCAATCCTCATGAAGAATTATATCCCTCATTGTTTTGTTTCTCAGCTCCTCGTTTCTTTTCCAATTGACTGTTAAATCATCTTTCTATGAAATGACATGCTGAGTTTGCCATGTGTACAACACATGTTCAAGCCAATCACCCACCTCATTGAAAGAAGCTTCAATGGGGGTAGGTTTTGGTTCACCTGCTTGCTTATACATGTTACAATGTGCAAGGATCCAGGTTCCAGCCCCCAGTCTCCAACTGCATAGGGAAAGCTTTGAAAGTGATACAACAGTGTTGTAGGTATCTCTTATGTCCCCCTTCCCTCTCACTTTCTCTCTGTCTCTATCCAATAAATTAATAAAAATAATTTTAAAGATTAAAGGAAGCTTCAGTGCTGTTCTCTCTCTCTCTCTCTCTCTCTCTCTCTCTGCCTGCCTGCCTGCCTTTCTTTTAGAAAGACTTGCTGAGATCAACAGTGACAGAATACTGCTGAGTATAGGAAGCAGGAAGCATTCCACTTGTCCATCTCACTTGAACTCAACATTCTTTTTTTCCCCTCCTCCTGCAGAGACCAACATTCTTCTTTTTTTTTTTTTTTGCTCCAGGGTTATCATTGGGGCTCAGTACCTATACTATGAATCCACTGCTCCTGGAGGCCATTTTTCCCATTTTGTCACCCTTGTCATTATTGTTACTGTTGTTGCTGGATAGGACAAAGAGAAATCGAGAGAGGAGGAGAGACGGGGAGAGAAAGGCAGACACCTGCAGACCTGCTTCACCACCTTTGAAGGGAACCCCTGCAGATGGGGAGCCAGGGGCTCGAACCGGGATTCTTATGCAGGTCCTTGCGCTTTGTGCCATGTGCACTTTACCTGTTGCACTTCAGCCCAAACCCCCCCCCCCACAACATTCTTTGTAATAGACTAAACCTCCTTAAAGTGCTTCTAACTTCTTTTTTTTTTTTTCTTAAACACTCTCACCCCCAACTTAGGTTTTTTTTTTTTTAATTTTATTTATTTTCCCTTTTGTTGTCCTTGTTTTTATTTTTATTGATGTCATCGTTGTTAGATAGGACAGAGAGAAATGGAGAGAAGAGGGGGAGAGAAAGACACCTGCAGACCTGCTTCACCACCTATGAAGCGACCCCCCCCCCCCCCCCCCCCGTAGGTGGGGAGCGGGTGTCTCAAACCGGGATCCTTACGCCGGTCCCTGCGCTTTGTACCACATGCGCTTAACACGCTGTGCTACCTCCCAACTCCCACTTCTAACAACTTCTAACTAAACTCCTTCCTAGGTTTATATAGTTTATATTGTTATATAAACCATTGCTATTCCACAGTCCCAACCATTGACATTTTGAATTCAGCATGTCCAAAACTATTACTAGAACCCCTTTGTCACATTTCCCCAAAAAGTACACATGCAACACTATCTTCAGCTCTGTTTAGTTTTCAAAATAGGAAACATAGTGGTAAGTTCTCTTTTCTTCCTTACTCTGATGTTTAACCATTAAACCCATTGATTCAGCATCTTAAATTTATTGCTAGTTCTTCCTTTTATTTCTTGTTCATTGCCATGAACCTAGTCTAAGCTATCATCTTCTCCTTCACTCTGCTGTAGTATCTCTGGCCTTCCAAAATTTGTTGCCGTTCTTTTTAATTCATTTGCGGTACATAAACCAGATTTTACAAAGCAAAAATGTGTTTTTAATTTATTGAAATGGTTGGTTGTGCTTTCACAATTCAGACTGGGTTTTTAATTTTATTTACAGGTGTCCACTTACGGAAACAGCATTCCTATATCGAGCAAGGCAAGAAATGCCGATACTGCGATGCTGTATTTCATGAGCGCTATGCCCTCATCCAGCATCAGAAGTCACACAAGAATGAGAAGCGCTTTAAGTGTGACCAGTGTGATTACGCTTGTAGACAGGTAGAAGCCTTCATAGTTAGGAAATAGTTGATGTCCTAGGGTCGGGCAATGGCACACCCAGTTGAGCACATATGCTGTGTGCAAGGACCTTGGTTTCAGCCCTTCGTCCCCACCTGCAAAGGGGAAGCTTCATGAGCAGTGCAGCAGTGTTGTAGGTGTCTCTGTGTTTTCCCCTTTCCTTCTCAATTTCTCTCTGTCTTATCAAATGAAAAAGGAAAGTGATCACCAAGAGCTATAGATTCATTGTGTAGGCGCCATGCCCCAGTGATAACCCTAATGGCAATTCAGAAAAATGAAAATAGTGTATGTCCCATTGGTATCAAGTTTTATGAGAGGGTTTTTTTGTTTTGGCTTGGTTTTACCTCCAGGATTATTGCTGGGGCTTGGTGCCTGCACTAGGAATCCACTGTGCCTAGAGGCTATTTTTTTCCCTTTTGTTGCCCTTGTTTATTGTTGTTATTATTATTTATGTCATTGGTTTTGGATAGGACAGAGAAATCGAGAGAGGGAGAAAAAAATAGACATCTGCAGACCTGTTTCACCACTTGTGAAGTGACCTGACCCACCCGACACCCCACCCACGCCCCACCCCGCCCTGCCCCCCGCCGTGCGCACAACACACAGGTGGGGAGCTAGGGGCTCGAAACAGGATCCTTACACTGGTCCCTGCGATTTGCACTATGTGCATTTAACCTGCAGCGCTACTGCCTTGCCCCCTATCAAAGGGTTTTTATATGCCTTATGTGGTGGCTATTTTTTATTTATTTTCCCTTTTGTTCTTGTTTTGTTGTTGTAGTTGTTGTTTTTACTGATGATGTTGTTGTTGGATATGACAGAGAGAATGGATAGAGGAGGGGAAGCCAGGGGGAGAGAAAGATAAACACCTGTATACCTGCTTCACCACTGGTGAAGTAACTCCCCTGCAGATGGGGAGCCGGGAGGTCGAACTGGGATCCTTACTCCAGTCCTTGTGCTTTGGGCTATGTGTGCTTAACCCGCTGCACTACCGCCTGACTCTCGTGGTGGCTATTTTTAAGGATAATATTTTCAGATTTTGAAAAAAATTTATGAAGAATATCACATTAAAAAGTCTTGCCAATCTTAAGTCTCCAGCTGATGTTTTATTCAGCTGTAATTCAGTTTACTTCCCTCTCAAGCAGTCTATTTGTTTCTTTCTCACAGTTGTGAAAATTATATAAGTCCAGTACATGAGAAAAGAATCTTGTCAGGGGCTGGGCGGTGGCACACTGGCTTAAGCACACATAATATGAAGCACAAGGATCCCAGTTTGAGCCCCCTGCTCCCCACCTGCAGGGGTTGCTTCACAAACGATAAAGCAGGTCAACTGATGTCTGTCTTCCCCTCTCTTCTCAATTTCTCTCTGTCCTAGCCAAAAAAAATTTTTTTTTTAAAAACGGCCACAGGGCATTGGATTCATAGTGCAGGCACTGAGTCCCAGCAATAATCAAAAAGAATCTTGTCCTGTGGCCTGATGCTTGGGAGCAATATAAAGAAACTACCCAGCAGAAATTAAAATCTTGGGCTGGGGCGATAGCAAAATGGTTATGCAAAAAGACTTTCATGGCCTGAGGCTCTAAGGTCCCAGGTTTAATCCCCAGCACCACCATAAACCGGAGCTGTGCAGTACTCTGGTGTGTGTGTCTCTCTTTCTCTCACTCTCTCTCACTAAATTTATAAAAGAAAAGAAATTAAAATCTCTTTTCCAGAATTTATGGAAACAGTTTTGTACCCCAGTAGAAGTTGATAGTTATCATCTTGACAAGTTTTTGGTTTTTGTGTTTTTTTTTGTCTCCATGGTTATTGCTGGGCTCGGTGCCTACCCTACAAATCCACTGTTCCTGGAGGCTATATATTTTTTTCCTTTTGTTGCCCTTGTTGTTTATTGTTGTCATTGTTGTTGGATAGGACAGAGAGAAATCAAGAGAGATGGGGAAGACAGAGGGGGAGAGAAACATAGACACCTATAAAACTACTTCACCACCCGTGAAGCAACCCCCCTGCTGCAGGTGGGGAGCTGGGAGCTCAAACCAGGATCCTTACGCTGGTCCTTGCACTTTGCACCATATCCGCTTAACCCACTACGCTATCACCTAGCCCCCTTGACAGTTTATTTTAAGCCTATACCTGGGTGAAGGAAAGACCTGTCAGTTACATATGCATTTGGCCATTGAGGTAGCATTCTACTGGCAGGCTGAGTCCTCTCCCCCCCCCCCCATCCTCCACTCTCTTTCAGGAAAGGCATATGATCATGCACAAAAGAACCCATACAGGAGAGAAGCCTTATGCCTGCAGTCACTGCGACAAGACTTTTCGCCAGAAACAGCTCCTTGATATGCACTTCAAACGCTATCATGACCCCAACTTTGTCCCTGCAGCCTTTGTTTGTTCTAAGTGTGGGAAAACATTTACACGGCGGGTAAGAACCAGAATTTTACTTTCCTATTATGGTGGGGTGTTTTTTGTTTTGTTTTGGTTTTGGTCATCTCCAAGGCTTCCACTTCAGGCCGATTTTTTTCAGATAGAAAGTAAGGCAGAAAGAACAAGGGAGAAATAAGCCACAGCACTAAAGTTTCCTTCAGTGCATGGGGGATTAGGCTCAACCTGGGTTGTACTCATGGTAAGGCAGTGCACTGTCCAAGTGAGCTATTTTGCCTGCCCACATTTTGATTCTTAATATAACAATATATAACATTCTCGATCATATTCTACAAAGTGAAACAATCTTTTCTGTCATAAGCTGGATGTCCTGTCCTTTGGAAAGGACTGATGTTCCACCTTGAGATTTTCTGTGTGTGAACCTTTTCACTGATGGATATCTTAGACTTGGTGTGAGCATGATGTCCAGAGTTCAATCCCATGTGCCAAAATGAAGTTCTGGTTATCTTTCCCCCTTTCTCTTTCTCATAAATGGAGAATTAAATCTTGGGGTTGTGTTAGTCAGTTTTGCTAAAAGCTGATCCGATTCTCCCTGCTCTTTCTGCCTTTAAGCCTTCTGCTTAGAGTACTTAGCTTCATTTTCTGAGGAACTTTCCTCTCTCTCCCTCTTCTGTTTCCCCCTCCAGATTGAGACCATTTCCTCTGAATGGGGAGAGCATGTTCTGAATGTGCTTAGCAGATACTAGAACATTCAGCCTTCATATGGATATCCCAAGGTTTTATTTTATTAGATTAAAATAAAGAGAACTTCCAATTCTGATCTAAATCTTTTTTATATATTAATTTGAAAAGATTTTGTTCCTTTTGTTAGAATACCATGGCAAGACATGCTGATAATTGTGCTGGTCCAGATGGTGTTGAAGGGGAAAATGGAGGAGAAACGAAGAAGAGTAAACGTGGTAGAAAAAGAAAGATGCGCTCTAAAAAAGAAGACTCCTCTGACAGTGGTAAGTGGCTTATTTCCCGATCCAGGTACACTTGGCAGCCTTTTGTGCCCAGTTTCCAGTACATTTATGTATGAATATGCTGGAATATAAAGCAAGGTCCTTCAAGTCTCTAGTTTTCCTAATTGGATCTATATTTTTACAACAGCAACCTATTTCTCATGTAAATTTTCTTTTTTTGCTTGAGGCACTTCACTGGTTTGTAACTCTTTACATGATACTGGTTTAGAACCAAAGAAAAATTAAAACTTTTACTCAGTATACACAGATTAGCCTGGTAGAGTTTTACTTTTAGAAAGGTGGTCTAGATTTTTTTTTTAAATATTTATTCCCTTTTGTTGTCCTTGTTGTTTTATTGTTGTTGTTATTGATTTCGTCATTGTTGGATAGGACAAAGAGAAATGGAGAGTGGAGGGGATGACAGAGAGAGGAGTGAAAGACACCTGCAGACCTGCTTCACCACTTGTGAAGTGACTCCCCTGCTGGTGGGGAGCTGGGGGCTCGAACCGGGATCTTTACACCCGTCCTTGTCCCATGCGCCACGTGCACTTAATCCGCTGCACTACCGCCCAACTCCCACTGGTCTAGATTTGAGCAATGAATCTCATGGACATGAAAGTTGTTTAAGCATCATTACCACCTCTGGTTTGTCTTCCTATCAGCCTAGCCTTGAGAAGTATTTGATCAGATCCATGCAGGTTAGCTTTTCTCTCCCAGCCATAGTCTCTTCATTTGTAATTTGAAACTGCCATTTTGTCCTCTTCCTTCTTCCTCCCTCCCTCCCTCCTCCCCTCCCACCTTTCTTTTCTTCCTTTCCTTTGCTTTCTGTTTATTGTTATTGTTAAGAAATTGTTGTTGTTGTTGTTTCTTTTTATTTGGGGATTAATGTTTTACAGTGCAGTTGTAGGTAGACACATGGGTACAATTACTCATTTCCCTGTGCATCATGGAACGGGACCTCAAGGTTCCCTCTGTGGCTCACTCTTAGTCTCCTTTCCCAGAGTTCTTTGCTTTGGGAAAAAAGCAGTACCCAGCCCATGTCACTTTGTGATTTCACTCTCTGTCTTTACTTATAAAGTTCCACCTATAAGTGAGATCATTTGGCATTTGTCCTTTTCTTTTTTTTACTTAATTTCACTGAACATGATGTCTTCAAGCTCCATCTAAGATGAAGTAAAGAAGAAGCCTTTTCTTTTTTTGTCTCCAGGGTTATTACTGGGGCTCAGTGCCTGCACTACAAATCCACTGCTCCTGGAGGTTATTTTTTCCCTTTTATTGTCTTTGTTGATAGGACAGAGAAAAATCAAGAGAGATGGGGGAGAGAAAGAGACACCTGCAGACCTTCTTCACCACTTGTGAAGTGACCCCCCCCCCCCGCAGGTGGAGAGCTGGGGGCTCGAACCGGGATCCTTACGTTGGTCCTTGTGTTTTGCCTTACCTGCGCTTAAAATGTTTTTTTCTGGGAGTCAGGCAGTAGCACAGCAGGTTAAGTGCAGGTGGCACAAAATGTATAAGGATCCCAGTTCGAGGCCCCGGCTCCCCACCTGCAAGGTAGTCGTTTCACAAGTGGTGAAAGAGGTCTGCAGGTGTCTGTCTTTCTCTTCCCCATCTCTGTCTTCCCCTCCTCTCTCCATTTCTCTTCTGTCCTATCCAACAACGACGACATCAATATCAACAACAATAATAACTACAACAATAAAACAAAGGCAATAAAAGGGAATAAATAAGTAAATTTAAAAAATATATATATATTTTTTCTTAATTTGATAGGAGAGAAAATGAGAGGAAAGGGAGATAGAGAGGAAGGTGGGGGGAGGTAGATAGCATAATGGTTATGCAAAGAGACTTATGCTGAGTCTTCAAAGTTCAAGAGAGGGAAGGAGAAAGAGACACCTGTAGCACTGTCCCGCAGTTGGGGACCAGGGCCTTGACCCTGGGTGTTTGTATATGGTAATGTCTGCACTACTGTCAGGCCCCAGTAAGTGCCTTTAAAATCTCAGCTTGCTTAATTTTTATTTATTTATTTTTTGCCTCCGGGGTTAGTACTGGGGCTTGGTGCCTGCACTACGAATCCACTGCTCCTATGGCCACTTTGTCAATTTTTTGATAGGACAGAGAGAAATTGAGAGGGAAGGGGGAGACAGAAAGGGAGAGAGAAAGATAGACACCTACAGACCTGCCTCACTACTTGTGAAGCTTGTGAAGGTGGGGGGCCAGGGGCTGGAACTGATATCTTTGCACGGGTCCTTGCTCTATACTATGTGCTTTATCCCCCCACCCCCATACTATGTGCTTTTAACCCGATGCGCCACTGCCCATCCTCAGTTTGCTTAATTTTTATAAAAACAAACTTATGTGAGGGTCTTTGTAAGATCCCTTTGTTTTACAAAGAAATTAATGAACAATTAGAAGTTGCTAATGAATCTCAGTAAGCCCTGAAATACTTTACTTAAAGTGAACCTAGGACCTTAGAGGTTCAGGCATGAAAATCTTCTCTATGGGAGTTGAGCGGTAGCGCAGCGGGTTAAGCGCAGGTGGTGCAAAGCGCAAGGACCAGCGTAAGGATCCCGGTTCGAGCCCCTGGCTCCCCCACCTACAGGGGAGTGGCTTCACAGGTTTGTAGGTGTCTTTCTCTCCCCCTCTCTGTCTTCCCCTCTTCACTCCATTTCTCTCTGTCCTATCCAACAACAACAATAATAACTACAACAATAGAACAACAAAGGCAACAAAAATAAAATAAATAAATAAAATGATGTTTAAAAAAAAAGAAAAGAAGAAGAAAATCTGTGTGATTGCTGTGTTATTCCCCAGGCTCCCCTAGTTACTCTTACTTGTGGAGCCTGAAGTTGCCACAGACGTGTTGTCCCATAATCTTTCTCATGTACTTTAATGCCTTACTCATTTTTGTTATCTGGTGAAGTTATACTTCACCAGACCTATTATTTATCTAAGGAGATTACTAATGGCTCCTGACTGACTTCTGTGTTTTCTTCTTTTGTCTTCTGTACTGATGGTTTACAGAGCACAGTTTGGTTCTAGACTTCATAACCAGTGTATCTATCTGCCACACCCTCACCAACCCCCCAAGTCTGGCTTTCATCTCACTGCTGTCAGAGGTCACACATTCATATATTTATCCTCTCGCAGAATTCTGCCTCATGACCAACTGAGTCAATAAAGACTGACCAACTGAGTGTCTTTTCAAACACTTTTGCCAAAATCTTAAGCCAATAAGCCTTGACCCTATTAACCTTCTTTTATATATTTTCCCCCTCCCAATTCTGACTAAATTTGTTTAGTTTTTTTGGCATTGGTCCTGTTTAGACAAAAGGGGGCATGGATAAGTTCAGCAGGGAAGCAGTTTGTTCTTGACACCCTGCCATGTACCAGTTTGTTTCCACATTCTCGCTTAGGATTTCAGTCAGTCATTTGACAAATAAGACATTTGTCCTAAAGATCAGGCATTTGCCCACAGGTTTCTAAATTTAAACATGTAGTTCTAGAGACAGAGAATGTGTGTAACCTGTGCTGCTTGGATAAAGGCAGGATGGCACATTCTGCCGCAGCAGTCGGAGAGATGGCAAGAATTCTTTAGTTTCCTATAACTTCCAACCTGCTGTGGTTTAGCATTTCCTTCCAAATCACTTAGCAGGGCTGGGGATATAGATAGCATAATGGTTAGTCAGATTTTATTTATTTATTTATTTATTTATTTATTTATTGCCTCCAGGGTTATTGCTGGGGTGCCTGCACCATGAATCCACTGCTACTGAAGGCCATTTTTCCCCTTTTGTTGCCCTTGTTGATCAAAGATTTTTTTTTTAATATTTATTCCCTTTTGTTGCCCTTGCTTTATGGTTGTAGTTATTATTGTTGTTCTTATTGATGTTGTTGTTGGATAGGATAGAGAGAAATGGAGAGAGGAGGGGAAGACACAGATTGGGAAAGATAGACACCTACAGACCTGCTTCACCGCCTGTGAAGCGACTCCCCTGCAGGTGGGGAACCAGGGGCTCAAACAAGGATCCTTACACTGGTCCTTGCGCTTTGCTCCACCTGCGCTTAACCCGCTGTGCTACCGCCCAACTCCCAAAGATTTTTATGCCTGAGGCTTCAAAGTCCCAGGTTCATCCCAACACACCACATCATAAGCCATAGCCAAGAGTGTTCTGGGATCTATGTATCACCCTCTCTTTCTCTCATTAAAATAACACAAAAGGGAGTTGGGCGATAGCACAGCAGTTTAAGCGCATGTGGTGCGAAGCACAAGGGCCAGCGAAAGGATCCCGGTTCAAGCCCCTGGCTTCCCACCTGCAGGGGAGTCGCTTCACTGGCAGTGAAGCGAGTCTGCAGGTGTCTCTCTCTCCCCCTTCTCTGTCTTCCCCTCCTCTCTTCATTTCTCTCTGCTATCTAACAATGATGACATCGATAACAACAATAAGTACAACAATAAAAAAAAACAAGGGCAACAAAAGAGAAAATAAACAAAAAATAAATAAATAACACAGAATTCTTTTTTTTTTAAATCTTGGGCCTGGGTGGTGGCATATCTGGTTGAGTGCATAAGGACACAGGCTCAAACTCCCTCTTTTAGGCTTCATGAGTGGTGAAGCAATGCTGTAGTGCCTCTCTGTCTTCTCTCTCGCTCTCCCTACCCCATTAACTCTCAATTTCTCTGTCCTATCAAATAATAAAATAAATGAATAAAGTAGTCTGTGCGGTGGCACAGCAGGTTAAGTGCACATGACGCAAAGAGCAAGGACCTGAGCGAGGATCCCAGTTCTAACCCCCCAACTCCTCACCTGCAGGGGAGTCACTTCACAGGCAGTGAAGCAGGTCTGCAAGTGTCTGTCTTTCTCTCCCCCTCTCTGTCTTCCCCTCCTCTCTCCATTTCTCTCTGTCCTATCCAACAACAATGACAGCAATAGCAACAATAATAATAACAAGGGCAACAAAAAGGGAAAAATATCCTCTAGGAGCAGTGGATACATAGTGCAGGCACTGAGTCCCAGGCAATAAAGAAAAGGGCAACAAAAGGGAAAATAAATTTAAAAATTTATATATAGGGACTGGGTGGTGGCATACCTGGTTTGAGTATACCTGTTACAGTTCTCTAGGAACCAGGTTCAAGCCCTTGTTCCCCACCTGCAGGAGGAAAGCATCACAAGCAGTGAGGCAGTGTTGCAACTGTCTTTTTGTCTCTCCACTCCCTTCTTGATTTCTCTATCTAGTATATGTGTGTGTGTATGTATGAAGTTTTTCCTTTTTTAATTTTAATTTTTTTATTATTTCCCCTTTTATTGCCCTTGTTTTTATTATTGTTGTGGTTATTATTGTTGTTGATGTCATCGTTGTTGGATAGGATGAAGAGAGAAGGGGAAGATAGAGGGGGAGAGAAAGATAGACACCTATAGACCTGCTTCACCACTTGTGAAGCAACTCCCCTACAGGTGGGGAGCGGGGAGCTCGAACCAGGATCCTTACGCTGGTCCTTGAGTTCGCGCCATGTGCACCTAACCCAGTGCACTACCGCCAGACTTCCTTTTTTAAAAATTTTTTTAAAAATATTTATTCCCTTTTGTTGCCTTTGTTGTTTTATTGTTGATGTTGTTTGATAAGACAGAGAGAAATGGAGAGAGGAGGGGAAGACAGAGACGGGGAGAGAAAGACACTTGCAGACCTGCTTCACCACTTGTGAACTGACTCCCCTGCAGGTGGGGAGCCAAGGGCTTGAACTGGGATCCTTATGCCGGTCCTTGTGCTTCGCACCACCTGCACATAACCTGCTGCACATAACCGAAGTTTTTTCAAGAGTTGGGGAGATAGCTCACCTGAGACACTTTCCCATACATGCAACACAGTTCAAACCTGCCCTCAACTGCACCCCAGGAAGCTTCAGTGCTATAGTGTCTTTACTTCTATCAGTCTCTCTCTCTTTTTTTTTTTAAGATTTTTATTTATTAATTCATTAGAAATGATAGAGAGCAAGAACCAGACATCACTCTGGTACATGTGCTGCCGGGGATTGAGCTTAGGACCTCATGATTGAGAGTCCAGTGCCTTATCCACTGTGCCACCTCCTGGACCACCAGTCTCTTTTTTTATGTCTAAAAAATAAATAGTCAACTAAAGCTGTGAACCTCCAACAATCACCAAAACTAGATTTCATAAAATAAATGCTTAATATGTTGTTTTGCTTTTGTTTTATTTCACGTATCTCCTTGTCCAACTGCCTGTTCTTCCTGATTTCATGAGAAGAAAACGCTGAGCCCGATCTGGATGACAATGAGGATGAGGAGGAGCCTGCTGTGGAAATTGAACCTGAGCCAGAGCCTCAGCCTGTAACCCCAACCCCACCACCTGCCAAGAAGCGGAGAGGACGCCCCCCTGGCAGAACCAACCAGCCCAAACAGACCCAGCGTAAGTTGTTCAACTAAGCTCAGTAGATTGCATCCTCTCCCAGCCTGTGCAGGAGCCAGATGTGTCCTTGTTCTTTGGGGAAATAGGAACTAAGCCTATGAGATAATTAAAGTCCCTCTGAGAACATAACTCTCAGGATGTAATGTTTCATCTTTTTTTTTTATTATTTTTTACCAGAGCACTGCTCAGCTCTGGCTTATGGCGGTGTAGGGGACTAAACCTGGGACTTGAGGGCCTCAGGCGTGAAAGTCTCTTTGCATAACCATTATGCTGTACCCCCACCCAATGTTTCATCTTTTTTCTTTAATTTTATATTTATTCCCTTTTGCTGCCCTTGTTGTTTTGTTGTTGTTATTGATGTCATTGTTGGTGGATAGGACAGAGAGAAGTGGAGAGGGGGAGGAGAGAAAGATAGACACCTGCAGACCTGCTTCACCACTTGTGAAGCGATCTCCCTGCAGGTGGGGAGCCAGGGGCTCAAACTGGGTTCCTTAAGCCTATCCTTGTGCTTTGTGCCACATGCGCTTAACCGGCTGCACTACCGCCTGACTCCCTTAATTTTTTTTATATTTATTTATTCCCTTTTGTTGTATTTGTATCATTGTTATAGTTATTAATGTCGTTGTTGGATAGGACAGAGAGAAATGGTGAGAGGAGGGGAAGACAGAGAGGGGGAGAGAAAGACAGACACCTGCAGACCTGCTTCACCGCCTGTGAAGCGACTCCCCTGCAGGTGGGGAGCCGGGGGTTCGAACCGGGATCCCTAACGGTTGTCCTTGTGCTTTGCACCATCTGCGCTTAACCTGCTGCGCTACCACCCAACTCCCCCATGTTTCATCTTTTTAGATAATATTTGTTTATTAGTGATAGAAAAGAGACAGAAAAAAACATCATAGTTCTCGCATATGTGGTGTTTGAACTCAGGATTTCATGTTTGTAAGTCCATTGCTGGTTCTCAGTAATAAATAAGTAGGTGGTGGTGGTAGAGGTTTTGTCATCAGGCTTACTTATATCACGGGGGCTCAGTGCCTAGTACAGTTTTCCCAGTGTCCTCCCCCTCTTTCTTTCTTGATAGAGATAGGAATTTGGAGGAGTCGGGCAGTAGCGCAGCAGGGTAAGCGCACGTGGCGCACAGCGCAAGGACCAGCACAAAAAAGTGATAGAAATTTGGGGAGGAGAAGAAAGACAATGTCACAGTGTCAAAGATTTTGCTCTTTGGCACATTTTAGAGCACTGGGGCTTAATGCATAGACACATTTCAAATCTTTTTTCTTTCTATAACATGGCCAAGGCTTTCCTCTATTGCTGACATATATTTTGTGTTAAGTCTGAAAGGACCCTTGCAATCAGGGAACTTTAATGGAGCATTTGTGCTCTTCTTTGCCAGCAACAGCTATCATTCAGGTTGAAGATCAGAATACAGGTGCAATTGAGAACATTATAGTTGAAGTCAAAAAAGAGCCAGATGCAGAACCTGCAGGAGAGGAGGAGGAGGCCCAACCAGCTGCAACAGATGCCCCCAATGGAGACCTTACGCCTGAGATGATCCTCAGCATGATGGACCGGTGATGGTGGGGCCTCGAGTATCGCCTGGACTACTTTGGGCTGTGTTTAAACGGTCCTTGACTTAATTTTTCTCCCTTTATTCTTTTGGCTTTGGGAAAAGCACCATTTTACACCATTTTACCAAACATACTGAGAACTAAAATTTCAAGGATGATGTTAGAAAAATGTGATTTTACTAGAACTTGCTGTTTGATGTTAGCAAATCATGGAATGTTCTGAGTCCCTGAGGGTTTACTGTGAAGTGCTGAGGACAGTGTTGACGCCTAACTGGTTTTCTTTAATGGAAACAGAGACATCAGACCCTCTTTCCTACAATGGTAAACCACTCCAGAATGGCCACCGGGTTTCCCAGAGTTCTATGGTCTTCCCAAGAGAGTTTTTAATTGTAAATGCAAACTTGGGAAGGACTTAGACTTTTAAACTGGTTTTTGCTTTTGCTTTTCCCTGACTCTCTTTGGATGGAGTCAGCTGCACACCAGTAGTATGGCATGCTACGATCGATCGGTTTCTGTCCTAAAGGCTTTGCCTCTTTCTTGGCAAAGTTTCTGGTATGGTCAAGCTTGTAAATAACTTTTTTTACATTTTAATCTTTTCCATTAATTAAGAGGTTAAAAAAAAAGTGCAGTGTAAGAAAACCCAGCATTTTAATTACTTGCAAATTAAGTGACTACAGACTCTGTAGTGTGTAAATGTTGATAAAAAATTGGATCACAATCATGTAGCAGAACAGCACGCAGACTGCTGCCCGCTCGTGACGGCCGCCCAGGTGGAAGATCGTGATTTCCAGCCCATGGAGCCAGCATTTGAACCTTGTACAATTAAATTTCAGTTATGATTCCCCATCACCATTTTGTTTGCTATGTTTGTAACTAAATTTTATGTTTTACAAATCCTCTGTTAAGGCAGAAGGATTATTATGAGTGGGTCACAGCAACCCTTAAGAGCTGGGCCAGGAAATTTACTAGGTCAGTCATTTAAACTTTGGATCTTCAAAAAGTAATAATAATGTGAAACAAAACCAACTAAAAATGATTCTTGCACATGAACTGTCACATGTTTAAAATGTGTTTTTTAGAGAACCTCAAGTCTTGCTGATTTCAAACACTTTTTCCTTCTGTGTATTGCTTTTAAGAGAGCCATCAGTTAGCTTTCAGACTCTAGGTTGATGCATTTTGTACTTAGCTGTACTGTGTGATATATTTTTTTTTGTTTTATTTTGTTTTGTTTTTTTAGGACGCCAACATGAGACCTGTAATAAAATATGTAATGGGGTTTAAAGCTGGGGAGGAGGATCTACTGCTGTACAGCTAATAAATCATAACAGATTAACAAGTGCTCCAAACATCCTGTCTAATGTGATTCCTGCTTAATGAGGGGCCCGACAGGACCCAAATGCAGGAGGCCTCATTGCCTTTCAGAGGTAAACTGTATAATAGATTGAGTGCAGCCTCCTGGAAGTAGATGTGAATAGAGATAAATGGACATGACCCACCTTGCGAGTAAGTTCCCCGTGGCAGAGAAGTAGCTTAGAATAGAGTGAAATAGAGTGAGCAGAGGGAGAGAGAGCTCTGTCCTCAGGGTCTCAAATAGGATCAGCATCTGGAAGTCTTCCTGGTGCAGGGAAGAAAAACTGGATCCAGTCCTTACAGAAGTTCATTTGAGGGAGTTCGGCTGTAATGCCAAGGTGCTGCAAAGCACAAGAACCCCGGAGTAAGGATCCCAGTTTGAGCCCCCAGCGCCCCACCTGCAGGGGGTTTGCTTCACAAGCGGAAGCAGGTCTGCAGGTGTCTGTCTGTCCTTCCTGTCTGTCTCCTCCCCCCCCCCCCATTTCTCTCTGTCCTGTCCAATAACAACCACGACGGGCAACAAAAGCCCCAGCGATAACCCTGGAGGCAAAATATATATATAATTAAAATAGTCCTAGTTTTTTTTTTCCCCTTTTGTTGCCCTTGTTTTTTATTGTTGTAGTTATTATTGTTGTTACTATTTATGTCATTGTTAGATAGGATAGAAATGGAGAGAGGAGGGGAAGACAGGGGGAGAGAAAGAGACACCTGCAGACCTGCTTCACCGCCTGTGAAGCAACTCCCCTGCAGGTGGGGAGCCGGGACTTGAACCCGGATTCTTACTCCTGTCCTTGCGCTTAGCGCCACCTGTGTTTAACCTGTTGCGCTACCGCCTGGCTGACAGTCACAGTTTTTAAAAAGAAGTTCATTTGAAAACAAACAGTTCACACAGTGGCACGCTCAGTTAAGTGCATATGTTATAAAGCACAAGAACCTGGGTTCAAGCCCTGCTCTACCTCTCACCCTTCCCTCTTGATTGCTCTGTTTTCCCTCTCTCTTTACTGCGTGGGACTGAACCTGGGACCTTGAAGCTTCAGACATGGGAGTATGAGAGTCTGTTTGTATAACCATTATCCTGTCTCCCCTGTCCTTCTCTCTGTTTCTATCTAATAATATTTTTTTTAAAAAATCAGAGTCTAGAAGGTGGCACAGTGGATAAAGCATTAGACTTTCAAGCATGAGGTCCTGAGTTCAATCCCTGACAGCATATGTACCAGGGTGATGATATCTGGTTCGTTCTCTCTCCTCCTACCCTTATCATTAAGTTTTTTGTTTTTGGTTTTGGTAAATCAGATATGATTGGTAAGGTAACTCCTGAAAGGATGCCTGCTTTGCCCTGGGTATGACACAGGTTCAAGCCCAGTTCCCACCACAGTTGTGCAAGATTTGGTGCTGTGTTCTTTCCCTTTTTCTGTCTACAAAAAGTTGGCCCAAGGGCCGGGTGGTGGCACACCTTGTTGAGCGCATGTTACAATGCACAAGAACCCAGGTTTGAGCCCGCAGTCCCCACCTGCAGGGGGAAAGCTTCACAAGTGAAGCACTGCTGCAGGTATCTCTCACCCTCTCTCACCCTCTCTATCCCTCTCTTCCCTCTCGATTTCTGTCTATCTTTACCCAATAAGTAAAGATTAAAAAAAGGGAGTTGGGCAGTAGTGCAGCAGGTTAAACGCACGTGGCGCAAAACGCAAGGACCGGCTTAAGGATCTCGGAGCCCCCGGCTTCCCAGCTGCAGGGGAGTCGCTTCACAAGTGGTGAAGCAGGTCTGCAGGTGTCTATCTTTCTCTCCTCCTCTGTGTCTTCCCCTCCTCTCTCTGTTTCTCTCTGTCCTATCCAACAACGACGACAATAACTACAACAATAAAACAAGGCAACAAAAGGGAATAAATAAATATTTTTTAAAAGATTTTTTAAAATTTTAGAAGTTGGTCCAGACAGGGCATGGCAGTGTGTGGGTAGAGACTCCTAGACAAGCACCACAGAAAGCAGGACAAAAAAGGGAGTAAGTTTATCTTGGCGAAATAATATCTTGTTGCTGCTGACCGTTTATGAAGTTGAATTTGGTGAACTTTGTAGCTTAGGTGCAAGTTGTAGCCACTGATTACAGGTTTTTTTGTTTGTTTGTTTTGCCCCCATGGTTTCCACTGGGGTTTGGTGGCGGCACTATGAATGCAATGCTGCCGGCAACTGCTTTTAATTGGACAGGACAGAAATTGAGAGAGGAGGGGGCGATAGGGAGGGAGAAGGACCACTTGTTAAGCATCTGCCCTACAGATGGGGACCTGCAGGTTTGCATAACCATCAGGATCCCTGCGTGGGTCCTTGGGCTTGTGGAAATCTCCACAGAACAGCTCCTAGTGTCACAGCTCCAGGGTACAGCAGATCCAGAGAACAAGACTTGAGGGAGACTGCATGGAGGGCAGGGAGACGCTCTATTACTTAAATGGGTTCCAGGCTGATTCCCACCAGACCTGCACAGGCTTGTCCTGCGGCACACGGCTTTTTATCAGTTTCAAACTGGGCGTGGCACAAGCTGATTGGTTAGAAACTGTCCATCAAGGCGCTGACAATAAAGGTGAGAGCAGGTTGACTAACCTTCAGAGCCAGCCACTGGGATGCTGGAGTGTAGAAGTGGGCATCCACCAGGAGCCTAGAGATTTTTCATTTCATACTTAGCAGCTATGTGCTCTTAACCTGGTACACCACCATCCAGCCCCCTAATTACAGGGTTTTTTAAAGGAAAACTTCAGTATAACCAGTTTTCAGTGAAAAGTAACACAGAACAAAATGTATTGTGACTTTTGTCTGGCTTGGGCTGGCCATATATTTGGATCTCCCAGAAAAAAACAACTATGATCTGAGGCATAAAAACCAAACTTGGTAGTTGCTCTTTGGACTAAATGTTAGTAGTCTGAGGATACTGGGAGCATAGCCTCCATGCCATCCAGGAGAAACTTGGTGGTATGGAGATTTAACCTTGGGAACTCAGAGCCTCAGGCTGAGGCTTTTTGCATAACCATTATGCTATCTATGCCCATCCTCTCTACCTCCCTCCCCCCTGTTTCTCTCTGTCCTATCAAGAAAATTAAAAAATGAAAAGTTACTCTTGTGCCTGAGGCTCAAAAGTCCCAGGTTCAATCCCCAGTACCACCATAAGTGGGAGCTGAGCAGTGCTCTGGCAATAAATAAATAAATAAATTGTTGGGGGAAGGGGCCAGGCACTAGCATACCTAGTTAAGTGCACATAGTACTAAGCACAAGGACCTGCACAAAAATCCAAGTTCAAGGCCCTCCCCACCTGCAGGGGGAAGATTTCACAAGCAGCAAAGCAGGTCTGTAGGTGTCTGTCTCTTTCACCCTTTCTATCTTTCCCTCTCTGTTTCTTTGTCCTATCAAATAAAATGGTAAAAATAGCCACTAGGAACAGTGGGTTCATAGTGCTGGCACAGAGCCCCAGCAATAACCCTGGAGGTTTAATTTAAAAATAGAGCATTGGGAGTCGGGCAGTAGCGCAGCAGGTTAAGTGCAGGTGTTAACAAAAATAGGGCATGGGGGAGTCGGGAGGTAGCACAGCGAGTTAAGCACAGGTGGCGCAAAGCACAAGGACCAGCATAAGGATCCCGGTTTGAGCCCCCAGCTCCCGCTTTACAAGCGGTGAAGCCAGTCTACAGGTGTCTTTCTCTGCTCCTCTCTGTCTTCCTCTCCTCTCTCCATTTCTCTCTGTCCTATCAAACAACGATTGCATCAGTAACAACTACAGTAATAAAAAAATAAGGGCAACAAAAAGGGAATAAATATTTTAAGAAATTTTTTTAAAATAGGTCATGCGTAGACAGCATAATGTTTGTGCAAAGAGACTGTCATGCCTGAGGCTCTGGAGTCCTAGGTTCAGTCACCTATACCACCATAAGCCAAACAGAGCTATGCTCTGGTTAATTAAAAGAAATTGATGCAGAGGGGGAGTCCGGCGGTAGCACAGCTGGTTAAGCACATGAGGCGCAAAGCACAAGGACTGGCTTAAAGATCCCAGTTCGACCCCCGGCTCCCCACCTGCAGAGGAGTCCCTTCATAGGTGGTGAAGCGGGTCTGCAAGTGTCTATCTTTCTCTCTCCCTCTGTCTTCCCCTCCTCTCTCCATTTCTCTCTGTCCTATCCAACAATGACGACAACAATAATAACTACAACAATAAAACAACAAGGGCAACAAAAGGGAATAAATCAATAAATATTTAAAAGAAAAAAAAGGAATTAATGCAGAAAGTGAGACACAACACTGCTTCACCCAGTGAGGATGGGGGCTCAACCACAGGTCCTTATGCATAGTGATACGTGCACTGCCATCTGGCCCCAACCTTTTAATTAATAGTTTTAAGATAATCAAATTGCCAACAGACATAGAAAAAAATGAGGAGGAGCTGGGCGGTGGCACAGCAGGTTAAGCGGCATGTGACGCAAAGTGCAAGGACCGAAGGGTCCCCACCTGCAGGGGAATCACTTCACAAGTGGTGAAGCAGGTCTGCAGGTGTCTTATCTTTCTCCAGCCCCCCGTCTTCCCCTCCTCTCTCCATTTCTTTCATCCTATCCATCAATAACAATAATAACCGTAACAATGTTGAATGACAAGGGCAACAAAAGGTAATTTTTTTTTTTTTTTAAAGAAGGGGTGTCGGGTGGTAGTGCAGCAGGTTAAGCACACATGGCTCGAAGTGCAAGGACCTGCTTATGGATCCTGGTTCGAGATCCTCCCAGCTTCCCACCTGCAGGGGGGTTCGCTTCACAAGCGGTGAAGCAGGTCTGTAGGTATGTTTCTTTTTTTTTTAATTTTTTTATTTAAGAAAGGATTAATGAACAAAAACATAAGGTAGGAGGGGTACAACTCCACACAATCCCCACCACCCAATCCCCATAACCCACCCCCTCCCATGGTAGCTTTTCCATTCTCTAGCCCTCTGGGAGCATGGACCCAGGATCGTTGTGGGTTGCAGAAGGTGGAAGGTCTGGCTTCTGTAATTGCTTCTCCGCTGAACATGGGCGTTGACTGGTCGGTCCATACTCCCAGTCTGCCTCTCTCTTTCCCTAGTAAGGTGTGTCTCTGGGGAAGCTGAGCTCCAGGACACATTGGTGGGTGTAGGTATGTTTCTTTCCCCTCTGTTTTCCCCTTCTCTCTCAGTTTCTCTCTGTCCTATCTAACAACAACGACAGCAATAGTAACAATGACAACGATAATCAAAAAGGAAAATTTTAAAAAAGAAAAATAAAGATTCTTACTGTCAGAGAAATGAACATGAAAGCAGAGTTAACGTCAGCAGCATGAGAATGACCTACCAAAAAAAAAAGAGAGAGAGAGAAATTATGGTGAGAATATGAAAAAAGAATCTGTGGTCCGGGAGGTGGCACAGTGGATAAAGCATTGGATTCTCAACCATGAGGTCCCGAGTTTGATCCCCAGCAGTACCAGAGTGATGTCTGGTTTTTTTCTCTCTTCCTATCTTTCTCATGAATAAATAAGTAGATTCTTTTAAATATTCCCTTTTGTTGCCCTTGCTTTATTGTTGTAGTTATTATTGTTGTTGGATAAGACAGAGAGAAATGGAGAGAGATGGGGGAAGCCAAAGAGGGGGAGAGAAAGATAGACACCTGCAGACCTGCTTCACCGCTTGTGGGGCGACGCCCCTGCAGGTGGGGAGCCAGGGCTCGAACCTGGATCCTTATGCTGGTCCTTGTGCTTTGCGCAACCTGCACTTAACCCGCTGCGCTACAGCCCAACTGCCAAATAAGTAAATTTTTTTTCCCAACCCCTCTTAAGTAAATTTTTTTAAATACTTATTTTCCCCTTTGTTGCCCTTGTTTTTCATCATTGTTGTAGTTATTGTTGTCGTTGTTATTAGATAGGACAGAGAGAAATGGAGAGAGGAGGGGAAAACGGGGAGAGAAAGGCAGACACCTGCAGACCTGCTTCACCGCCTGTGAAGCGACGCCCTTGCAGGTGCAGAGCTGGGTGCTCAAACCGGGATCCTTAAGCCGTCCCTTGTGCTTTGCGCCACATGCGCTTGACCTGCTGCGCTACCACCCAACTCCCCCAAATAAGTAAATTCTAAAAAGAAAAAAAAATCTTACAATTTAGTAGAAATGCCCATTTTTAAAAAATATTTATTTATTCCCTTTTGCTGCCCTTGTTGTTTTATTGTTGTAGTTATTGTTGTTAGAAATGCCCATTTCTTCAGCCCCTGTGGAAAAGTTTAGAGATGTCCTAAAAACATTAAAAGCAAACCCACCAAGTGGCTGAGCAACTCCTGTTTCAGGTATTTGTCCAAGAACATGAAAATACCTGAAAAGATCTGTGCACACCCGTTTTGATGGCAATGCTATTTGTAATAGAAACAACCCACGTTTCTTTCTTTTTTCTTTTTTTTTTTCTTTGCCCCAGGGTTACTGCTAGGGCTCACAAATCCACTGTTTCTGGGGGCCATTTTGCCCCCTTTTGTTACCTACCCTCCAAGTTTCTTTCTTTTTATTTATTTATTATTACCAGTGCACTGTTAAGCTCTGGCTTATGGTGGTGCATGGATTGAACCTGGGACTTTGGGGCCTCAGGCTTGAGGGTCTGTTTGCATAGCCATTATGCTGTCTACCCTCTCCACCCAAAACAACCCAAGTTTCCAACAACAGATAAATGGTTAAAAAAATTGTAGTGGGGGTCGGGCGGTAGTGCAGCAGGTTAAGCGCACGTGGCGCAAAGCACAAGGACCGGCATAAGGATCCCGGTTCGAACCCCGGCTCCCCACCTGCAGGGGAGTCGCTTCACAGGCGGTGAAGCAGGTCTGCAGGTGTCTATCTTTCTCTCCTCCTCTGTGTCTTCCCCTCCTCTCTCTGTTTCTCTCTGTCCTATCCAACAACGACGACAATAACTACAACAATAAAACAAGGCAACAAAAGGGAATAAATAAATATTTTTTAAAAGATTTTTTAAAATTTTAGAAGTTGGTCCAGACAGGGCATGGCAGTGTGTGGGTAGAGACTCCTAGACAAGCACCACAGAAAGCAGGACAAAAAAGGGAGTAAGTTTATCTTGGCGAAATAATATCTTGTTGCTGCTGACCGTTTATGAAGTTGAATTTGGTGAACTTTGTAGCTTAGGTGCAAGTTGTAGCCACTGATTACAGGTTTTTTTGTTTGTTTGTTTTGCCCCCATGGTTTCCACTGGGGTTTGGTGGCGGCACTATGAATGCAATGCTGCCGGCAACTGCTTTTAATTGGACAGGACAGAAATTGAGAGAGGAGGGGGCGATAGGGAGGGAGAAGGACCACTTGTTAAGCATCTGCCCTACAGATGGGGACCTGCAGGTTTGCATAACCATCAGGATCCCTGCGTGGGTCCTTGGGCTTGTGGAAATCTCCACAGAACAGCTCCTAGTGTCACAGCTCCAGGGTACAGCAGATCCAGAGAACAAGACTTGAGGGAGACTGCATGGAGGGCAGGGAGACGCTCTATTACTTAAATGGGTTCCAGGCTGATTCCCACCAGACCTGCACAGGCTTGTCCTGCGGCACACGGCTTTTTATCAGTTTCAAACTGGGCGTGGCACAAGCTGATTGGTTAGAAACTGTCCATCAAGGCGCTGACAATAAAGGTGAGAGCAGGTTGACTAACCTTCAGAGCCAGCCACTGGGATGCTGGAGTGTAGAAGTGGGCATCCACCAGGAGCCTAGAGATTTTTCATTTCATACTTAGCAGCTATGTGCTCTTAACCTGGTACACCACCATCCAGCCCCCTAATTACAGGGTTTTTTAAAGGAAAACTTCAGTATAACCAGTTTTCAGTGAAAAGTAACACAGAACAAAATGTATTGTGACTTTTGTCTGGCTTGGGCTGGCCATATATTTGGATCTCCCAGAAAAAAACAACTATGATCTGAGGCATAAAAACCAAACTTGGTAGTTGCTCTTTGGACTAAATGTTAGTAGTCTGAGGATACTGGGAGCATAGCCTCCATGCCATCCAGGAGAAACTTGGTGGTATGGAGATTTAACCTTGGGAACTCAGAGCCTCAGGCTGAGGCTTTTTGCATAACCATTATGCTATCTATGCCCATCCTCTCTACCTCCCTCCCCCCTGTTTCTCTCTGTCCTATCAAGAAAATTAAAAAATGAAAAGTTACTCTTGTGCCTGAGGCTCAAAAGTCCCAGGTTCAATCCCCAGTACCACCATAAGTGGGAGCTGAGCAGTGCTCTGGCAATAAATAAATAAATAAATTGTTGGGGGAAGGGGCCAGGCACTAGCATACCTAGTTAAGTGCACATAGTACTAAGCACAAGGACCTGCACAAAAATCCAAGTTCAAGGCCCTCCCCACCTGCAGGGGGAAGATTTCACAAGCAGCAAAGCAGGTCTGTAGGTGTCTGTCTCTTTCACCCTTTCTATCTTTCCCTCTCTGTTTCTTTGTCCTATCAAATAAAATGGTAAAAATAGCCACTAGGAACAGTGGGTTCATAGTGCTGGCACAGAGCCCCAGCAATAACCCTGGAGGTTTAATTTAAAAATAGAGCATTGGGAGTCGGGCAGTAGCGCAGCAGGTTAAGTGCAGGTGTTAACAAAAATAGGGCATGGGGGAGTCGGGAGGTAGCACAGCGAGTTAAGCACAGGTGGCGCAAAGCACAAGGACCAGCATAAGGATCCCGGTTTGAGCCCCCAGCTCCCGCTTTACAAGCGGTGAAGCCAGTCTACAGGTGTCTTTCTCTGCTCCTCTCTGTCTTCCTCTCCTCTCTCCATTTCTCTCTGTCCTATCAAACAACGATTGCATCAGTAACAACTACAGTAATAAAAAAATAAGGGCAACAAAAAGGGAATAAATATTTTAAGAAATTTTTTTAAAATAGGTCATGCGTAGACAGCATAATGTTTGTGCAAAGAGACTGTCATGCCTGAGGCTCTGGAGTCCTAGGTTCAGTCACCTATACCACCATAAGCCAAACAGAGCTATGCTCTGGTTAATTAAAAGAAATTGATGCAGAGGGGGAGTCCGGCGGTAGCACAGCTGGTTAAGCACATGAGGCGCAAAGCACAAGGACTGGCTTAAAGATCCCAGTTCGACCCCCGGCTCCCCACCTGCAGAGGAGTCCCTTCATAGGTGGTGAAGCGGGTCTGCAAGTGTCTATCTTTCTCTCTCCCTCTGTCTTCCCCTCCTCTCTCCATTTCTCTCTGTCCTATCCAACAATGACGACAACAATAATAACTACAACAATAAAACAACAAGGGCAACAAAAGGGAATAAATCAATAAATATTTAAAAGAAAAAAAAGGAATTAATGCAGAAAGTGAGACACAACACTGCTTCACCCAGTGAGGATGGGGGCTCAACCACAGGTCCTTATGCATAGTGATACGTGCACTGCCATCTGGCCCCAACCTTTTAATTAATAGTTTTAAGATAATCAAATTGCCAACAGACATAGAAAAAAATGAGGAGGAGCTGGGCGGTGGCACAGCAGGTTAAGCGGCATGTGACGCAAAGTGCAAGGACCGAAGGGTCCCCACCTGCAGGGGAATCACTTCACAAGTGGTGAAGCAGGTCTGCAGGTGTCTTATCTTTCTCCAGCCCCCCGTCTTCCCCTCCTCTCTCCATTTCTTTCATCCTATCCATCAATAACAATAATAACCGTAACAATGTTGAATGACAAGGGCAACAAAAGGTAATTTTTTTTTTTTTTTAAAGAAGGGGTGTCGGGTGGTAGTGCAGCAGGTTAAGCACACATGGCTCGAAGTGCAAGGACCTGCTTATGGATCCTGGTTCGAGATCCTCCCAGCTTCCCACCTGCAGGGGGGTTCGCTTCACAAGCGGTGAAGCAGGTCTGTAGGTATGTTTCTTTTTTTTTTAATTTTTTTATTTAAGAAAGGATTAATGAACAAAAACATAAGGTAGGAGGGGTACAACTCCACACAATCCCCACCACCCAATCCCCATAACCCACCCCCTCCCATGGTAGCTTTTCCATTCTCTAGCCCTCTGGGAGCATGGACCCAGGATCGTTGTGGGTTGCAGAAGGTGGAAGGTCTGGCTTCTGTAATTGCTTCTCCGCTGAACATGGGCGTTGACTGGTCGGTCCATACTCCCAGTCTGCCTCTCTCTTTCCCTAGTAAGGTGTGTCTCTGGGGAAGCTGAGCTCCAGGACACATTGGTGGGTGTAGGTATGTTTCTTTCCCCTCTGTTTTCCCCTTCTCTCTCAGTTTCTCTCTGTCCTATCTAACAACAACGACAGCAATAGTAACAATGACAACGATAATCAAAAAGGAAAATTTTAAAAAAGAAAAATAAAGATTCTTACTGTCAGAGAAATGAACATGAAAGCAGAGTTAACGTCAGCAGCATGAGAATGACCTACCAAAAAAAAAAGAGAGAGAGAGAAATTATGGTGAGAATATGAAAAAAGAATCTGTGGTCCGGGAGGTGGCACAGTGGATAAAGCATTGGATTCTCAACCATGAGGTCCCGAGTTTGATCCCCAGCAGTACCAGAGTGATGTCTGGTTTTTTTCTCTCTTCCTATCTTTCTCATGAATAAATAAGTAGATTCTTTTAAATATTCCCTTTTGTTGCCCTTGCTTTATTGTTGTAGTTATTATTGTTGTTGGATAAGACAGAGAGAAATGGAGAGAGATGGGGGAAGCCAAAGAGGGGGAGAGAAAGATAGACACCTGCAGACCTGCTTCACCGCTTGTGGGGCGACGCCCCTGCAGGTGGGGAGCCAGGGCTCGAACCTGGATCCTTATGCTGGTCCTTGTGCTTTGCGCAACCTGCACTTAACCCGCTGCGCTACAGCCCAACTGCCAAATAAGTAAATTTTTTTTCCCAACCCCTCTTAAGTAAATTTTTTTAAATACTTATTTTCCCCTTTGTTGCCCTTGTTTTTCATCATTGTTGTAGTTATTGTTGTCGTTGTTATTAGATAGGACAGAGAGAAATGGAGAGAGGAGGGGAAAACGGGGAGAGAAAGGCAGACACCTGCAGACCTGCTTCACCGCCTGTGAAGCGACGCCCTTGCAGGTGCAGAGCTGGGTGCTCAAACCGGGATCCTTAAGCCGTCCCTTGTGCTTTGCGCCACATGCGCTTGACCTGCTGCGCTACCACCCAACTCCCCCAAATAAGTAAATTCTAAAAAGAAAAAAAAATCTTACAATTTAGTAGAAATGCCCATTTTTAAAAAATATTTATTTATTCCCTTTTGCTGCCCTTGTTGTTTTATTGTTGTAGTTATTGTTGTTAGAAATGCCCATTTCTTCAGCCCCTGTGGAAAAGTTTAGAGATGTCCTAAAAACATTAAAAGCAAACCCACCAAGTGGCTGAGCAACTCCTGTTTCAGGTATTTGTCCAAGAACATGAAAATACCTGAAAAGATCTGTGCACACCCGTTTTGATGGCAATGCTATTTGTAATAGAAACAACCCACGTTTCTTTCTTTTTTCTTTTTTTTTTTCTTTGCCCCAGGGTTACTGCTAGGGCTCACAAATCCACTGTTTCTGGGGGCCATTTTGCCCCCTTTTGTTACCTACCCTCCAAGTTTCTTTCTTTTTATTTATTTATTATTACCAGTGCACTGTTAAGCTCTGGCTTATGGTGGTGCATGGATTGAACCTGGGACTTTGGGGCCTCAGGCTTGAGGGTCTGTTTGCATAGCCATTATGCTGTCTACCCTCTCCACCCAAAACAACCCAAGTTTCCAACAACAGATAAATGGTTAAAAAAATTGTAGTGGGGGTCGGGCGGTAGTGCAGCAGGTTAAGCGCACGTGGCGCAAAGCACAAGGACCAGCATTAAGGATCCTGGTTCAAGCTCCCGCCTCCCCACCTGCAGGGGAGTCGCTTCACAAGTGGTGAAACAGGTCTGCAGGTGTCTATCTTTCCCTCTCTCTGTCTTCCCTTCCTCTCTCCATTTCTCTCTGTCCTATCCAAAATTGAACAACATTAACAACAACAATAATGACCACAAGGGCAACAATAGGGGGGAAAAAGTTTGTGGCATATGTATACAATTGAATAGTATATACACCTGTGAAAAGTGACAACATAGAGGGGCCAAGCAGTGGTACACCCAGTTAAGGGCACATAGTATTAAGCGTAAGGACCTTAATGGAGCCTCAGAGATAACCCTGGAAGCAAAATAGACAGCATATATGGAACTAGAGGGAGTCATGTTGAGTGGTAAAAGCCAGAAGCAGAAGACCATACAGGATGATCACACTCACATGGGGTCTTAGAAGCCAAGCAAAGGACAACATTCGGAGTGGACTGCAGTCTAACAGATTGGGGAGTCAAAAAGGGGAAGAGAGGAGTACTAAGGGGAGGCTGAGGATTTAAGTCCCTTTAATGAAACAGGATGGTAGTTTGATGGAGAGTAAGATGTATCCTGGTGACAACAATTCTGTAAATCACCATTTCTTCTAAGGAGATGATGAAGTTGGAGGGAGAACAATATCTGAGAGAGGGCCAGGAGATACTTCACCCAGCAGAGTGCACAAACACCGCGCACAGAAGCTTTACAAGTGGTGGAGCAGTGCTGTGATAGCTCAGCTTCCATTTAGAAAAGAAAAAGGAGGCGAGAGGAAAGTGCTGGGAGGCGTGGAATCACACAGTTGTAGAGCACTAGCAGTAATTCTGGTGGGAGATGGAAAAATTACACACACACACACACACACACACACACACACATACATGTTGACCAATGAGATTGATTTTCCATCGTTCTGTTTTGGAGTCCTAGTGTTGCTATGATAGACTCACCTAACGTAAGATTTCAGAAATGGAGTCGGGCGGTAGCGCATGTGGCGTGAAGCGCGCAAGGACCAGCGTTAGGAACCTGGTTCAAGTCCCGGCTCCCCACTTGCAGGGGAGTCACTTCACAAGCGGTGAAGAAGGTCTGCAGGTGTCTATCTTTCTCTCCTCCTCTCTGTCTTCCCCTCCTCTCTCCATTCTCTCTAACAATGACATCAACAACAGCAAGAATAACTACCAAAAAAAGGCAACAAAGGGGAAAATAAACAAAAATATTTAAAAAAATATTTCAGAAACTGTTGAAAAAATAATAAACATTGAATTCTTATGGTGAGGGTAGATTGCATAGTAGTTATGCAAAGAGACTCCTTATAGCAACACTTTGAGGTAAGTAGCTCCAGCTACAAAACAAACTGGAAGCCCACAATTGGTTGAGTAGCTCATTCTGTCAAAACAGTATGAGATAGAGTCAGTACTTAATTTAGTCAATCTGCTTTCAAAACCTGCCTCCTAGACCTCTTGGCCAAACTGCAAGTGTACGAGACCTATGAGTTTTCACCCAATAAGTAATTTTCAGATTGTATGTGGTCCTAGAAGAGCTACAGGTTGGAGAGAGAACATCATAGTTATACAAAGACTTTCATGCCTGAGGCTCCCAAGTTTGATCCCCAGCACCATCAGAAGCCAAAGTGGCCAGGCAGTTGGCACACCCAGTTAAATATATGTATTATGCCCAAGGACCCAGGTTCAAGCTCCCCACTGACTAAATAGTGGAAGTGGCCTAAATGTCCATTGACAAATGACTGGTTAAGGAAGTCGGGCGGTAGCTCAGCGGGTTAAGAGCACGTGGCGGAAAGCACTGGCCTAAGAATCCTGGTTTAGCCCCCGACCCCCTAACTGCCCGGAAGTAGCTTCACAAGCAGTGAAGCGGGTCTACAGATGTCTTTCTTTCCCCCCTCTCTGTCTTCCCCTCCTCTCTCCATTTCTCTCTGTCCTATCAACAATGACATCAATAACAGCAACAACAATAATAACTACAACAATAAAACAAGGGCAACAGTGGTCCGGGAGGTGGTGCAGAGATAAAGCTTTGGACTCTCAAGCAGGAGGTCCTGAGTTCGATCCCTGGCAGCACATGTGCCAGAGTGATGTCTGGTTCTTTCTCTCTCCTCCTATCTTTCTCATTAATAAACAAAATCTTTAAAAAAAAAAAAAAAAAAGACAACTAAAGGGAATAAATAATTTTTTTTTTAATTACTGGTTAAATTGTAGATGGGGGGAGTCGGGCGATAGCGAGGCAGGTTAAACGCACGCGGCACAAAGCACAAACACAAGCTTAAGGATCCCAGTTCAAGCCCCCAGCTCCCCACCTGCAGGGGAGTCGCTTCACAGGCGGTGAAGCAGGTCTGAGGGTGTCTGTCTTCCTTTCCCCCTCTCTGTCTTCCCCTCGTCTCTCCATTTCTCTCTGTCCTATCTAACAATGACCACATCAATAACTACAACAATAATAAAAAAAAAAAAAAAAAACAAGGGCAACAAAAGGGAAAATAAATATTTTTTAAAATTATAAATGGGAGGGGGGAGATACTGCAGCAGGTTAAGCGCACATGATGTGAAGCTCAAGGGCCAGTGCAAATATCCCGGTTTGAGCTTCTGGCTCTCCACCTGCAGGGGGGTCGCTTCACATGCAGTGAAGCAGGTCCTCTCTCGATTTCTCTGTACTGTCCAACAATGACAGCAATAATAATAATAACAATAGAGATAACCCTGGAGGAAAAAAAATAAGTTATAGAGCTGGAGCTGAGCCATATTTCTGTGCTCAAGGCCCTGGAAAGGCTTCATGACTGTGAAGCAGTGCTTCTGGTGTCTTTCTCCTTCTCTGTATCCCTTCCCTCTTGATTTCTTTCTCTAAAATAAAATTTAAAATATTTTTAATTTGGGGGACAGGCGGTAGCACAGCGGGTTAAGTGCATGTGGTGCGAAGCACAAGAACTGGCATAAGGATCCCGGTTTGAGCCCCCCCACTCCCCACCTGCAGGGGAGTCGCTTCATAGGCAGTGTCTATCTTTCTGTCCCCCTCTCTGTCTTCCCCTCTCTCCATTTCTCTGTCCTATCCAACAACAATAACTACAACAATAAAAAAACAAGGGCAACAAAAGGGAATAAATAAATATATTTTTAAAATTTTTTAATTTATGAATTATATCATCCATGGACTTCTACTCTGCAATAAAAAAGATGCCATTGGGTCTTTTGGAACAAGGTAGTTGGAATTGGAGGTGATTATGCTTATAGAAAGAAGCAGGAGGGAGCCAGGCGGTAGTGCAGTGGGATAAGCACAGGTGGTGCAAAGCAAGGACTGGCTTAAGGGTGCCAGTTCGAGCCCCCGGCTCCCCACCTGCAGGGGAGTTGCTTCACAAGTGGTGAAGTAGTAGGGAAAGAGAGAGGCAGACTGGGAGTATGGACCGACCAGTCAACGCCCATGTTCAGCGAGGAAGCAATTACAGAAGCCAGACCTTCTACCTTCTGCAACCCTCAATGACCCTGGGTCCATGCTCCCAGAGGGATAGAGAATGGGAAAGCTATCGGGGGAGGGGGTGGGATATGGAGATTGGGCGGTGGGAATTGTGTGGAGTTGTACCCCTCCTACCCTATGGTTTTGTTAATTAATCCTTTCTTTAATAAAAAAAAATTAAAAAAAAAAAAAAAAACAAGTGGTGAAGTAGGTCTGCAGGTGTCTATCTTTCTCTCTCCCTGTCTGTCTTCCCCGCCTCTCTCCATTTCTCTCTGTCCTATCCAACAACAACATCAATAATAACTACAATAATAAAATAAGGACAACAAAAGGGAATAAATAAATATTTAAAAAAAAAAAAAGAAAGAAGCAAGGTGGGGGTGGGCGGTAACACAGCGGGTTAATTAAGCACACGTGGCGCAAGGATCCTGGTTGGAGCTCCTGGCTCCCCAACTGCAGCGGGGGATCGCTTCAGAAGCAGTGAAGTAGGTCTATAGATGTCAATTTTTTTTCTCCTCTCTGTCTTCCCCTCATCTCTCGATTTCTCTCTGTCCTATCCAACAAGAATAACAATAATAACAAGGGCAACAAAAATGAGAAAAAATGGCCTCCAGGTGCAGTGGATTCATAGTGCAGACACTGAGCCCCAGCAATAATAACCCTAGAGGCAAAAAGAAAGAAGCAAAGGGGGCTGAGTGGTGGTGCACCATGTTAAGTGCACACAGTACAAAGTGCAAGGATCCCAATTTGAGCCCCCCCGTTCCCACCTGGAGGGGAAAAGCTTCACAAGTCTAGCAGATGGAGACTTGTCTCAAGTGGCCTCCCCCAGGGCTCTGTTCTGGCTCCTACGCTATTTAATATTTACATCAATGACCTCCCAGAAACTTCTTCAAGGAAGTTCATCTACGCCGATGACATCTGCTGTGCAACTCAGGCATCCAAGTTTGACATCCTCGAGGAAACACTCACGAAAGACATGTCTCTGATATCTGATTACTGTAAAAAATGGCGACTAATCCCCAGCACTGCAAAAACGGTATCATCTGTTTTCCATCTACACCATGCCTCGGCCTCGCGTGAGCTTAATGTGCAGCTTGAAGATAAGAGAATCCAGCATGAAGCCCAGCCAGTCTATCTTAGCGTTACTCTCGATCGCACTCTGTCATTTCACAAACATCTCATAAAAACTGCAGCAAAGGTGGGCGCAAGGAATAACATCATTGCAAGACTGGTCAGCTCCTCATGGGGCGCGAGCGCTTCCACACTACGATCATCATCTCTGGCATTATGCTATTCCACTGCAGAATACTGTGCCCCAGTATGGTTCCGTAGCCCCCATGTCCACTTGGTCGATTCCAAATTATATTCCTCCATGAGGATCATTTCTGGAACCATCCGTTCCACCCCGGTTCCATGGCTGCCAGTTCTTAGCAACATCGCCCCGCCAGATATTCGTCGGGATGCGGCATCATCTAAGTTCATTTCCCACGTCTACGCCCGACCGGACCTGCCAATATACACGGATATCTTCGCCCACCCTGTCCAACGCTTGACGTCTCGTCACCCAATCTGGTCCCCTACGCCTACACTGAACTTCTCTGTTCCAGACTCTTGGAAACAGAGCTGGCAGTCAGCTGAGGTAAAGAACAAACACCTCATCACAGACCCCTGCGAGCGTCAACCCGGCTTTGACCTAGCACGTTATGATTGGGCCCTCCTCAATCGCTATCGAACAGGCCATGGCCGGTGCACCGCTATGTTCCATCGCTGGGGAGCCAGAGACGACCCGAACTGCCCCTGCGGCTCCAGACAGACTATGACCCACATAGTCAACGACTGCCACCTCTCCAGATTCAAAGGAGGTCTCGAAACTTTACATCAGGCTCAACCTGACGCTGTTGACTGGCTACGGAAGAAGGGCAAACGCTAGAAAAAGAAGAAGAAGCTTCACAAGAAGTGGAGCAGGTCTTTCTCTCTCTTTTTTTTTAATCATCTTTTTATTTATTGCATAGAGACTGCCAGAAATTGAGAGGAGATGGGAGATAGACACCTGCAGTATTGCGTTACTTCTTGTGAAGCTTTCCCCCTGCAGGGAGCTTGAACTCAGGTCCCTGTGCATTGTAACGTGCGCTTAACCATGTGCACCACCACCTGGCCCCAATATATATTTTTATTTATTATTGAATAGACAGAGAAATTGAGAAGGGAGAGGGTGGTAGGGAGGGAGAGAGACAGAGACACCTTCAGCCTTGCTTCACCACACGAGAAGCTTTCCCCCTCCAGGAGGGGACCAGGGGTTTGAACCAGGATACTTGTTCACTATAATGTGTGCACTTAACTAGGTGCGCCACCACCTGGCCTCTCTCTATCCCTATCTCCTCTCTCAATTTCTCTCTGTCTGTCAAATAAAAATAGAAAGAATGGAAAAAATGGCCTCTAGAGCGGTGGGTTCATAGTGCTGATACCGGATTTGAGGGTGATCTGGCTGCGACATCTGTCACCCCGCTGATCGCCAGGGTTGATTCAGCTGATCTGTCTGGCTAGGCGGGTGTCCCCTTCCTCCCTCACTGCTCCATGTGATGCACTCAAAGAGGAAGGCCTTCCCCGAATAGAGACGGACCTGGTATACGAGGGTATACGAGGAGCTGTGCTCCCCTGCTAGAACCTCCAAACAAGCTCTCAAGGTCGTTAGTGCTGATATCCAGCCCCAGCAATAACCCTGGCGGCAAAATAATGTATTTGGGAAGGGTGGTGGTTCACCTAGTAGAGTGCACATATTACCATGTGTGAGGTCCTGGTTCAAGTCTCCATCTAGGCAGGGGGAGCTTCATGAGCACTGAAAACAATGGGGTGGTGCAGGCACCAAGTCCCAGGAATAACCCTGAGAGCAAATTAGATATATATGGAGAGAGAGAGAGGGAGGGAGAGAAATGATGGTGGTGATGATGGTCTTGACATCAGCAGAGCTTCACTGCTCCAGGCTTTTTTAGATAAGACAAGAGGAAGAGATCACAACATCTATAGCAACAGGGAACTGGCTTGAACCTAGGTCCCATATAGGGTTATCACTGAGGCCCAGAGCCGGCACTATGAATCTACTGCTCCTGGATGCCATTTTTTCCATCTTTTATTGGATAGGACACAGAGATATTGAGAGGGGAGGGGAGAGAGAGAGAGAAAGATAGACACCCACAGACCTGCTTCACTGCTTGTGAAGCGACCCCCTTGCAGGTGGGTAGCCAGGGACTCAAACCAGGATCTCTGTGTGGGTCCTTGCACTTTGAACTATATGTGCTTAACCCAGTGTGCTACTGCCCAACCCCCACACTATCTACTATCTACTTTAAATTGGTTTCTAGCCTTTGGCTAATTTCAGCAACTGGGAGCTTCCTCTCTCCTAGTGACTTCTGGCATCCCAGACTCCAGTGGATACAGAATGCACACACATGGATGACCTCCATGTATCTGGTTTCATATATAAACTTCACTTGATCCCAAGTCCTTAGGGTTCAAGCCCTAGTCTGTCTGAAGCTGTACCTTGCTGGTACATAGCCTGAGCTTGATAAAAACTGAGGACTCCCAACTGTAGAGAAGGGCATCTGGCCCCATCAAGTGTTTATTCCTTTTTTTCTTTCTTTTTTCTTTTTTTGCCTCCAGGATTATTGTTAGGGCTCAATGCCTGCACTAGGAATCCACTGCTCCTGTGGCCATTTTTACTATTATTATTTGGATAGAACAGAGAAGCTGAGAGGGGAAGGGAAGATAGGGAGAGAGACATACCTGCAGACTTGCCTCACAACTTGTAAAGCGACTCCCTTGCAGTTGGGGAGCTGGGGGCTCTAACTGGGATCCTTGCGTGTGTCCTCAGTTGCGTACTATGTGCACTTAACCCAGTGCACCATCACCCAGCCCCATGTTTATTCCCTTTTTAAAATCTGGACTGACCTAGGAGGTTGTGCAGTGGGTAGCATATCAGATTTGTAGGCATGAGATCCCAAATTAAACTCATGTGATTCATATGTGCCTCTCTTTCTCTCTCTCATACAAAACAGCACTGTGGTTTATTATTATTATTATTATTATTATTATTATTATTATTATTATTATTATTATGCCTCCAGGGTTATTGCTGGTGCTTGGTGCTGGCAATAAGGAATCCACCACTCCCAATCGCCATTTTTTCCTTTTTTTAAATTTCTAGTTTATTTTTGATAGGGCAGAGAGAAATTGAGAGGAAAGAGGATGATAGAAAGAGAAATACCAGGGGCTGGGCGGTAGCACAGTGAATTAAGCGCACATGGCACAAAGCACAAGGACCAGCGTAAGGATCCCACGGTTCCAGCCCCCAGCTCCCCACCTGCAGGGTGGGCTGCTATGCAAGAGGTGAAGCAGGTCTGCAGGTGTCTTTCTCTTCTCTTTGTCTTCCCCTCCTCTCTCGATTTCTCTCTGTCCTTTTCAACAACAACTATAACAATAACAACCACAAAAAGAGCAACAAAATGGGATAAATGGCTTCGAGGAGCAGTGGATTCTTTTTTTTTTTGTCTTTTTTTAAAAACTATTTTTATTTATTAGATAGGAACAGTCAGAAATTAAGAGGGAAGGGGCAGGCAGAGAGACAGAGACACCCCTGCTGCCCTGCTTCACCACTCACAGAGCTTTCTTTTTCTTTTTTTTTTTATAGGGTAGGAGGGGTACAACTCCACACAATTCCCACCGCCCAATCTCCATATCCCACCCCCTCCCCCGATAGCTTTCCCATTCTCTATCCCTCTGGGAGCATGGGCCCAGGGTCATTGAGGGTTGCAGAAGGTAGAAGGTCTGGCTTCTGTAATTGCTTCCCCGCTGAACATGGGCGTTGACTGGTCATCCATACTCCCAGTCTGCCTCTCTCTTTCCTTAGTAGGGTGGGTCTCTGGGGAAGCTGAGCTCCAGGACACATTGGTGGGGTCTTCAATCCAGGGAAGTCTGGCCGGCATCCTGATGACACCTGGAACCTGGTGACTGAAAAGAGAGTTAACATACAAAGCCAAACAAATTGTTGAGCAATCATGGACCCAAAGCTTGGAAAAGTGGAGAGGAAGTATTAGGGAGGTACTCACTGAGCAGTGGATTCTTACTGTTGGCTTTGAACCCCAGCGATAACCCTGGAGGCAAAAAAAAAAAAAGGAGGAGGAGAAGAAGAAGAAGAATGGAAATACCTGAGGGGCCAGGTGGCACAACTGGTTAAGTGCTCACATTACAGTGGCAAGGACCCAGGTTCAAGCCCCTGGTCTCCACCTGTAGGCGGAAAGCTTTGCAAGTGGTGAAGCAGTGCTGCAGGTGTTTCTCTGTCACTCTCCCTCTCTATCATTCCCTTCCCTCTTGATCTCTGGCTGTCTCTATCCAATAAATAAATAAATAAATAAAATTTAAAAATTAAAAAAAAAGAAGAAGAAAGCGATACCTATAGCCCTCTTCAACATTTCATGAAGCGTCCCCCTGCAGGTGGGGAGCAGGGCTCAAACCCAAATCCTTGAGCAGATCCTTGTGCTTTTTACTATGGGTGTTCCACAGCCCAGCCCCTACAGTGGTTATTTAAAAAGGCCAAATTTTTAAGCACAGGTGGCGCAAAGTGCAAGGACCGGCATAAGGATCCCGGTTTGAACCCTGGCTCCCCACCTGCAGGGGAGTCGCTTCATAGGCAGTGAAGCAGGTCTGCAGGTGTCTATCTTTCAGTCCCCCTCTCTGTCTTCCCCTCCTTTCTCCATTTCTCTCTGTCCTATCCAACAACGACAACAACAATAATAATAACCACAACAATAAAACAACAAGGGCAACAAAATGGAATAAATAAATAAATAAATATTTAAAAAATTTAAAGTGGTCCAGGAAGTGGCGCAGTGATAAAGCTTTAGGCTCTCAAGCGTGAGGTCCTGAGTTCGATCCCCGGCAGCACATGTGCCAGAGTGATGTCTGGTTCTTTCTCTCTCCTCCTATCATTCTCATAAATAAGTAAATAAAAAGTTAAAAGAAAAAAATTTTTTGAAGTTAGAAAAAAAAGACCAGTGAGTCGGGCTGTAGCGCAGCGGGTTAAGCGCAGGTGGCACAAAGCACAAGGACCGGCATAAGGATCCCGGTTCGAACCCCGGCTCCCCACCTGCAGGAGAGTCGCTTCACAGGCGGTGAAGCAGGTCTGCAGGTGTCTATCTTTCTCTCCTCCTCTCTGTCTTCCCCTCCTCTCTCCATTTCTCTCTGTCCTATCCAACAACGACAACAATAATAACTACAACAATAAAACAACAAGGGCAACAAAGGGAATAAATAAATAAAATAAATATTTTAAAAAATATATAAATAAATAAAAATAAAATAAAAAAGAAGAAAAAGGCCAAATTTACATTTGTTAAGAGAAAATTGTGAAGGTAGTGAACTTTGAAACTAGATGAATTAGGTGTTATACTTAATTTAAGGGGGAAAAAAAGAAAAGAAAGAAAAAGAGTGGTCCAGGAGGTGGCACAGTGGATAAAGTATTGGATTCTCAAGCACGAGGTCCCGAGTTCAGTCCCCAGCAGTACATGTACCAGAGTGATGTCTGGGTTCTTTCTCTTCCTATCTTTCTCATAAATAAATAAATAAATAAATAAATAAGAAAAAAGGAGGGGAGCCGAGCAGTAGCACAGCGGGTTAAATGCACATAGAGCAAAGTGCATGGACTGGAGTAAGGATCCAGGTTCAAGTCCCTGGTGGTGGCTTCAAAAGCAGTGAAGCAGGTCAGCAGGTATCTATCTTTCTCTCCCCCTCTCTGACTCTCATGCCTGAGGCTTTGAGATCCCAGCTCCAATCACCAACACCACCATGAACCAGAGCTGAGTAGTGCTCTTGTAAAGTGTAATAATAATATAAACAAATATCAGGCCAATATGATAGTTCATTTGAGAGGGAGCCTGCTTGGGGAAAAGCTTTGCAAGTGGTGAAGTAGGGCTGCAGGTGTCTCTCTGTCTCTATCTCCCCCTTCCCTCTAGATTTCTGGATGTCTCTATGCAATAAGTAAATAAAGATAACTTTTTAAAAAAATTTCCCTGTTGTTGCACTTGCTGTTTTTGTTGTTGTGGTTGTATTGTTATTATTGTTGTTGTTATTGATGTCATTGTTAGATAGGACAGAGAGAAATGGAGAGAGAAGGGGAAGACAGAGAGGGAAAGAGAAAGATAGACACCTGAAGACCTATTTCACTGCCTGTGAAGCGACTCCCCTGCAGGCGGGGAGCTGGGGGCTCGAACCGGGATCCTTACGCCAGTCTTTGTGCTTCACGCCACGTTCGCTTAAGACGCTGCACTACCGCCCGACTCCCATAAAAATAACTTTTTAAAATTAAAACAAAAAAAGGAGAGAGGGAGCCTGCTTTGCCATGTGCAAAGCCCATATTCGAGCCTCTGGTAAATATGACCCTAGGGAAAACTTTGGTGCTATGATCTCTCTTCCCTCTCGCTCCTCTCTCATCTGAAACAGACTAAAAATTGGGTCCGAGTAGAATAACAAGTTCTTGGTTTCTACGAGGTCACAGGATCCATATTAAAAGAAACAGATTAAGTAGGTTCTCCAGTTTAGGGCTGGTCCCTGCTGCAGCTGTCCATCCACCTTCCTAGGTGGGTTTTTTTTTTTGGGGGGGGGGGAAGAGACGACGAACCCAGGTGGATCCCAGGGATCCCCCGAGCGGGCAGCGCCCCCTGGTGCTCGCAGCAGGGACTTCGGGACAACGAGTTAAGGGTCTTGGAACCGCCAGAGACCCACAAGCGATGTCCCCCGGCCACCCCCACTCCTTCACCTAATTACCCGACGGAGAAACTGCTGTGAGACGGGGCGGACACCCAGGTCCGGGTCGCGTCTCGGGGCGGCGGGGGCGGGGGGCGGCCTGGCAGGAAGCCACGTACTTTCCGCCGTGGGAGGAGCAGGTGGCAGCAGCCGCCCGGGCCCAGGCTTCCTGTGCGCGCCTGCCACCACCACCGCTTCTCCTCGGGGCCTCGGGCCTTCCCAGGGTCGGGCCTCATGGCCCAAAGCCCCCAGGACCCCGACGGCATATCCTGTGAGCTCAGAGGTAAGTGCCGGCCATGCCCACCCGCTTGGCTACAAGAAAGCCATACAGCACCCAAAGCAGAGGCCAACCCCTAGTCAGGGTTGTGAGGTTCGCTCTGCTCCTCCCAACAGCTTGGGCGCCCCTACATCCAAACCCCCCCCATCTGTAGCCTAGCACAGAGGGTCAGCATGGGCTTCTCCAGGTCACCAAAGGGTCAAAGTCACCCAGCAGGCTGCCCTTCCACAGGTGAAATCACCAGGTTCCTGTGGCCCAAGGAGGCAGAGCTGCTGCTGAAAACCTGGCTTCCCCCGCGGGATGGTGCTGAGCAAGGTCACGTTCTGGTATGGCAGGGGGTAGGGGTCCAGGAAGGCCACCAGGGACCAGGCAGAAAAAGCCTGGAGCCCTGCCCTGGGAGTCAGGCTTTCTCTCCCTTAGGCGCTGCTGCGATGGAGAGCCTATCTGCTCCACACCTGCCTTCCCCTGAGGGTGAGTCTTAGAGCCTGGGGTCATCTTCCCCTTGCCTGCCTGCAGCTTTCTCATGATGAGGGACTCTACCTCTCAGTATTGTTCTTCTTGTCCCTGGGAACTCTGTCATCATGTAGGACTGGGCTCCCAAAGGCTGGGGCTCAAGGGGACAAATTGGCTGACCCAGGTGCTCCACAGGTGGACTGCACTTTCAGCTACCTGGAGGTCCAGGCCATGGCACTGCAGGAGACACCCCCTCAGGTGAGACCCCACCAGAGCCTGCAGCCTGGTCTTCATCTCCCCTGCATCTGCCTCCTCGCTTGGAGCCCAGCCTACCCGTCCTCCCTCCCCAGGTCACATTTGAGCTGGAGTCCCTGCCTGAACTGGTACTGGAGTTTCCTGGGGTGGCTGCCCTGGAACAGCTAGCCCAGCACATCACTGTGGCCATTAAGAAAGTTTTTCCTCGATCCACTCTTGGGTGAGGACCAGCAGCTGCAACGGACTGGCAGGGAGGGAGGGCATGGACAGAAGTGGGTGCCTCTCGCCACAGCAGCTGGAAGTCCCCTGCCCCTCCCATTTCTCCCCTCCCCAGGAAGCTCTTTCGGAGGCCCACACCCCACACCATGCTGGCTCGCCTGGAGAGAAGCAGCCATCCCTCAGAGGCCTCTGCATCCAGCAGGCCCTGTGGTAAGGGCCAAGGCGGGGGACACACAGGGTTTGCAGCCTGCCCTGCTTCTTCAGCCCCAAGTCCTGGGTTTGGGGGGTTTCCCAAATGGCTGCTCAGAGTACAGCTTGGATTTGATCTTCCTCCATTTCTGACTTATTCTCTTTCTCCTCCCCGATGCTGTCATACCCCCTGGCATCTCTCCAGGTGGCTTCGTGGAGACATATGAGGCTCTGTGTGACTACAATGGCTTCCCTTTCTGTGAGGAGATACAGTGGGTGAGGGCAGGGCCCTTTGTAGGGGGCTCTAAAGACAGCTAATCCCCTTTTTTGTTGAGCACTCCCCACCCCTGTGGCCCCAGGCTAGCTAAAGACTCTCTTCTCATCCAGGACGTGAACACCATCTACCATCGACAGGGCTGCCGCCATTTCAACCTGGGAGACTTCAGCCATCTGGGCAGTCGGTACATGGCCCCCAGGATAGGGAAGATAGTTTTCATGGCCACATTCCTGAGTTGGAGCCTCTGTCTGTAGGTGATGCCAGGTGGTGGAGCAGGGTGGAGGGTCCTGAGCTTGGCACCTGTCCTTTCTCCATCCAGAGACCTGGCCTTGAGTGTGGCTGCTCTTTCCTACAACCTGTGGTTCCAGTGCCTCTCTTGTGTAGACATGAAGCTGGTGAGAGTGTAGGGAATGGAGGGACAGGGCACCAGGGCTGGGTGCAGCCTACTGAGTCCTCCTCTGGTTCTCAGAGCCTTGAGGTCTTGGAACAGATTCTGCACATGATGAGTCAGTCATCCCACCTGGAGGAGCTGGTGCTGGAGGCCTGTGGCCTGAGGGGGTGAGAGGGCAGGGCAAGAGGGCAAGGTATAGTATTGGGTGGAGGGTCTAGAGTTCTGGGAAGGAGCTGGGAATTCATTGTCAGAGGTTCACATCTGGGGTCTGGTCCCCAGAGAGTTTGTCCGAAGACTGGCCCAGGCACTGGCAGGACATTCAAGCTCTGGGCTACGGGAGCTCAGCCTGGCCGGGAATCTGCTGGATGACAGAGGTATGACTGAGCCTGGGGACCTCCTCACCTCTGGCTCTGAGGCTGGCACAAGAAGTGAGACCTAGGGCGTAGGGTGGTAGCACAGCGGGTTAAGCACAGGTGACACAAAGCACAAGGACCTGTGTAAGGATCGCAGTTCGAGACCCCAGCTCTCCACCTGCAGGGGAGTCGCTTCACAGGCGGTGAAGCAGGTCTGCAGGTGTCTTTCTCTCCCCCTCTCTGTCTTCCCCTTCTCTCTCCATTTCTCTCTGTTCTATCTAACAATGATGACATCAATAATAACAATAATAACTACAACAATAAAACAACAAGGGTGTGGTCCGGGAGGTGGTGCAGTGGTAAAGCTTTGGACTCTCAAGCATGAGGTTCTGAGTTTGATCCCCGGCAGCACATGTGCCAGAGTGATGTCTGGTTCTTTCTCTCTCCTCCTATCTTTCTCATAAATAAATAAAATCTTTAAAAAAAAAAAAAAAAAAAAACAAGGGCAACAAAAGGGAAAAAATAAATATTAAAAAAAGAATTACACACACACACACACACACACACACACACACACACACACACACACACACACACACATATATATATATATATATATATATATATATATATATAGTGAGACCCACATGGCTACTCCACTTCCAAGGTGTGGCAGCACTCAGCAGACATCTAGAGCGTCGGCCAGGTGCCCTGAGGAGACTCAACCTAGCGCAAACAGGGTTGACCCCCCGAGGTAGGTGGCCCCAAGATGGGATTGGCAAGGGAGGTATATCTGCCCAATGGCTGAGTCATCCCTCTGCTACCACCAGGAATAAGGGCTCTGGGACAGGCCCTGGCCTCTAACCCAGCCTTTGACTCTTCCCTGACTCATCTAGACCTTTCTGGGAACCCCGGGGCACTGGGGACTTCGGAAGACAATGGGGTGAGTGACTGCCTTTAGAGTCACTGACTGGAGGTGCCATAGGCAGTGGGTTGTCAGGGAACTCTGGGTGACAGGCTCTCTGACAACCCACAACAACTCACTACCCCTTCCTCCCACCAGGGTCTCTACAGTTTCATAAGCCGTCCCAATGCTCTGACATTCCTGAATCTTGCAGGCACCGACACTGCCCTGGACACTGTGAGGGGGGTGGGCAGTGGGTGGGAGAATCTTTGGATTTTTATTATTTTTATTTTTTTCATTTCTCCTCCTACCCACCCTCTGAGTGGGAGCATCTTTAGGGCAGCATGGCCTCATCCCTGGGTCGACCAGAGTGGGCTGTGGGTGTGGGTGTGCCCCCAGGGCGGGACTTTTCAGGGACGCAACTTGTGTCGAGGGGCGGGGCCTTGCGGGGCAGGGGTGTGACCTTTGCAAGGGGCGGGGTCCTGCCGGGGGCGGGGCTCCGCCCAGCGTAGTCCACACCTCCTCCCGCAGCTCTTCTCAGCTTTGTCGCGTGGCTGCTGCGCCAGCCTCGTGCACCTCGAGGCTTCAAGGAATGTCTTTTCCCGCACGTAAGGGGGCGGGCCCCGAGCGGGGGTGGGGGGCTGCTTAGCCCCTCCCCCTTCCCGCAAACCCACTCCTCCGCACCGCCCCCCCCCCCCCCCCCCGCAGGAAGTCCCGGACTGCGGCCGCAGTGCTGCACCTGTTCCTCAGTCAGGCGAGGGCGCTGCGACACTTGGGACTAGCGGGCTGCAAGCTGCCCCCCGACGCGCTCAGGTCAGAGTCACTGCCCAGGACCCAACCCCGCGTGTGCAGCCACCATAGAGGCCTCGCCCCGGCCGTGCCCACTACCTCCTGGCCCGAGTTTTCTTGGCATCCCAGCCCCCCTTTCACAGCTCGCTCCATCTGTGACATCTCTTTCCAGAGCTCTTTTGGAAGGTCTCGTGCTCAACACGCAGGTGAGCGACCTGCACCTGGACCTCAGCGCCTGTGAGGTGAGCCCTCGGGGGAGGGGTCAGGGCGGGGTGGGGACGCTGCCCCGGGACGCCCCCTGCCCAGCTGCTGCAGCCTCTTGGCCTGAGCGCCCGCCGCTCACTGTTCACCTTCAGCTGCGCTCAGCCGGCGCTCAGGTGATCCAGGACTTGGTGTGCGATGCCAGCGCAGTGAGCTCCCTGGATTTGGCAGATAATGGTGAGGGACCTCACCCCATGAGCCTATTTTCCAACATCCACCCAAGTTCCACTTCGTTCTTATCCACTGCACCCCTCACCCCAAACCTTGCCTCCTGAGTGACCCAAGCCATCCCCAGGCTTCGGTTCAGACATGGTGACGCTGGTGCTGGCCATTGGGAGGAGTCGGTCCTTGCGACATGTGGCGCTTGGAAGGAATTTCAACGTTCGGTGCAAGTGAGCCCCCACCCCACTCTGGGTGTCCCAGATAGCACCCTGCACCCGAAGCCCCTCGCCCCACCATCTCCAACAGCAAACCCTGCCCACAGGGAGACCCTGTACGATGTATTACACCGGATTGTCCAGCTCATGCAGGATGACGACTGTGTGAGTCCATGGCCTCATGCGGATACTCAGGCAGTGTGCCCCAGTGACCACCCCCCATCTCCTTGCTGACCCCCAAGGGTAACCGCACTTAGCTTTCTCTTTAACCCCAGCCTCTGCAGTCCCTGTCCGTGGCTGAGTCACGGTTGAAGCTGGGTGCCAGCGTCTTGCTCCGGGCCCTGGGCACCAATCCTAATCTGACAGCGCTGGACATCAGTGGCAATGCCATGGGGGATGCAGGCGCCAAGATGCTGGCCAAAGCTCTAAGGGTCAACACTAGGCTCCGGTGGGTGGGGCGAGGAGGGGCGCCCTGGGCTGAGGGGTGGGGCTGTTGAAGGTCACCCAATGCACTGGGCCTGATAGCTGGGTGGGACCTTCTGTGGGGCCACCACTGAGCCAGACCTGACCCAGGTCTGTGATCTGGGACCGGAACCACACGTCGGCGATGGGCCTCCTGGACGTGGCACAGGCCCTGGAACAGAACCGAAGCCTAAAGTCTATGCCTCTGCCGCTGAACGACGTTGCCCAGGCGCAGCGCAGCCGCCCAGAACTGACCACACGTGCAGTGCATCAGGTCAGGGTTCCCTCTTCTTGCTCTGTCCTGTGCAAGTGTTCTCCCAGCTGCCACCACCACCACCGCCACCACCACCACTTCTCAGGATCGTCTGTCCATACCTGCACTATAGCTTACCTGGATAGTGCCCCTGCTTTGCCATACAATTGACCCAAGTTTGAGCCAAGCCCCCACTTCACTGGAGGAAGTTTCAGTGCTGTGACGTTTCTTTCCCTCTCCCACATCTGACTATCTGAAAATGTCAGACCGGGTAGCTAGGAAATAGCTCATATGGTGGTACACTGGACTTGCATGCCTGCTATGTCTGATTTGTTTCTCTTTCTGTGTCATGTAAAACTCCCTCTGTTTCTTTCTTTCTTTCTTTCTTTATTTCCTTTTGTTGCCCTTGTTGTTTTATTGTTGTTGTTTTATTGTTGTAGTTGTTGTTGTCATTGCTGTCATTGTTGTTGGATAGGACAGAGAGAAATGGAGAGAGGAGGGGAAGACAGAGACAGGGAGAGAAAGATAGACACCTGCAGACCTGCTTCACCGCCTGTGAAGCGACTCCCCTGCAGGTGGGGAGCTGGGGGCTCGAACCGGGATCCTTATGCCAGTCCTTGCGCTTTGCGCCACCTGCGCTTAACCCACTGCGCTACCGCCCGACTCCCTCCTCTGTTTCTTAAATGTAATAAAGTAAGATTTTTAAAATATCAACCCCATGGTGGTGACAACAACAACAAAAAATCCCAAAAATCTCGGGGCCAGGTGGTGGCACAACTGGTTGAATCCACATGTTACATTGCACAAGGACCCAGGTTCGAGCCCCCAGTCCCCACCTGCAGGGAGAAAGCTTCACAATTGGTGAAGCAGTGCTGCAGGTCTCTCTCTCTCTCTCTCTCCTCTTCTCCACTTCTGGATGTCTATCAAATAAATATAGATAATAAAAATATTTAAAAATAGGGAGTCGGGCTGTAGTGCAGCGGGTTAAGCGCAGGTGGCGCAAAGCACAAGGACCGGCATGAGGATCCTGGTTCGAGCCCCAGCTCCCCACCTGCAGGGGAGTCGCTTCACAGGCGGTGAAGCAGGTCTGCAGGTGTCTATCTTTCTCTCCTCCTCTCTGTCTTCCCCCTCCTCTCTCCATTTCTCTCTGTCCTATCCAACAACGACAACAACAATAATAACTACAACAATAAAACAACAAGGGAAACAAAATGGAATAAATAAATAAAATAAAAAATATATATATTTAAAAATAAAATCTCTTGTCCCAGATTCAAGCCTGTCTCTTGAGGAACAACCAAGCTGATCGTGCCCCTCCTGATGGCATCACCCTCCAGAAGCCACTAGGTCTGTCTTCAGACCCCTCAGAGCAGGTCAGTGACTCCTCCATCAAAATTTGAATGAATAACAAACGTACGGAGTGTGAGGGATTGCTGGCATCAGTAGTCTCCACAGGTCTGAGGATCTTTCCTGTGACTATGGTGTCTGAGTCCTGCTTTTCTTTGGTCTGGATAGGAGCCAACTATCACAAAACAGCTCCTTCAATAATATGCATGATTGACTTTTCTTAGTTTTTTTAAAACATTAATTTATTCCTTTTGTTGCCCTTGTTGTTTTATTGTTGTAGTTATTATTGTTGTTGTTATTGATGTTGTTGTTGTTGGATAGGACAGAGAGAAATGGAGAGAGGAGGAGAAGACGGGGAGAGAAAGACACCTGCAGACCTGCTTCGCCACTTGTCAAGTGACTGCCCTGTAGGCAGGGAGCCGGGGACTCAAACCAGGATCCTTAGCCAGTTCTTGAGCTTTGCGCCACCTGTGCTTAACCCGCTGCGCTACCGTCCAACTCCCTACAAATATTTTATAAAAATGGAAGAGGAGAAGCCAGAGTAATAAGAGTGTAGCTCAGCTGTAAAGTACATGTGAGTACCTGAGTTCCACCCCCAAAACCAACAAACAAACTAAAGGTAACTAAAAACTAAGAAAAGTCAGGAGTTAGGTGGTAGCACAGTGGGTTAAGCAGAGGTGGCGCAAAGTGCAAGAACCGGCATAAGGATCTTGGTTTGAGCCCCTGACTCCCCACCTACAGGGAATTCACTTCACAAGTGGTGAAGCAGGTCTGCAGGTGTCTCTCTTTCTCTCCCCCTCCCTGTATTCCCCTTCTCTCTCCATTTCTCTCTGTCCTACCCAACAACAACATCAATAACAACAATAATACCTACAACAATAAAACAAGGGCAACAAAAGGGAATAAATAAATAAATATTAATATATATATGGGTGGGGGTATAGCATAATAGTTATGCAAAGAGACTTTCATGCCTGAGGCTCTCAAGTCCCAGGTTCAATCCCCCACACCGCCATAAGCCAGAGCTGAGCAGTGCTCTGGTAAAAAAAAAATATATATATATATATATACATATATATACATATATATGTATATATATATATATATATATATTTGTATGCTGGGGATACAGCATGATGGTTATGCAAAAGCCTTTCATGCATGAGGCTCTGAAGTCCCAGGTTCAATCCCCAGCACCACCATAAGCCAGAGCTGATCAGTGTTTTTGTCTCTCTCTGTATCTTTCTCCTTAAAATAAATAAATAAATATTAAGAAAATATTTATTTGTGGGGGCCGGGAAGTGGTGCATCAGGTTCAGTGCACATAGTGCATAAGTGCAAGGACCCATGCGAGGACCCTAGGTCTAGCCTCTGGCCCCTACCTGCATGGTGGTGAAGTGGTGAAGCAGGTCTGCAGGTGTCTCTCTGTCTCTCTCCCTCTCTGTCTCAACTGTCCCTACCCCTCTCAACTTTTCTCTGTCCTGTCCAATACAATAGAAAAAAAAAAAGGCCTCCAGGGTGGGGGCATAATAGTTATGCAAAGAGACTTTAATGTCTGAGGCTCTCAAGTCTCAGGTTCAGTCCCCCACACCCCCATAAGCCAGAGCTGAGCAGTGCTCTGGTAAAAAAAAAAAAAAAAAAAACCCTCCAGGAGCAGTGGATTCATAGTGCAGGCACGGAGCCCCAGCTATAACCCTGGAGAAAAAAAAAAAAGAAAGAAAGAAAATATTTATTTGCTAAAGGGGGTGGGGGAGATAACCAGAGCATCATTCTGGCACATGAGATGCCAGGGGTTGAACTCAGAATCTCATGGTTAAGAATCCAGTGCTTTGGGGAGTAGGGCGGTAGCGCAGCAGGTTAAGCACAGGTGGCACAAAGTGCAAGGACCGGCATAAGGATCCCGGTTCGAGCCCCCAGCTCGCCACCTGCAGGGGAGTCGCTTCACAGGTGGTGAAGCAGGTCTGCAGGTGTCTATCTTTCTCTCCTCCTCTCTGTCTTCCCCTCCCCTCTCCATTTCTCTCTGTCCTATCCAACAACGATGACATCAATAACAACAACAATAATAATGACAACAGTAAAACAACAAGGGCAAAAAAGGGAATAAATAAATAAATTAAAATTTAAATAAAAAAAAAGAATCCAGTGCTTTGTCCCCTGTGCCCCTCTGGTGGCTTCTTCTCCCTCTCTCAATGTATTTATTACTGGATAGAGACAGAGAGCAATGGAAAGAGGAGGAGAAGATAGAGAGGGAAAGAGACAGACACCTGTAGCCATGCTTCAAGACTTGTGAAGCTTTTCCCCCTGCAGTTGGGGACCAGGAGCTTGAACCAAGGTTCTTGTACACTGTAATTTCTGTGCTTAACCAAGTGCACTACCACCTATTCCCCCTCTGGCTTCTATCTATCTATCTATCTATCTATCTATCTATCTATCTATCTATCTATCATCTATCTATCTATTTATTTATTTATTTTGCCTCCAGGGTTAGTGCTGGGGCTCAGTTCCTGCACCACAAATCCACTGGTCATGGATGCCATTTTTTCCCCTTTTGTTGCCCTTTTTGTTTATCATTGTTGTTGTTGCTGTCCTTGTTGTTGGATAGAACAGAGAGAAATGGAGAAAGGAGGGGAAGACAGAGAGGGGGAGAGAAAGACACCTGCAGACCTGCTTCACTGCCCGTGAAGAGACCCCCACTGCAGGTGGGGAGCTCGGGCGTGAACTGGGTTCCTGAAGCTGGTCCGTGCATTTTAACCTGCTGTGTAACTGCCCAGCCCCCTCTGGCTTCTTTTTAGAGCAACTAGTTTCAACTTTCTTGAAACCTGGAAGGTGATGTAGTAGCTAGAGTTTTGGACTTAAAAGCATGAAGTCCAGGGCGCCAGATGGTAGCGCAATGCATTCAAGAGGTTCCAGATTCACCAGGTCTGGCTGAGGAGAAACAATCATTTAAAAAGTAGTAATACCATAAGGATCCCGGTTCGAACCCCGGCTCCCCACCTGCAGAGGAGTCGCTTCACAGGCGGTGAAGCAGGTCTGCAGGTGTCTATCTCTCTCTCCTCCTCTCTGTCTTCCCCTCCTCTCTCCATTTCTCTCTGTCCTATCCAGCAACAATAACAACAATACTACTAACAACAATAATGATAACAGCAACGATAAACAACAAGGGCAACAAAGGGAGAAAAGATGGCCTCCAGGAGCAGTGGATTCTTGGTGCAGGCACCGAGCCCCAGTGATGACCCTGGAGGCAAAATAATAATAATAATAATAATAATAATGAAAGGAGGAAATAGCTGAATAGCTGCTAGGAACAGTAAATTCACTGTGCAGGCACCAAGTCCCAGAAATAAACCTGGTAGGGAAAAAAGGATGGAGAGTGGGATGGGAGGAGACAGAGAGAAGGAAACACAGCTGCAGCATTGCTACACCGCTCGTGAAACCTTCCCACTGTGGAGGGGACCAAAAGCTTGAACTGGGTCTTTGCAATGGTAACATGTGCTCTGCCTGGTGTGAGACCGCCTGCCCCCAGTAAGTAAATAGACCTTTTTAAAAATGGGATCACTGCTCACCTCTGGCTTATGGTGGTGGTGGGGAGTGAACCTAGGACCACAGGGCCTCAGACATTAAAGTCTTTTGCATAACCATTATACTATCGCCTCTCCCCTTACTTGATTTATTTAACTTTCTTAATATGTATTTATTTATTTATTTTCCCTTTTGTTGTCCTTGTTGTTTTTTATTGTTGTTGTAGTAGTAGTTGTTATTTTTTAAAAAATTTATTTTGGGACCAGGCAGTGGTGCACCTGCTTGAGCACACATGTTACAGTGTGCAAGGACTCAAGTTCAAGCCTCCGGTCCCCACTGGCAGGGGGAAAACCTCACAAGCGGTGGAGCAGGGCTGTAGGTGTCTCTCTGTCTCTCTTCCTTTCTATCCCTCCCTTCCCTCTTGATTTCTGGCTGTCTCTATCCAATAAATAAAGATAATAATACTTTTTAAAAATTTATTTTATTTTCCCTTTTGTTGCACTTGTTTTTTTGTTTGCTTTTTTTAAAAAAAGATTTTATTTATTTATTAATGAGAAGATAGGACGAGAGAGAAAGAACCAGACATCACTCTGGCACATGTGCTGCAGGGGACTGAACTCAGGACCTCATGCTTGAGAGTCCAAAGCTTTATCACTGAGCCACCTCCCGGACCACCCCTTGTTTTTTTTTTTTTTTATTTCTTTATTGGGGAATTAATGTTTTACATTCAACAGTAAATACAATAGTTTGTACATGCGTAACATTCCCCAGTTTCCCATATAACAATACAACCCCCACTAGGTCCTCTGTCATCCTTCTTGGACCTGTATTCTTCCCAGCCATCCACCCCAGAGTCTTTTACTTTGGTGCAATACGCCAATTCCATTTCAGGTTCTACTTGTGTTTTCTTTTCTGATCTTGTTTTTCAACTTCTGCCGGAGAGTGAGATCATCCCATATTCATCCTTCTGTTTCTGACTTATTTAACTTAACATGAATTTTTCAAGGTCCATCCAAAATCGGCTGAAAACGGTGAACTCACCTTTTTTATAGCTGAGTAGTATTCCATTGTGTATATATACCACAACTTGCTCAGCCACTCATCTGTTGTTGGACACCTGGGTTGCTTCCAGGTTTTGGCTATTACAAATTGTGCTGCCAAGAACATAGGTGTACACAGATCTTTTTGGATGGATGTGTTGGGTTCCTTAGGATATATCCCCAGGAGAGGAATTGCAGGATCATAGGGTAGGTCCATTTCTAGCCTTCTGAGAGTTCTCCAGACTGTTCTCCACAGAGGCTGGACCAATTGACATCCCCACCAGCAGTGTAGGAGGGTTCCTTTGACCCCACACCCTTTCCAGCATTTGCTGCTGTTACCTTTTCTGATGTATGACATTGTCACAGGAGTGAAGTGGTATCTCATTGTTGTCTTTATTTGCATTTCTCTGACAATCAGAGACTTGGAGCATTTTTTCATGTGTTTCTTGGCCTTTTGGGTCTCTTCTGTGGTGAATATTCTGTCCATGTCCTCCCCCCATTTTTGGATGGGGTTATTTATTGTCTTGTTGTTGAGTTTGGCAAGCTCTTTATATATGTTGGTTATTAAACTCTTGTCTGATATATGGCATGCAAAGATCTTCTCCCATTCTGTGAGGGGTCTCTTGGTTTGGGTAGTGGTTTCTTTTGCTGTGAAGAAGCTTTTTAATTTGATGTAGTCCCATAGGTTTATACTTGCCTTACTCTTCTTTGTAATTGGATTTGTTTCATTGAAGATGTCTTTAAAATGTATGCAGAAAAGAGTTCTGCCAATATTTTCCTCTAAGTATCTGATAGTTTGTGGTCTAACATTAAAGTCCTTGATCCACTTGGAATTTACTTTTGTATTTGGTGAAATACGGTGGTTCAGTTTCATTCTTCTGCATGTTTCAACCCATTGTTTCCAACACCATTTGTTAAAGAGACTCTGCTTTCCCCATTTAATAGTCTGGCCCCCTTTGTCAAAGATTAGATGTCCATAGGTGTGGGGGCTCACCCCTTGTTGTTTTTTATTGTTGTTGTAATTATTGTTGCTTATGTCATTGTTGCTGATGTTGTTGTTGTTAGCGAGGACAGAGAGAAATGGAGAGAGGAGGGGGAGAGAAAGAAAGACACCTGCAGACCTGCAGACCTGCTTCACCACCTGTGAAGCGACTCCCCTGCAGATGGGGAGCCTGGGGCTTGAACCAAGATCCTTAAGCTGGTCCTTGTGCTTCACACCACGTGCGCTTAACCTGCTGTGCTACTGCCTGACTCCCTATTTATTTTATTTTATTTATGTTTTTGTTTTTGCCTCCACGGTTATCTCTGGGGCTCAGTGTCTGCACTACGAATCCACTGCTCCTGGAGACCATTTTTCCCCCTTTTGTTGCCCTTGTTATTCATTGTTGCTGTTATTATTATTGTTGTTATTGCTGTCATTGTTGTTGGATAAGACAGAGAAATCGAGAGAGGAGGGGAAGGCAGAGAGAAGGAGAGAAAGATAGACACCTGTAGGGAGTCAGGCGGTAGCGCAAGGGTTAAGCACACGTGGCGCAAAGCGCTAGGACAGGTGAAAGGATCCCTATTGGAGCCCAGTGAAGCAGGTATCCAGGTGTCTCTCTTTCTCTCCCCCTCTCTGTCTTCCCCTCCTCTCTCCATTTCTCTCTGTCTTATCCGACAATAATAAAAAAACAAGGGCAACAGAAATGGAAAAATAAATATTAAAAAAAGACACCTACAGACCTGCTTCACCGCTTGTGAAGCAACCCCTCTGAAGGGGGGGGGCTTGAACCAGGATTCTTATGCCAGTTCTTGTGCTTTGCACCATGTGCGCTTAACCGGCTGTGCTACTGCCTGGCCCCCTATTTTATATTTTTAAGCATGAGGTCCTGAGTTCAGTCCCCAGCATCATGTTCCAGAGTGAGCCTTTGGTGTCCTTTCTTATGCTCTCTCATGTTAATAAGTATGTAAATTGGGGGTCGGGCAGTAGCACAGCGGACTATGCTCACATGGCCCCACGCACAAGGACCAAGGACCTGCATAAGGATGGCGGTTCCAGCCCTTGGCTCCCCATCTGTAGGGGGGTCACTTCACAAGCGGTGAAGCAGGTCTGCAAGTGTCTTTCTCTCTCTCTTTTTGTCTTCTCCCTCCTCTTTCAATTTCTCTCTATCCTATCCAGCAACAAAGACAGCAATAACAACAACAACAATAAACAACAAGGGCAACAAAAGGGGAAAAAATAGCCTCCAGGAGCAACGGCTTTGTGGTGCAGGCACCGAGCCCCCACAATAACCCTGGAGGCAAAATAATAATAGTAATAATAAGTATGTAAATTGCAGCCTAAAATATGGCACAATCGATAAGGCATTGGAGTCCTGATTTTCATCTGTGGCATCACATATGCCAGAGTGATGGCCTTATTTTTTTCTCTCTCTCCTCTCTCATAACTACATAAGTCTTGTGGCTGAGTGGTGGCATACCTGGTTGAGTGTACACATTACAATGTACAAAGACCCAGGTTCAAGCATCCCCATCCCTATTTTCAGTAAAACAGGGCTACAGGTATCTCTCTCTATCTCTACTTTCTCTCTCAATTTCTCTGTATTTATCCACAATAAATAAAAAATATTTATAAGAATCCATGGACAGACAACCACACCAATGTGTCCTGGAACCCCACCTCTCCAGAGCCCTGCCCCACTAGGGAAAGAGAGAGACAGGCTGGGAGTATGGATCAAACTGCCAATACCCATGTCCAGCAGAGAAGCAGTTACAGAAGCCAGACCTTCCATCTTCTGCACCCCATAATGATCCTGGGTTCATACTCCCAGAATAGGAAAGTTTTCAATGAAGGGCATGGGATGTGAAACTCTGGTGGTGGGAATTGTGTGGAATTTTACCCCTCTTATTATATGGTCTTGTTGATCATTATTAAGTCAATAATAAGTAGGGGTCTGGGTGGTAGTACACTTGGTTAAGCACACATGTTATCATACACAAGGATCCAGGTTCGAGTCCCTGCTCCCCACCTGCAAGGGGGGACACTTCACTAGCAGTGAAGCAGGTCTGTAGGTGTCGCTCTTTCCCTCTCCCTCTCTGTTTCTCCCACCCCTCTCAGTTTCTGTCTTATCAAAAAAAATTTTTTAATTAAAATAAGTAGGGAGACTTAAAAATCTTAAATTGGGAGTCAGATGGTAGCACAGCAGGTTAAACGCAGGTGGCGCAAAGTGCAAGGACTGGCATAAGGATCCCAGTTTGAGCCACCAGCTCCCCACCTGCAGGGAGTCGCTTCACAAGTGGTGAAGTAGGTCTGCAGGTGTCTATCTTTCTCTCCCCCTCTCTGTCTTCCCCTCCTCTCTCCATTTCTCTCTGTCCTATCCAACAATGATGACAACAGTAATAACTATGACAACAAAATAACAAGGGCAACAAAAGGGAATAAATAAATAAATATATTTTTAAAAAATCTTAAATTATGTATCTGTGACCTTGGCAGAACCACTGCAGTTTCCAGTGAAGGGAATGGGGGCACATAATGAGTGGGAATGGTGTGGCACTGTACCTCATTTTCTTTTAATTTTGTAAACCAATATTCAATCACTAATCAAAAATAGACATAGATAACCCATATCTGTGACCTTGGGAGAACTGTTGCAGTTTTCACTGGAGTGGGATGGGGACACAGGACTTGGTGATGGGAGCAGCACTTTTGAATCTGGGATTGAACCCACAACCTCATGCTAGAGTGTCAAAAGCATTATTTGTTATTATTATTATTATTATTATTATTATTTTAAAACAAAAACACTGCTCAACGCTGGTTTAAAGTGATGCTGGGGATTCAATTTCTTTCTCTATCCAATAATAAATAAATAAGATTTTGAAAAAAGGAATCAGTCTGGGGGTAGATAGCATAATGATTATGCAGAGACTCTCATGCCTGAGGCTCCAAAGACCCAGGTTCAATCCCCCACACCACCATAGGCCAGAGCTGAGCATTGCTCTGGTAAAAAAAAAAAAAAAAAAAAAAAATTAGTGTCTGGAGGGGTTGAGGGGGCCAGACTGGACTGACTGCTGATGCCTTCCAGGAAGTGAATGAACTGTGTCAGTCAGTGCAGGAGCACATGGAGCTGCTGGGCTGTGGGGCTGGGCCCCAGGGTGAAGCCGCTGTGCATCAGGCCGAGGATGCCATCCAGAATGCCAACTTCTCTCTCAGTGTGAGCACTTCTCCTTCCCACTATCAGGGCACTTCTCCCCTTAGGTGTCAACTTGAAACTCCTTTCCTCCTTGATCTCAGATTCTTCCTATTCTTTATGAGGCTGGGAACTCCCCAAGCCATCAATGGCAGCTTCAGCAGAAGCTGGAGGCCCTCCTGAGACAGGTGGGTGAGATCTGTCGCCAAGATATTCAGGTGAGATGATACCCTGGCCCCATAGACCATACTTTTGCCCACTGCTCTGACCCCCCCCAATCCTGTAGAGTTAATGTGGATACTTCCTAAATCTGTGGGGGGTCAGAGCCTCAAGCCACACATCCTGATTCCCAGCCACACCCTCACCATGCTCTAACCTTTATCCAGGACTTCACTCAGGTCACACTGGATACAACAAGGACCCTCTGCCCACAGATGGGACCCAGGTGGAGGGAGCAATTGGAGGAGGTCCTGGTGGGCTCCAGGAGCCTCCCAGAGCTATTTCCAGAGCACCTGCTACAAGATACCTTCTATAGGCTCAGGTGGGTTGGACGGGGCTGAGCTGGGCAGGGTTGGACAGACACAACACATTAACCCTTCCCTTCTCTTGCCCTAGGGACATGCGACTCTCAGTTACAGGAACATTGGCCGACAGCATTGTAGCTCAGGCTCTGGAGGGTCTGAGTGCAGCCCGGGATCGGCTGGTGAGGGTCACTTTACACTTGTTCATATACATACGCATATCCCACCCTCACCACTGCTTGGCAGGGGCTCTGTAATGTCTCCTGGGATTCTGTAGTCCAGGGGTGCTGCAGGGTTCCTTTAGCACTAATGGGACAATGACTGAGGCTCCACCTGCTCATCTTTGGGGTCCTTGTATTGCAGGTAGAGAGTCTGGCTCAGCAGGCAATGGCCCCTGTCCTGCCAACACTGAAAGGAGGCAAAGCCAACCCCAGGAAATTGGATAGTCTGTTCTTCCCTGAGATGGAGGTGGAGGATGAGGACGAAGAAGAGCAGAAAGTAGGTAGTCCCAGAACTCTGGGCTTAGAAGTCTAAATCTTCCCAGCTTACTGTGGAGTGTGGAAGCTCCCCTTCTTCAAGCTGAATTTGTATCCTTCCCACCAGGATGACAGTCCTCCACAGAAATGGCCTGAGTCCATCCACTGCCTTTACCTGCCCTCCTACACTCGCTGTGAGTCAGGGAGCAAGCTGGCAATTCCTGGGGTTGGACAGAAGCCCTCCATTAGAACTGGGGGTCGGGGTACATTCACTCAGTCCTGTCCTGGGACTCCTGACCTTGACTGGGCCAAGCCCAGGACCCCTGCACCACCTACAAGGGTGGAACTCCCTGTGATCAGCTTGGAGCCCAAGTGGAGCAGACCCGCGCTCCCTCCCCAGGCCGCGCGTGCTAGGCGGCAGTGTGGAGCCGCTGGGACCGCGCTCAGCACCGCGGACAGCGGCGGGGGAGGGGGAGTGGGGGGGCGGTGGCATCGCCGAGCCCCTCCCCGCGCCCTGGGCGGGTCCCCCGCCGCCCGATGCTGCTGCCACCTCCTCGGGCTCAGCTCTAGCTGGTGCTCGCCCCTCAGGTGCAGCTGAGCAGCAGCAGTTGCAGCCTGAGCTCGAGCTGGCGGCGCCGGGAGAAGATGCGGAGCCGCAGGCGGGGCCGTCTGCTCGCGGCTCTCCCAGCCCCGCTGCCCCTGGGCTCCCGGCAGACCCGCTGCCCCGCATGGAGCTGCCTCCCTCTGGGCAGCCCCTGCGCCATCCCACGCGGGCCCGGCCACGGCCCCGCCGCCAGCACCACCACCGCCCGCCGCCTGGGGGCCCCCAGGTGAGCACTGACCCCCCCCCCCGCCCCAGTCCCCACTTCCGAGCTTGAATTAGGGGTCGTGAGTGGCTCGGGCGCTGCTCATTGGTAATGGCGAGCGGGATGTGGGTCGTGGGGCCTATGGCCATCTGCTCATATAGCCACAGCTGCATCCGGCTCCGGCTTCCTCCCTACCACCCCCTACCCAGGCCATGTCCATTTGGGGTCATGGATGTGCCGGCTTTCGCTGGGGCTGCGCTGGGTGTAGGACTCTGTCTCGGGTTGGCCCGCTGCATGGGTGGGTATACGGAAGAGGATGTGTCTTCTCTTCCCTCCCCCAGGATTACTGGAAGATGCTGGGCCCTGGGGCCATGGGGACAATCTTGCATCTGCTGTGCACCCAGTGGGCCAGTGTGCCCAGGGACGTGTGCACCAACTGGGTGCTACCCGCACTGGGAGGAATGGAGGGAGGAGCTGGCTGGAGGTCCCCCCCCCCAGAGGGTCTGACGCAGCAGCTGGCGCCTGGGAACCAGCAGCAGGCCTGGTGGGGTGGGGGTGGGGGGCATTACAGGGAACTGTTTAGAGCAGAGAGGGGGTGGCAAGTGGGAAATTATGACCCAGGGGGTGAGTCGGTTCTAGCCTGCTGGTGACTAGGTGATTAAGGCTGTGTAGTGACAAGAATAGGTGTGTGTCCAGGACCAATTAACAGTGGACAAACATGTGAAACAGCACCTCTGCCCACCAGCTGGACAGTGGGAGAGGTGGTGTCAGCAGCCCCTAGGGTCACCTCAGCTTCTAGACTGCTGGACAAGGGAGATGGGAAGATGTCGGGTTCTACTCAGTCATCACCCCATCCCGGGTGTCCTCTAGGTGCCTCCAGCCCTCCCACAGGAAGGGAATGGGCTCAGTGCTCGTGTAGACGAGGGTGTGGAGGAATTTTTCTCCAAAAGGTTGATCCAGCAGGACCGCCTGTGAGTAAGCGGCAGTTGTGGGGTGTGGCAGAGGGTGGGATGCCCCTTGGGCCTTCCCCCTTACCGCTGGCTATCCTCATAGCTGGACTCCTGAGGAGGACTTGGTCACTGAGGGCGGTAGCACCCCTGTTCCACGTACACTTCGAAAGAAGCTGGGCACCCTTTTTGCCTTCAAGAAGCCTCGCTCAACAAGGGGCCCACGGCCTGACCTAGAGACCAGCCCTGGGGCAGCTCCCCGTACTCGGAAAACTACACTTGGGGATCTGCTGCGGCCACCAGCTCGCCCTGGCCGGGGTGAGGAGCCTGGTGGGGCTGAGGGGGGCAACAGCAGTCCTGACCCTGCTCGAAGGAGCCGGCCTCGCTACACACGAGAAAGCAAGGCCTATTCCATGATACTGCTGCCTGCTGAAGAGGATGAGGGGACACTGGGTGCCAGACCTGACAAGGTGAGGTCTGGTAATGGGGATGAGTTCTTCTGGGACTGAGGGTGATGGGACCATCTTCTCACTCTGGCATCTGTCTCCAGCGGCGGCCTCTGGAGCGGGGAGAGACAGAACTGGCTCCATCCTTTGAACAGCGGGTGCAAGTGATGCTACAGAGGATTGGTGTTAGCCGAGGCAGCGGGAGTGTGGAAGGCAAGAGAAAACAAGTACGTTGGGACACTGTGAAAAGAGGAGGCAGGTGACATGTGGCAGTCTGTGGTGACATATGTGACCAGGAGCACACTCATGGGTCTACTTGTCAGTTACATCTGCTTCTCAGTCATCTGATTCAACCTTTTCTGTTTTCTTTTTTTTTCCCCCTCACTTTTAAAAAAATATTTATTCATGAGAAAGATAGGAGAGAGGAAGAATCAGATTATCACTCTGGTACATGTGCTGCCAAGGATTGAACTCAGGACCTCATGCTTGAGAATCCAATGCTTTATCCACTGCGCCACCTCCGGGACCACCACTTTTTTTTTTTATTATTAGATAGGACAGTGAGAAAAATGGAGTGGAGGGATAGAAAGAAACAGGGCAGAGGGTAGGTAGCATAACGGTTATGCAAAGAGATTCTCATGCCTGAGGCTCCAAAGCCCCAGGTTCAATCCCTTGTACCACCATAAGCCAGAGCTGAAAAGTGCTCTGGTAAAAAAAAAAAAAAAAAGACAGAGACACCTGCAAACCCACTTCACTGCTTGTGAAGCACACCCCATGCAGGTGGGGAGTGGGGTCTTGAACCCAGATCTTTATGCTTGGTAATATGTGTGTTTAACTGGGTGAGGCACTGAGCAGCCCCCATCAACCTTTTCTTTCCTTGCCTCTTGACTTCTGCCCTGGCTCAGGCCACTGAGATCTCTCTTGTGGACTGGTCCTTTCTCTGCACTTTAACAGAAATTTGACCTGTGGCCTATGTGCATTTGACCTATTTGCACCAGGGCTTTCCTCTCAAGACAGTCCAGAACTCTGCAGCTGAGATGCGGCCTTGCGCTGGTTGCTGCCCTTCTCTGGGCTGTACTCAGAGCCTCTATATACATTCCATCTCCCAGACCACCTCCTCTACATACATTCCCATCTGAAATTTCCTCCTGCTTCACTTCAACCTCTTATGGCACCTGAAGGTTTCTCTTTTTCTATTCCCACTTCACCCTGCAGGTTCCTTCTCTTCCAATCACTAATAACATTACATTCTGACCACAGCTCTGTGTACCATCGTTAGTTTTTTTTTTTTTTACCAGAGCACTGACCAGCTCTGGCTTATGGTGTGGTGCAGGGGGCTGAACTTGAGATTTAGGTGCCTCAGGCATGAGGTTCTTTGCATAACCATTATGCTATCTACCTCTGAGTTAAAATTTTTTTCCAGAAAAATCAGAAATACTTACGAAGTGAGACTCATGCTGAATTTAGAAAGATATGGGAAATGAGTTACAGAATTAAGAAATGACCTTCTCCATGTGTGTCTGCATACATATTGGCACTTCTGTGTGTTCACTATTGAATCAGGACTGGATTTGCCATGTTTGTGCCCAGTCTGCAATGGGCATTTTGTGGCAGTTGTTAAGAACAAGAATGAACAAGGCTGTGTTGGGGGGAGGGGAGGATAACCAGAGCTTGGCTGCCCTGTTTCCTACAGAGTAAAGATGGAGAGATCAAGAAGGCTGGCTCAGATGGTAAGTGGGCTCTTGGCTGGGGTAGTACATTTAGGGAGAGGGAGGTGTCCTTAGTGATAGTCTCTTAGGCACTTGCTTTGCTGGGAGGCTGGATTTTTCTTCCCCTCACACCTAAGGTCTGGTGCCTAAGCCCCCACCCCAACTTGCAGGTGACATTATGGATAGCTCCACAGAGACCCCTCCCATCTCCATCAAGTCCCGAACCCACTCCGTATCTGCTGGTGAGTGAGGGCCACTGTGTGTGTTGGGGGAATGCAGGAGGGGTCAAGCCCACCTCCCATGCCTAGCCCAGGTCTTGGCTGACATCCTCCCCCCCTCCCCCCACAGATCCCTCATGTAGACCTGTGCCAGGCGGCCAGGGCCCTGAATCAGCCACCTGGAAGACACTGGGGCAGCAGCTGAATGCAGAGCTCAGGGGCCGTGGTTGGGGCCAACAGGATGGTCCTGGCCCCCCCTCTCCTTGCCCCAGTCCAAGCCCCCAAAGAGCCAGCCCCTCCCCAGATAGTCTGGGCCTCCCAGAGGATCCTTGCTTTGGTCCCAGAGGTAAGCAAGCACTCTGAACCCCACCGCAATACTGGACTGGGGTTGGAGAAGCACAGCTCCTCTGGGGTCCCTGAAGATGGGAAGCAAGGGCTGGAGGGGGCCAGCTATTGCGACTCTACCCTGATACTCTGGCCTCCTTCAGATGGTCAGCTGAGGCCAAGGCCCCTCTCGGCAGGGCGGCGAGCAGTGTCTGTGCATGAGGACCAGCTCCAGGCCCCTGCTGGTGAGGGGAGACACCTCCATGTGTGTTTGAGTGCAGGAGATGGGGGATGGTGGGCTTCAGGGCTTCCTTCATGGCTCTGCTCCTTGCAAGGGACCACCTGTGGCCTGAGAGGTGAAGATATCAGGGCGCCAAATAAGCAGTGTCTGTGTTGGGGTGGGAGAATGCTGGGGTTGGAGGAGGCTCTGAGAACATAGTGTGCTCCCACTAGCTGTGGAAGAATGGGCTGGGGATAGGCAGCACATCCTGAACACCCCATCCCAGGCCTTTCTGTGTCCCTTAGAACGGCCCCTGCGGTTACAGCGCTCCCCTGTCCTCAAGCGTAGGCCAAAGCTTGAGGCACCCCCATCTCCAAGCCTAGGTAAGATGGGGCTGGGCCAGCTGGGAGGGTGGCAGAAATGCTGGGTCTCCTCCGGATACTTCCTCTCTCTCCCTCTTCATTTATTCCCTTTTGTTGTCCTTGTTGTTTTATTGTTGTAGTTATTATTGATGTAGTTGTTGTTGTTGTTCTTGTTGTTGTTGGATAGGACAGAGAGAAATGGAGAGAGGAGGGGAAGACAGGGAGGGGGAGAGAAAGACAGACACCTGCAAACCTGCTTCACCACCTGTGAAGCGACTCCCCTGCAGTTGGGGAGCCGGGGGCTCGAACTGGGATCCTTATGCCAATCCTTGCGCTTAACCCGCTGTGTTACTGCCCGACTCCCTCTCTCTCTCCTTTTGCAGGATCTAGCCTTGGAGTTGAGTCTCTAACCCCACATCCCACAGAGCCCTTCAGCCCTGAGCGAAGCCCATCCTCCCCAGGCACAGACCAAAGAGGCGGCGGCCCAAACCCCTGACCTTCTCCTCTCCAGCCGCATGAGATTATTTTATTAAAAAACTCAAATGAAGCAGCCTGAAATACTGTGTGTTCACCGTGGGCCTGTGTGAGCACATCCTCCTGTGACCCTTCACACCTGGGTTAGTTCAGAGTCTGCCTGTGGTTCCATCAGAAAGAGCAAGGCCCAGGCCACGAGTTGAGGAGGGAGCCTAGAACGAGAACCATGGCTGTAAGTGGAGACTGGGACTTATGACCAAGAAAATGGAGGCAACCCCAGGCATGCACTTACCTGGCAGCTTGGACCTGGGCACAGAGGGAGGCACAGGGGGACTGATACTCATATTGGAAGGCAGAACCATCATGATGCCTCTTTGGAGGGTCCTGAAAGAAATGTGACATCTTGAGAGGGGTCAAACAAAGGATGTTTAACCCCAGCTCCAATCCTATTCTTGCCTTTTTTTTTTAATTTCAGAGAGAAATTGAGAGGGAAGGGCGAAATAGAGAGGGAGAGAGACTCCTGCAGACCTGCTTCGTCACTCATGAAACTTTCCTCCCTGCAAGTAGGGACTGGGGGCTTGAATCCAGGACCTTGTGTGCTGTAATGTGTGCATTTAATTAGGTGTGCCATCACCTGGCATATATATATATATATATATATATATATAAAATTATTTACTTATTGGATAGAAGGGGAAAGGTAGAAAAGGACAGAGACAGAGAGACACCTGCAGGACCAACCACTTCAGTTTGTGAGGCCTACAGGGGACCGGGGTTTGAACCCGGGTCCTTGCGCACTGTAATGTGTACACCAGCACCCACCCCCCCCCCCCCGGGTCCTTGCGCACTGTAATGTGTACACCAGCACCCCCCCCCCCCATTCTAACTTCTAGTTGGGAGTTATGCTTACCCAGATAGGGTTGGACTTCAGGGATCCTTTGGAGGTTCTTATGATTATAGAGGGCTGCCAGTTCTTGGGGAGCAATCCTAGGTCTGAGTTAGTTTTCTGAGCTCTGGTTACTTGGTGTGGACTGGAGTCATGGCCAAGTGATGAAAGAACTGGGGTACAGTTCAAAGGTGGAGAGACAGGTACATGGTTGGGTTGTGGGGAACTAGGAGGTGGAGGACTAGGGGCTGAAGAGGTGGATGGCTGGAGCTGAGAGTTGTTCTGCTCTTGGCCTGGAGAAGCCAAGGATGTGGAAGACAGAAGACTAACACTGGCACTATCCTCCTCTGACAACACGTGGCCAGATAAGGCAGGAGTTCCTGGAGAAGAAAAGATTCACTGTGGGCACAGCCCTTGTAGCTGAGACCGACCTGTGAGCTGGGGCAGGCCTACAGGGACCGTATCCATCCTCCACCTGGTTGTGTAGCCTTCCACAGGATCCTGTGCAGGCTGGGGACCTAACTGACAAATAGAATTAAGTCCTCCTTATCTCATCACCTTACCTGAGAAACTGGAAGAGGAAGAGGTCAGAGTCTGAGGCAGGTCCTGCAGAGCCAGGTCTGGTGGGGGAGGTTTAGGGCCTGGGGTTCAGGAGGTTTATCAGTACTTGGGTGCTAGATCCCTGGGTACTCCACACTTGATCTCCCTAGTTCTCCTTACCTACTGCCCTCTGACCTGGGCCTAGAGAACTTAGAATTTGCTGGTCCTCCTCAGAGATGTGCAGGCATACGCTGGGGACAGTGTACATGGCTTCACCCTGCCAGAATGTGAACTCTCAGCCTGGCCCTTACCCCAACTCTTATCCTGATATTTCCCAAGGGAAACCCCACACTGACCATGGTCTGGTGCCGTAAAGTAGCCCATCGGGTCGGACAAGGTGCTGTGAAATGGCCACTGGTCAGCATCAGACAGTTCTCAGCCAGTTGCACCAGTGCCCCCCGGTGCTCCTGGTCCTCTTGCACTTCATCCAGAAGTTGGGATAGTGAAATACCTGGCAGGCAGGGAAACAAAGAACGGAACAAAGCTCAAAGTGTAGGAAGCCTAGGTAGGTAGGGTGGAGAGCTTAAGAAAATAAGGGGTGATGACTGGGGAGGTCGCTCTACAGGGCCACTCATGAACCCCCCTTACCAGTACTTGGACTGGGAGAGGTAAACTCTGAAAGGTGCTCCCTATAGAAATAAAAGGGACAGGTCTGAGGAACAATCCTTTAGTCTGAGAACCCCCAGTCTGTCTACACAGACATGCAATCAAGCCCCTGACTAGACCACACTAGGGCCCACAGCCCAGCCCCAGACTCACTCCAGGCAGTCAAAGAGCTTTCTTCGCACCTCTGGGTCCTGGTTGCTGTGAAGTAAGGGGCAGGCAGCCAGTGTCACCAGGAGCCCACATTCTCCCACCCGCAGGGTCTGTGCCAGGGAAACACCTGGAGGGTGGGGCATCGCTCACCAGTCGGGTACCCGCTCCAGGTACTGAAAGGAGGGCAGCAGGATAAAGCTGTTCACCTGGAGGTAGAACTCTGCAGACTGGACAGGGGTTCGGGATAGGTGTCAAGGGCTGTCACCTCACCAAGAGCCAGGCCGGGTGACTCGCCCAGGCTAGTGTCCCCACTCACCGAGCCCCTCTCAGAGACCAGGACCCGGGCCTCGCAGTCCCGCAGCAGCAGAAACTGGCCCTCTGTGCCCCGGAAGCCAAACTCCTTCTCCTCCCTGCAGCGAGCAGAGCCGAGCCTCACAGCCCGCCCACCGCGCCGGATCCCGGGTCCCGCCCGCCCCGGCGCCCCGGGCTCCGTCTCTCACCAGTCCCACGCCTCCATGGCCTCCCGAGTCAGCAGGCAGCGGACACTGAGGGTCCCGTCCGACACCAGCAGCGAGGTTCCCGCGTCAGACGTGTCGGGGGCGCCAGATGGGCCGGGGGCCTCTGGCTCCTGCAGCACCTGTCGGCGGGCAGGCGCGTTACCCCCGCGCCCGGGAGTCCGGGCCTCGAGAAGGTGGGGGACTCACCTCGAGCAGCTGGACCGCTAGAGGGTTTAAGACCGTCTCTGAGCCCAGGATCAGGTCTCGAATCCAGGGCCGCAGGACCAGGTGTCCCGACCAGGACATGGCAGCGGTGGGAGGCCACGGAGCAACCCGCGGATTCCTGAGGGCTCCTGGCCCCGGGCCTCGGGCCCCGCCCCTCGTCGGAAGAGGAAGCGCTGTCCGGTGGGAGGGGCCTGTGGGCCTAAGCCACGCCTCCACAGGCGCCACGCGTGCGCACCAGCGCTTCCTGCTCGGGAATTTCTGTGCAAACTGCAATTGGTCAGAATGGATTCTGCTCTGCTTTCTCTTAACTTGGGCATCTCTGAGCAGCGGGCCAGAATAGGGCCGATCCAAACTCCGTGGCTTCGGGCAGGAAGCGACCAAAGTCCGGCTTCTATGGAGAGGACCTAGCTCTGCGACCAAGGGTGGTCTAGGCGAGCTTGTACCAAGACACTTCAACGTTTTGTGACCTAGAGGGGCCCAGCAGTACTGTGACTCAGCATCCTCGCTGGCAAAACACGCGGCTTTGCAAGGCTGGTAGAAGAGTACACTGCACTCGGTAAATGTCACTACCTTCATGCTCCCCTAGGATTAGCCGAGCCCCACCCCCAAACTCCCGGGACTCGGGGACCATAGCGTAAATGACGCAAGAGCTTCCGGTGACTTCTCCACCCCCAGCTCTGTTTCCTAGGAAACGTGGACTCCACGTTCCACTCAGTCGCTGTCCCCTTGACGTCATGGTCCGGGCAAGAGGGCGGGGCGAGTGCTACAGCCAGGGGCGGGGCGGTGCGGTCCGGCTGGCCAAGCAGTGCACCTGCGCCTCGGCGGGCCGCCTGGGGCACTGTCCCTGGCCCGCCCGGCCCTGCCATGGCCAGGCCACAGAGGACTCCCGCGCGCAGTCCCGACAGCATCGTCGAGGTGAAGAGCAAAGTAAGGGTCCCTTTGCCCCCGCACTTCCAGTTTTCCTTTTATCCTTTTCCTAGCTCCTTGGTTCCCATCACCTTTTTCTCCTTTCCATCCTTGTCTCCTCCATCCATAATCCATCCTTCCAGTGCCGACCTCCAGAGTCCCTCTGTGATCTGAGTACTGGAGGGCCGGGGAGAAGAAGACCTTGGGCAGTGTCCCTTATACTGGGGCTGAGGTCTGAGCTCAAGGCTGCAGCTGTTGTGTCAGGACTATGTACCAACCTGGACCTGTGACAAGGAGTGGGCACAGTCCTGACCCCTCCCACCATCACCCCCTGCTCCTTGCTTTTAGTTTGATGCTGAGTTCCGCCGCTTTGCACTGCCTCGTGCTTCGGTGAGTAGTTTTCAAGAGTTCTCCCGGTTGCTGCGTGCAGTACACCAGATTCCTGGCCTGGAAGTGCTGCTTGGCTATACGGATGCTCACGGGGACCTACTGCCTCTCACCAACGACGACAGTTTGCACCGGGCCCTGGCCAGTGGGCCCCCACCACTACGCCTACTGGTGCAGAAGCGGGGTGAGGAGGATGGGGTACAGTGGGCAGCCTCTGTGGGGGAGGTCTATGTGGGCTATGTCCATGTCTCAGCTATCCAGACTTCACTTTCTGCAGTCCCTGCCCTTGGCCTGACCTCCAAGTAAAAAGAAATAGCTACAATGTCCCCTTTCCCAGGTTTGGGGCAGATGGAAAAGGGTCCAGGTGGGAGAACAGGGTCTCTGATCTCAGCAATCCCCTCTCCTGTAACAGAAGCTGATTCCAGTGGCCTGGCCTTTGCTTCCAGCTCTCTGCAGCGGCGTAAGAAAGGACTCTTACTTCGGCCAGTAATACCTCTGCGCACCCGGCCACCCCTGCTAATCAGCCTGCCCCAAGATTTTCGCCAGGTTTCTTCAGTCATAGACGTGGACGTACTGCCTGAGACCCACCGACGGGTGCGACTGCACAAACATGGTTCTGACCGCCCCTTGGGCTTCTACATACGAGATGGGATGAGTGTGCGTGTGGCTCCTCAGGGCCTGGAGCGGGTTCCAGGCATCTTTATCTCCCGCCTGGTACGAGGGGGCCTGGCTGAGAGTACAGGGCTGCTGGCGGTCAGTGATGAAATCCTTGAGGTGAATGGCATTGAGGTGGCTGGGAAGACTTTGGACCAAGTGACAGACATGATGGTTGCCAACAGCCACAATCTCATTGTCACTGTCAAGCCAGCCAACCAGCGCAATAACGTGATGCGCGGGGCATCTGGGCGTGTGACAGGGCCTCCCTCTGCTGGGTCTGGGCCTGTTGAGCCTGACAGTGATGATGACAGCAATGATCTGGTCATTGAGAACAGCCAGCTTCATTGTTCCAATGGGCTGTCTCAGAGGCCTTCATGCTGGGACCTGCGCCCGGGCCGCTTACCTCTTGGTGCCCGAAGCTCTCTGCCCTCCCTGGATGATCAGGAGCAGGCCAACTCTGACTGGGGGAACAGCATGAGAGGAGATGGTAGTGGTTTTAGCCTGTGACAGGCAAAGACACAGCCCCTTTACACTCCAGGCAGAAGGGACAAGGCAGGGAACTGGGATGTGGGGGGTTGCTCACAGGACCATCTCAGTCTAAGGAACATTAAAGATTTTCTACAAATACAGTCATGGTTCTTCTGTGTTCCAGCCCCAGACTCCTTCCTGATACTAAGGCCTTGCCTTCTGCCCTGGACATGAGGCAGAGTTACAAGGGTAGCTAGGGAGCCCTTCCTGTTGTCAAGCAGCAGGATGGCCACTGGGTATGACATTTATAGGGTAAGAAAAGCTCTTAGGAAACAAAGCCCAGTGTGTACAAAAGTTTAATTCTGACAAAGAGATTAAGAGACCTTGTGACTTTTCAGTAGCCATCAGTGGCTGGGAGGAATACTCTGGGGATATTTTTTACCCCCCCCCCTACCTTCAGACCCCTCTCTGATAGGGCCCGACCCTGACCCTGCTCTTCACAGCCATCAGGCAATTCACAGCACATTGTTTCTATGTCCATATCTAGAGGGGCTTAGGCATCCATCTTCACAAAAACTTTGGGGCGTGAAAAGATCTTGATAGCCTCCTCTACCTGCACCAGCTTCCGGTCCAGTTCAGCACGGTGGCTCTGGGCCCTCAGTGAGTCGGCACCTGCAGGCAGCAGCACCAGCTCACGCAGCAGCTGACTCTGGCCTATAAGGGATTTGAGAGCAGTGAGAGCTGGGTAGGGATGCACAGTCCCCAGTGCACTCCCCATGCAATCTTGCTCACCCTAGTACTCACTCTGGAGCAGTTTGCTCAGGGTCTCCAGCCGCTGGTTCTCTGGCATTTGAGTATGGCCAGGAGGCATGGCAGGGTCTGGCTGGCTATTCTGACGGGCCTCAGCCTCCTGCCGCCACAGATCCCTGCGTTCCAATAAGCTGCAGATGCATAGGTTCAGGGTTGACGGTCCCAGCCCAGGTGCTGGCTCCTACCCTTCAGAGGCACCCCTCACCCTGGATATCAGGCAGTGGGACCTACTAATGGGGCATGTGGCCCTTCTGTGTGATGTTGTAGTGCTCCTGGGCTTGTCTCTGTTGCTCCAGCACCTGTGCCAGGACTTGCAGTGAGCGGGAATGCCGCCGGGGAGCCCTCTTTGCAGTGCGGGCATTGTGGCTAATGAAGTCCACACAGAGGCCTGGGCCCTACAGGACATGGCAAGATGATGAGGTAAGGGTTGTCCCAGAACCCCTCAGGACATCTGACCCACTTCCCAGGCCCCTATGCAGTCTCTCACCTTAGCATTGGGACTTGGTTGGGTTAGTTGGGGACTGGAGACACGGGGTGGTGGGAGCCCAGAGCCACAACGGGAGTGTGCCCGCAGGAAGTGAGCAGGCTCTGTTCCAGAGGCAGGGCTGGGCTCCTGGAGGGCAGGGCATAGCAGAGCAATCAGTAAGGCTGGGGGTAGGATCTCAATCCACAAGACTGCCTCTATCCCTCTGCCCTCAGGATCTCCCTCTCTCTTTTTTTTTTTGCTTCCAGGACTATTGCTGGGGCTCAGTGCCTGCACTACAAATCCACTGATCCTGGAGGCCATATTTTTCCATTTTGTTGCCCTTGTTGCCTGTCTATTAGTGATTTAATACTGATTTATAAGATTGTAAGATAATAGGGACCTCTGGGTCCTTCTCTGTCCTCACACCTATAGGTTGCTTCCTCCTGAGGGGAAACTTCTCATCTGCCTTTGTCCACTGCGCCATCTCCTGGGCTTCCTCATTTGCTTTGAAATGTGTTTCACACCTTTAAGAAAACAGCAAACCACCCTCTCCTTATACCTCCAGCCTGCCTCCAGATACCTTTCTCTCTCTCTCTCTTTTTTTTTTTTTTTTTTGCTTCTTAGTCAAGTTTCTTGGCTCTGGCCCCACAAATATAATTCACAGCTGTCCTCTAAGATCTCAAATTCAAGATCACTTCCATGGACTCCTCATCCATCTGCTTTCTGGATACATTCCCACCTCCCCTTCAGAGACCCACATACATCTTCATATGACTCAATACATCTGCATATATGACTGCTGTCTTTTCTCTCAATCCTGCTCCTCCTGAGACCCATGGCTAAAAAAATATCGTCAGGGAGTCGGGCGGTAGCACAGCGGGTTAAGCGCATGTGGTGCAAAGCACAAGGACCGACGTAAGGATCTCAGTTGGAGCCCCGGCTCCCCACCTGCAGGGGAGTCGCTTCACAGGCAGTGAAGCAGGTCTGCAGGTGTCTTTCTCTCCCCGTGTTCCCCTCCTCTCTCTATTCCTCTGTCCTATCCAACAACAATGACATCAATAACAATAATTTAAACTACAACAATAAAAACAAGGGCAACAAAATGGATTGAATAAATAAACAAATATTTAAAAAATATATCATTGTCTACTCAAGACAGAATCCCACCACAACAGCCCCTCCTTTTCCCACTGAAATAACGGTTGAGACATGGTTTATATAATATAACACTTTATGGGATCTTGCTAACTTCTTAGTCTAACAGTGAATTGTACATTGCATCCCTACTTTCCCTTCTGGCCTTGGAATATCTATTGGTAAGGTTCCATCTATCTAAAATGTTTGCTTTCATTCTCCCCTTGGATAATTCCTTGTCTTTCAAGATCAGCCAGCCATCACCACTTCTGAGTAAGGCTCTGCCCCAGCCTGCAGAACAAATCGTCTCTTTTTCCTTTTATGTAAGTTGCTATGATTGTCCTCCCTCCTGACAACTCAGATCAGTACCTAAATGCCTGTTGACCAACAAGATGGACTGTACTTCTGGTTCCCTGAAGCAGGTACCTGAAGGTGGGCCTTTACTCGTGACTCCACTTTGTCGTACTTGGGTGAGCGCCACAGAGCCTTCAGGGGCCTGGGCTGGCCTTGCTCCCGGCTGCGCTCCTGCTCGCGAAAACGCCTCTGGATCTCCCTGATACGCCTCAGGTTCTCTTTCTCGTAGTCTTTAGGGTCCTTCCCTAGGAAAAAGATGCTGCCAGACTCTGTTCTATACATACATGCATTCCAACTCATACCAGTTCACACATAGGCTCAAACCCTGCCTGCTATGGAAACATCTCCTTTACTTTTTCATCTATTTATTTTGCCACCAAGGTTGTCACTGCAGCTTTTTGCCTGCATAGCTCTATTACTCCTGGTGACTGTCTATTTTTTTTTTTCTTTTTGACAGGGTAAGGGAGAATAGGGAAAAACAGAAAAAGGAGAGACCACAATACCACTCGACTGCTCATGAAGCTTCTCTGCATGTGTCCCTATGTGGCTGGAGCGCTGAGCCACAGTCCTTTTGTGTTAGTAATATGTGTACCACCCAACCCCCTCTCCATTTATTTGTTTTTGATGTTATGGCATCTGTACATACGTGCTTTTGCTGCTCCAAGACAACTTTTTTCATTCGTTCAGAAAGAGGAAGCAACTGAACCAGAAAGGGAGAATACTGGAGCTTCCCCAATGCCACGGTAGCAGTCCCTACATGCTGCTGGAGCTCAAACCTGGGCGGCAAGCATGGCAAGAGAGGCATCATACCTCATGAGCTGTTTCTCCAGTCCCTTTTCCATTTTTTAAAAATATTTATTTATTTGTTGGATAGAGACAGCCAGAAATCGAGAGGGAAGGGGGTGGTAGAGAGGGAGAGACAGAGAGACACCTGCAGCCCTGCTTCACCCCTCACAAAGCTTTCCCCATGCAGGTGGGGACCGGGGGCTTGAACCCTGGTCCTTGCACATTGCAACGTGTGCTCAACCAGGTGCACCACCACCCGACCCCCCTTTTCCATTTTTTAAAAAATTTATTCCTTTCTGTTGCCCTTGTTTTATTGTTATAGTTTTTTTTAATATTTATTTTATTTATTTATTCCCTTTTGTTGCCCTTGTTGTTTTATTGTTGTAGTTATTATTGTTGTTGTCGTTGTTTGTTATAGTTTTTTTTAAAAAAGATTTTTATTTATTTATGAGAAAGATAGAAGAATCAGACATCACTCTGGCACATGTGCTGCTGCCCAACTCCCTTATCTATTTTTTTAATATTTTATTTATTTATTTATTAATGAGAAAGATAGGGGGAGAGAGAAAGAACCAGACATCACTCTGGCACATGTGCTGCCGGGGATCGAACTTAGGACCTCATGCTTGAGAGTCCAAAGCTTTATCACTGCGCCACCTCCCGGACCACTTTTTAAAGATTTTTATTTATTCATGAATAAGACAGGTGGAGATGAGAGAAAGAACCTGACATCACTCTGATACATGCTCTGCTGGGGATTGAACTCAAGACCTCATGCTTCAAAGTCCAATGCTTTATCCACTGCACTACCTCCCAGACCACACTCCCTGTTGAATACTATATATAATACATACATATACTAGATACATATATATATATATATTATATATATATATACAGTCTTATTTTTTTGAGAGACACCAAGACCTTCTCTATCATCTGTATCATCTGTGCAATTCCCTTGGTGCTAGGCATCGAACCCAAGGCCTCATGACTGGTAAAGTATGGGGCTAAAAGCTGAGTCATCTCCCAGGACGTGAAAGCTACCTCTTTCTTCTTTTTTTTAAATATTTATTTTTCTTTTTGTTGCCCTTGTTTTATTGTTGTAGTTATTATTGTTGTTACTGATGTTGTCGTTGTTGGATAGGACAGAGAGAAGTGGAGAGAAGAGGGGAAGACAGAGGAGGGGGTGAGAAAGACGCTTGCAGACCTGCTTCACTGCTTGTGAAGAGACTCTCCTGCAGGTGGGGAGCCGGGGGCTCGAACAGGGATCCTTCCACTGGTCCTTGCGCTTTGCACCACCTGCGCTTAACCAGTTGTGCTACTGCCTGACTCCCAAGTTACCTCTTTCATTCCTCTTCTGAAAAGCAGTACTGCATTTTCTCCCTTTTATAGTTGGTGAAGGAAGCACAGCTGCTTTCTGATTTCAGCTTTCAACTTCAGATCTGCCTCACAGCCCCTTCTGCCCAGAACTTACTCTTGGGAGAGGCTCCTGGGCCTAGGCAGATCCCCCCGAGTTGGAGCAGCACGCCCCCCACGCCCTGTCTGCCGCGCTCCAGGATCTGTCGGGCTCCAGGACCGATTCGCGGGCCTCGGGGAGAGCCGGCATCCAGGTCCCGGTCCCAGGTCAGCAGGTTCAGTTTCCGCGCGTTCCCCTCAAGGCGTCCCTGGGCTGCGGGTCAGAGGGAGCAGAGTGCCAGGCTCAGGGTGGACTCAGAGCTCAAGGCTGCGCAGCCGCACCGCCCGCCTCCAACTCACCCGAGGCCGGGCGCCGGTAGTAGTCGGGGCAGAGCGTGGGGTCTGGGGGGATGGGCCCCGAGATGCGGGATGGTCCCTCGCACATGCCGTCCCGCCGCCCTGCAAAGGTGCACCGAGGTCGGCTGGGCTGCGCCTCTCCCGCCCGGACCCCCTTCCTTAGCACGAGGCCTACCTGGACAGGGACCCTGACCCGAACCGCACCCTCCATTCCCAGACTCCTCCCGCCTCCAGACTGCAGCCTGTGCTCGGTGCTCCTGTCACCTAACCCACTTCGATACCCCATTCGCCGCCAGTCCAGCAGCGCCGCCGCCAGGGCAGGGGGCTCACCGGAACACTTGCTCCTTGCCACTGCAACCCCACCCGGCTTGCTGTTGCTAGGCAACACTGGCTTCCGTCCCTGACGTCAGGGGCCAATGCCCCTTGGCGCAAGGCCTTCTGGGGCTTGTAGTTTCCTATACGGGAGGCATAGCGGTTGCCTGTTGCCCTTCCCACTCGGGCCTTGCCCCTTAGCCAATCTGGTAGACTCGCTCAGCGTCCACCACTCAGGCCCCTTGTGGTCCAGCCTTTCATATACCCCTTCAATCAACCGTCTGGGACGCAGTGACCCTACGAGGCAATGGCTTCAGCAGAAACAGAGAGGCTGCCAGGATCCCAGGAGGGGACGTCTGTGGGGTTGCCACAGCTTGCAGAGGCAACTGTTGGCCAAGCTCAGAGTTCTGAGGTGACCATGGGCTGTGTTGCCTTCAAGCACTTGGTCACAGGGCTCTAGGAGACCAGGCTGCATTATTCCGCCCCTTAACTACCAGAATGGGCTCCACACTGGCCTGTTGCCCTTTATTCACCTTTAGTGTTTAATGTCAGGTATCTTAAGACTGTCCCCTGTGCTCTTTGCCTGGCCATGGTAACCAGTTTACCCATGTCAACTCTAGTGTCCTGTGACGGGAGACTTGTGCTTGGTGCCAGCCCATGAAGCCTGCTGGCCCCAGAGTGAAGATAAGTGTCCTTCAGGATCAGTATCAGAGCCAGAGCTCCAGGATGGAAGACTCAAGTCAGAAGAGGAGAGTGTCAAGCCAGAGGTGGAGGCACCTGAGGAGAGAGGTTCCAGGCCTGCAGCCTCTGTTGTTAGGCCCAGTCATGGTCCAAAGAGGAAGCCAGCTAAGTGAGGGGACTTTTCAGAGATGCAGAGGTGGGATGGGTTAGGGGATGTTCCTTCTGGTAGGATTCCTAAACCCTGCCCTCCTGTAGGGTGCATCCTTATTCCCTGCCACTACCATCATTCCCCCCCCCTCTATCCCTAAGAATCTCTGGAATAAGGTACAAGAGATAGTATCTCAGGGCCTTGCAGAAGACTGAGCTTACATGAGCTCTTGGTCCTTGCCCAGACCTAGGCCTTAATGATGAGGAAAAGGATATGAATCTGGGCCCGGAGTGGTGGGCAGATGGGGGTATTCCTTAGGGTACAGGAGGCAGAGACTTGCTCCTCAGGCCTCCTACTTCTGGCTTGGCCCCCTCAGTCTCCCAGGGCCTATCCACCAAGCCCACTCTCGGGCTGAAGCAGACCTACCACTGAGGAAGGAGGAACCAGAAGGTAGCCAGAGTGAGCCATCACCATCCACCAAGCACAAAAAAGCCAAGAAGCGTAAGAATCTGGGCACCCCGGTACTCTCAGCTGTAACCAGCACAGTTTCCACACCACCAGACACCTTGGGGCTAGAGCGTGAGTGGCAGCCTTTGGCCTTCCCTATTCCCTGTCTGCTTGCCCCCAGATATGGCACAGTCTGCAGCTCTAGCCCCTGCCCTGCCCTGGATCCTTGCAGGAAAGGTCCAGCGCTTACGGCCTCTGTACCAGTACATCAACTACTTGAACCCTGAGCTGAACCAGACAGAAGAGGTAAATGGAGAAGCTGAGGCTGAAGTGGAACCTGAGTCAGAGGTGGCTCTGGCCCCTGAGGCAGGTGTGGAGCAACTGCAGGCTTTACTGCCTGTTGTAGGTGAGCTGGGCCCAGGCCTTGCTTTACCCTGTGCCAGTACAATTGTGTCCCCCACCCAAATTCTGGTTCCCCCAGGAGAGGAGTCTGGGGGGTTGCCCAACTTGGGGGTCAGTGGCTGCCTCAAGGCTGAGGTGGATAAGTCAACACAGGTAGACATCAACAAAATGCTGAGTGTCTGTGCTGCCCCACTTGTACCCCCACTCTCTCCTCAGTACAAGTGACTGTCCAGTCCTAGTGCTGGCTCCCCTCCTCCCAAACCTGAAGCAGAACAGCAGGCTGTGGACCTAAGCCCTCAGGTGGAGGAGGGAAATGGGTCCCCTCCCCTACTTGAGATTCTGAACTTGTTAAAAATAAAATGTTTTTCCTTTCCTCAGACTCTGTGACTCTTTAAATAAGGAATCTGCAGAGGGAGAGAGGCTGGGAAAGGGTGGAAGATTCCCTAGGACAGAGTTTGAAACTTGAGGGGCAGAGGTACATAGCACAATGGTTATGCAAAGAGACTCTCATGCCTGAGGCTCCAAAGTCCCAGGTTCAATACCCTGCACCACCTTAAGCCAGAGTGGAGCAGTGCTCTGGTAAAAACAAACAAGGTTTGAAAGTTGACAGGTCACCAGAATTTCCTGGAAACTTAACAAAAATAAATTCCGGGGTTCTGCCTAGACCAGACTGAAACAGAATATTCAGGGCTAGGGCCCAGTGCTATGTATTTAAAGACTTCCTAGTGGCCAGGAGATAGCTCACCTGCTAGAACACACACTTTCCCATGTGTAAGGATCTGGGATCAAGCTCCTGGCACCACATGGGAACAATATGCATGGCAGGTACTATGGCATCTCTCCTCCTCTCCTGTCATTTGCTCTATTAAAAAAAAAAAAAAGTCTGCTTAGAGCCATGGAATCACACAGGAATGAAGTCCTGGTACACACGGGGAAAAAAGTCTTCCCAGATGAACCTGAAGGTTACCAGTAGAGAGGGAGAGGATATGGCATAAGGATTGGCATAAGGATCCCAGTTCAAGCCCTGGGCTCCCCACCTGCAGTGTGGGGGGGGTCCCTTCACAGGCAGTGAAGCAGGTCTGCAGGTGTCTTTCTCTCCCTCTCTGTCTCCCCTCCTCTCATTTCTCTTTGTCCTATCCAGCAACAATAGCAATGACAACAATAATAATAATAATATCAACAACGAGAGCAACAAAATGGGAAAAAATGGTCTCCAGGAGCATTTGCAGTACAGCCACTGAGCCCCAGCAATAAAACTGGAGGCAATAAATAAATAAAAAGAAATACTTGTAGCACTGCTTCATTGCCTGTGAAGCTTCACCTTACAGGAGAGGAGTTGGGGCTTGAACCTGGGTCCTCATATATAGTAATGTGTGTGCTCAGTCTGGTGTACCAACACCAGTCCTGCTTTTCCTCTTTTATTTATTTTTTTAATATTTATTTATTCCTTTGTTGCCCTTGTTGTTTATTGTTGTTGTTACTGCTGTCGTTGTTGTTGGATAGGACAGAGAGAAATCAAGAGAGGAGGGGAAGACAGAGAGGAGAGATAGACACCTGTAGACCTGCTTCACTGCCTGTGAAGTGACTCCCCTGCAGGTGGGGAGCCAGGGTATCAAACCGGGATTCTTATGCCGGTCCTTGCGCTTTGTGCCACCTGCGCTTAACCCCCTGCGCTACCGCCCGACTACCTCTCTCCTACATTAATCTGCTTCTCCTCTCTCCTCTATTTCTTTCTCTAAGTAAAGAATGAACACGTTTAACTGGGGGGAGGTCAGTTGCTGGTGCTACACATATGTAAAACCCTGGATTCATTCCATGGTGGAAAAAAAAAAAAGAATGGAAGAAGCCACTGTTTCTAGGAGGTCACTCTAAGGGGGACATGAGGATGTAAGGAGATGCCTGCATGAAGAGCTGAAGATGACAGATGTAGACTGCAGGTGGTGGGTGTGACTGCCACTTTTGCCTAGGGGACAAGTAATGGAAAAGAAGTCTTCTGGTTGACTCTTTAAGGAGAGTTGGGTGTCTTCCAGGCAAAGGATATGCCAGGGACAAAGCTCTGCTAGTACAGAAGATGCCAGACCATTTGCTATGGTTGAAGCAGAAGGCACAGCCATCAGGACAGCAGGTTGGTTGAGTCTGGAAATGGCGAGAAGCAGCACACAGCAGGGAGGGGTCTAGGACCGATATTCTGGAGAAGTTGTGTAGGCAGCAGTGTGAGAGGCAGAATGGGGAAGGAAGAGAACTATGGACAGGGAGGTAAGAAGGCTGCTGCCATCATCTGGCTGAGTCTAGCTGTGGTGGGAGGGTAGAAAATAAGAAACAGGCATTTTAGAAGTTTTCTTCTGATTGCTGTAACATACAGAATAGCAAACTATTTCTTCTTAATTACACTTTTTGTTTTTATTATTATTGAAGAGACCAAGAGAAACTGAGAGGGGAGGGAGAGAGATAAGAGAGATACCTGAAGCCCTGCTTCACCACCTTGCCTTACAGGTGAACAAGGACCAGGGGATTGAACCTGGGTCCTTGTGCCCTGTAATGATGTGTGTACTTAACCAGGTGTGACACCACCCAGCCCCGAAAACTTTATTTTCTCTGGCCTGGAAAAACACTGTCTACTTTTTCTCTCTCTCTCTCTCTTTCTTTCTTTCTCTCTTTCTTTTTAAAGTATTTGTTCATGAGAAAGATAGGAGAGAAAGAACCAGACATCACTCTGGTACATGTGCTACCGGGGATCGAACTCAGGACCTCATGCTTGAGAGTCTAATGCTTTATCCACTGTGCTATCTCCCAGACCACCTACTTTTTCTTTATAATTTATTGCTGAGAGGGACTGGACAGTGGCACACCCAGTTAGGGGCACATGTTACCATATACAAGGACCTGGGCTCAAATCTTCACACCCCACCTGTAGGGAGGAAGCTGCATAAGACGTGAAGCAGGGCTGCAGACGTCTCTTTCTCCCTTTCAGTTTTTCTGTTCTACAAAATAAAATAAATAAAAAAGGAGAAATGGCCACTGGGAGCAGTGAATTCACTGTACAAGAACTGAGTCCCAGTGATAAGCCTGGTGGGGAAAAGAAAAGATATATTGGTAGGAGAGGGAAAGTGGAAAGGGAGTGCAGGAGAACCAGAGCATGGCTTTGGCATATATAATGGTAGGGTTGGAACTCAGGGCCATACGCTTGCTAGTCCTGTGCTTTATTATTGTGCCAACTCCTGGGCCCCACATTGTTTATTTTGACCAAAGGAAGATTATTTGGTGAAAATGGAATTATGACTCAGCAATACCACTCTTAGGCATTTATCCAAAAGACATGCAAACACTAATTTGAAGGGACATATGTACCCCTATGTGCATAGCTTCATTATTCATAATAGCCAAAGAATTGAAGCAATCTAAATGCCCATCAGCAGATGTCTGGGGTTATATACTCCTCAAAATACTAGTCTACTCTGCAATTAAGAAAACAAAACAAACAAACAAACAAAAAAAGATGGGGGCCAGGCAGTAGGGCAGCCAGTTAAGAGCATATGGTGTGAAGCACAAGGACCGGCATAAGAATCCCAGTTTGAGCCCCGGCTCCCCACCTGCAGGGGAGTCACTTCACAAGTGGTGAAGCAGGTCTGCAGGTGTCTATCTTTCTCCCCCTCCTTTCTCCATTTCTCTCTGTCCTAGCCAACAACAATGACAGCAATAACAACAATAAGAACAATAAACAACAAGCACAACAAAGAGGGAAAAAATAGCCTCCAAGAGCAGTGGATGGGTAGAACAGGCACCAAGCCCCAGCAATAACCCCAAAGGCCAAAAAAAAAAAGATTATATTATGTTCTTTGGAATAAAATGGATGGAACTGGAGGTGACTATGCTTAGTATAATAAGAGGTGAAAGAAAACTACTGGATAGTTTTACTCATGTAGAATCTACAGAACTGAAACACACTAACTTGAAAACACACACACATACAGACAAAGGAGTAAATATACCATCTCTAGGACTATGACAACTATGGAGGTTATTGCAGGGGGGAGGGGTTGGGGACACAGAACTCTGGCTGGCATGTGTAGTGTGGGAACTATATCTTTTTTTTTTTTTTTTTGCCTCCAGGGTTATTGCTGGGGCTCGGTGCCTGCACTACTAATTCACTGCTTCTGGAAGTTATTTTTTTCCCTTTTGTTGCCCTTGTTGTGGTTGTTATTGTTGTTATAGCTGTTGTTGTTGTTTGATAGGACAGAGAAATTGAGAGAGGAGGGGAAGACAAAGAGGAGGAAAGAAAGATAGATACCTGCAGACCTGCTTCACAACTTTCAAAGCAACCCCCCTGCAGGTGGGGTGCTGGGGTCTTGAACCGGGATATTTACACAGGTCCTCAAGCTTTGCACCATGTATACTTAACCCACTGCACCTCTGCCCAGCTTCTGTAATAGCACAGTCTTATAAACTACTTTTTTTTTTCCCCCACAATTTTTTTTTTTTTAACCAGAGCACTGCTCAGCTCTGGCTTATGGTGGTGCAGGGGATTGAACCTCGGATTTGAGGGAGCCTCAGGCATGAAAGTCTGTTTGCATAACCATTATGCTATCCTTATAAACTACTTTTAACCACAAATAAAAAGTGGCTTGGGAAGAAGTTAAAAAAAAATTTTTTTTTTAATTTTGAGAAACCAGTCCTGGGAGATGATGTTACTTTCCTCCAGGAGGGGGCGGTGTAGGATAAGTCTGGAACCAGCTGTGGGTTCAGCACATGTGAGGACCAGAACCCTGGTGGTTCTTTGACCCCTGCATGTAAGCCACTTCGAGACATATCTCCTTAGTTCCAACATGGGACTGATCCAAGATATACATGCTGGACATGAACATTTTCTAGGTCAGTCACCAAATGGAGTAATTTCAATATCCTCCTTCTTCTTCTAGCGTTTGCCAATATCCTCCTAATACAGAGGGACTAACCTGGAGCAGAGTTGATGTTTCCTAGGAGGAAGAGGGCAGCATCGCCTTTCAGTGTCCTGCCTGCTGGGCTCACAATCGCACTCTGTCATTTCACGAACATCTCATAAAAACTGCAGCAAAGGTGGGCGCGAGGAATAACATCACTGCAAGACTGGCCAGCTCCTCATGGGGCGCGAGCGCTTCCACACTGCAATGCACATTCTAGTTCAGTTCTAGCAGAGATTCCTGCTATGGAGAAGAGGCAGGGGACCTGAGCAGGGATAGTCAACATTTGGATACTCAAGAGGTTGAGGATCCACGAGTGCTGGGGGAAAGAGTAGTTCGGGGTTTGGATCTGCAGTCAGACAAAACTGATGAGGCGGTGAAACAGGTGTCTATCTTTCTCTCCCCGTCTTCCCCTCCCCTCTCAATTTCTCTCTGTCTTACCCAACAACGACATCAACAACAACAACAACAACAACAAAAGGGAAAATAAAATGTAAAAACAAACAAAAACTGATGAGGCATCTGACTCCATCAGTCCTAATAAAGGAGGTGAGCAACTTTGCCTTTTGCTGCCTGGAAAGGACAGTGGTTACATTAATAGTAGTACACGGGAGTCGGGCAGTAGTGCAGCGGGTTAAGCCCATGTGGCACAAAGCGCAAGGACCAGCCTAAGGATCCTGGTTTGAGCCCCCTGGCTCCCCACCTGCAGAAGAGTCACTTCACAGGCGGTGAAGCAGGTCTGCAGGGGTCTATCTTTCTCTCTCCCTCTCTGTCTTCCTCTCCTCTTTCCATTTCTCTCTGTCCTATCTAACAACAACATCAATAACAACAGTAACTACAACAACAATGAAAAATAAGGGCAACAAAAAAGGGGAAAAATAGTAGTACTTCAGAGTGGTGTGGATATTAAAATAATGGAATGTATTCTTAAGCAGAATGTATTCTTGAATGGAATGTATTCTTGAATGTATTCTTCTCTGCCATAGAATAAGCAAATTCCAACATGAGTCATTGTTATTTTAGCTCACAGGACAAGGTCTGAAATCCGAACACAGGAAACAGGCCTGATGACTTTTATAAGGGATGTTAAGAGAGAGAGAGAGCCCTCTCTGAGCCTTTCTTTGTCTGACAAGGAGCCCAGAGTAGCTTGGCAAGGTTAGAGAAGGGAGAAGAATTTGGTCCAGGCTTTAACCTGGCAGGCTGATGGAGGACAGAAGGGCCATTTGTGCTCTCCCACCACTCCCACCTGACATGGTTAAACGTGTAGCATACAGTAAAAGCATGACTGGTGACCGGAAGTCTGGACTAGGTGGTATTTGCTGCACTGACTCATAGGATGAGCAAATGGAAACTTCCTCAAGTTCATCCTATTCACCTGCCCTGAGACTTGTCACCTTCCCTTTACCTAGGGGTTCCTAAGAGCCCATTTCACAAGAAAAGAATCCTTCCTGATTTCTAGCCTAACAAGGTCCCAGACTCCATTTCTCTAAAATGGGATGTTTAACATGCTCCCAGTAGGAAATACTGAGTCTGTTCTCAGTTTCCTTTGGAAAGATCCTGGGTCTTGGTCACAAGGCTATGAATAAGCTCAGAGATAAGGGGGAGGAAGGGCAGGAGTCCATATGGCTCAGATTGACAATGCAGGGCAGGTCAGAGCTGCTGAGTCAGGAGAAAGGAAAAGAATAGAGGGAGTCGGGCTGTAGCGCAGCGGGTTAAGCGCAGGTGGCGCAAAGCACAAGGATCGGCATAAGGATCCCGGTTTGAACCCCGGCTCCCCACCTGCAGGGGAGTCGCTTCACAAGCGGTGAAGCAGGTCTGCAGGTGTCTATCTTTCTCTCCTCCTCTCTGTCTTCCCCTCCTCTCTCCATTTCTCTCTGTCCTATCCAGCAACGACTACAACAATAAAACAACAAGGGCAACAAAAAGGGAATAAATAAATAAAATAAATTAAAAAAAAAAGAATAGAAATGATCTTCAGTGGTCCAGGAGGTGGCACAGTGGCTAAGGCACTAGACTCTCAAGCTTGAGATCCTGAGTTCAATCCCCGGCAGCACATGTACCAGAGTGATGTCTGGTTCTCGCTCTCCTATCTTTTTTTTTTTTAATATTTATTTTATTTATTTATCCCCTTTTGTTGCCCTTGTTTTTTTTATTGTTGTAGTCGTTGTTGGATAGGACAGAGAGAAATGGAGAGAGGAGGGGAAGACAGAGAGGGGGAGAGAAAGACAGATACCTGCAGACCTGCTTCACCGCCTATGAAGCGACTCCCCTGCAGGTGGGGAGCCGGGGTTCAAATCGGGATCCTTATGCCGGTCCTTGTACTTTGCGCCTCGTGTGCTTAACCCGCTGTGCTACAGCCCGACTCCCTCTCTCTCCTATCTTTCTCATTAATAAATAAAATCTTAAAAAAAAAAAAAAAGATCTTCAGTGTGGTTCAGTAAGCTGGAGCATGAGGTCCTGAGTTCAATCCCACCATCACATATGTCAGCAATACTCTAGTTCTTTTTCCTCTTTCTCTCTCATTAATATTAATAATAGAAATTATCTTCAGCAACAAACAAGCTTTTCACTACTGAAGAAGCCCAGGCGAGGAAGCAAACAACCACTGCCACGGTGCCATATTTTCTGACCTCTTTATTAATATTCATCCGGTGTTTCAGAGCCCTCCCTTGTATCCTCTCTTCCAAATGAGAGGCTCCCTGCCCTAAGTCATCAGCTCCTGAGAGCTCACCTAAAGAATATGTTCTTCCTGACATGGCACGGGCAGCCTGAAGGCCAGACAGGAGGAAGGGAGGACTCCTGCTCTCAACATTCCTGAGATGTCCAAGCCCAGAATGGGCACAGAAACAAGGCTTCTTGTTATATCTCCTCAGGCCCGGAGAAGTCAGCTAACTGGGTTCCCGGCTGTGCTTTCTCATCCAGTTAGGACTACAAATCAGGCTGAAGCTTCTGCTGGCCCTGCTCACCAGCGCAACTATGCATAGACCTAGTGGCAGCTTCAGCCTGTACTCGCCCTCTCAGCCTTGGCAACAGGAACATCACAGGCTGTGAGTCTGAGGAGGACATGAGCTGCTTAGAGGGCTTTTTTCCAGGGCCACTTTTGGCCTCAGCTGGACCCTGCCCACACTGACTCCTTAAATGAAAGCCAAGCCCCCCGCTTCACAGCTCCCTGTCCCGCCCTGTTCCCTTTGTCCCGAGGCAGGAAGTCCATGTGCAGGCTCACAGATTATTCCGCTGTAGCACCTCACACAGGTTCTGGTTGGCATCAGGCTCCTCAGTCAGCACCTCCACAGACTCCCACTCCCCAGATCGGTTTGATCTTTTGATGGCGTCCACCACACTCTGCATGTATAGCCCATCCTCGAATGAGGCAGCCATGGAGACAGGGGAGTGGTCCCATGTGCGGCGGTCCCCCTGACCCTGGAAGGACTGGCGCAAGGCCTGCACCATGTACACCATGCCCTTCAGGTAGAGCAGTGGGACGTCCTGGGGGCCCTGCTCAGGCAGCCCTGTGTCCATGGCCAGTGAGTCCCTCAGCAGGAGTTCTTCCTGTGTGGCAGAGTTCTTCTGCCCATAGAGGTCAGCCCCCCGGGCCACAAGGCGTCCTGCAGAGCCCACCACCATAACCTCATGCACAAAGGCCCCTGGCATGTTGAAATTGAGTGTGACTGTGCTACATACACCTCCACCCATGAGCATCTGAAAGAAACAGAAGTCGTCACTGGTGACATGCCGGATGCCACAGATGGCTGCATTCTGCCTCACGAAGGTCTTGAGCAGTCCATGCACCTTTTCGGCTCTCTGACCTGTCAGGTGGGTCAACAGATCTACAATGTAGGTGCCCATGGTGTGCAGGCCGCCACCTCCCATGAGCTCATCACAGATCCAGCCATAGCTGGGGCTGAGCAGGCTGCCCGAGTAGATACGGGCATCGCAGATCATCACAGCGCCCACATAGTGCTCTGCAATCAGCTGCTTCATGCGCACAAAGGCAGGCAGGAAGCGCAGTACGTTCCCCACCAGGCTCATCAGCTGGGGGTAGTAGCGAGAGGCTGTCACCATCCGGAAGGCATCCACTGATGTAGCTGCCTTTTCACAAACCACATTCTTCCCAATACCTGAGAACAAGACATAACAGGTAATTTCAAAGTTCCAAGAAGTTTACCCTGGGGGGAAGACTTCTATATATTTTTTTTTTTAAAGAAGATTCAGGAAAGCTCCCTGTGACAGTAGGTGGTAGGCTGGAACAAAAGAAAAGGTGACTAAGCTTGGACTTGAAAAATGGTACCCAGTGTTTGGGACTAGAGAAAGCTATGGGCTGGATAAAGAGGAGTAAGTTCTTAGGGGAAATGAAAGTAGCAGAGGCAAAAGATACAAAGCAGGATCAGGAAGTAACAAAGGACACTGTGATGGCAAACTTTATAGATCAGTATGGCTATGGTAAATATCAAATACAAGTCAAGACATTGGTAAGAAGGTATTTTTTTTTTTTAGATGTAATTAGCATTTAAACCAGCCGACTTCTGAGTACAGCAGATGAGGTGCCATAATGTAGGTGGGCCTCATCTAATCAAATGAAGGCCTAAAAAAAAAAAAAAGAAAAAGAAAGAAAAAGACAAGCCTCCAGCTCCAGACTGTTCCTGGTATTTCCAGCCAATTCCTGGCTCTGAAGATTTGTCATTTCCTGTATTCACATGAACCAGCTCCTTAAAATAAATTTCTATTTCCTTCTCTCTATGTTCTGTATTGGTTCCGTTCCTCTGGAGGATAGTACTTAATACAGGTGGGCTTCAGAGGTGGATGTGACACTGTATTTATTTACTTATTTGAGAGGGACCTGAACACTACTCAGCTCTGGTTTATGGTGGTGCTTGGGGATTAAACCAGGGCCTCAGACATGTAAGTCTGATGTGATAACAATAGTTCTAGCTGAGAGTGCCGGGTGGAGGTGCATGTAGAACAATTGTTCTAGTGATTGGTGAATAGCCTCCATGTAACACATCTTCAGAGAGAGCTCCCTGCAAAAGACAGTCTTTCATTTCTGTCAAAACTTTCATAGTCCAAATCAAAGGACAGACTCATTTTCCTGCTTACTTCAGTGAACATTTATCCTTCCCAACTCATTGGGGATCATAGACAAACTCTTACCCTTAGAACCAGGGTAGCAGGAGTCAGTCGGTAGCACAGTGGGTTAAGTGCACGTGGCGCAAAGCACAAGGACCGGCGTAAGAATCCCGGTTCGAACCCCCGGCTCCCCACCTGCAGGGAAGTCGCTTCACAGGCGGTGAAGCAGGCCTGCAAGTGTCTATCTTTCTCTCCCTCTCTCTGCCTTCCCCTCCTCTCTCCATTTCTCTCTGTCCTAACAAGGGCGACATCAACAACTACAACAACAATGAAAAACAGCAAGGGCAACAAAAAGGGAAAAAAAAAATATATATATATATATATATACCAGGGAAGCAACCAGAACAAGTAGCAAAGCCTTGAATCTTCCACCATAAAGGTCAGGGATAGTGGTGGTTAGCTTCATGACAAACTAGTCCTGGACCCAGATATCTCACTCTTTTTTGCCACCAGGGTTATTGCTGGGACTCAATGTCAGCACTATGAATTCACCATTTCTGGTATATTTTTTTAAAAAAGTTTTTAATTGGATAGACAGAGAGAAATTGAGGGGGGAGGAGAGATGGACAGGGAGAAAGACAGACACCTGCAGACCTGCTTCAATGCTTGTTAAACGTCCTCCGAAGGTGGGGAATGAGGGCTTGAACCCAGGTCCTCGGTCATGGTAATATGCACTTAACTAGTGTGCCACTGCCCAGTCCCTTGGCTCTTACAACTTCACATGGGGGGGAGGGGTTGGGCGGTAGCGCAGCAGGTTAAGCACAGGTGGCACAAAGCACAAGGACCGGGGTAAGATTTTCAGTTGAAGTCCCCGGTTCCCCAACTGCAGGGGAGTTGCTTCACAGGCGGTGAAGCAAGTCTACAGGTTTCTATCTTTCTCTCCCCCTTTCAGTCTTCCCCATCTCTCTCCATTTCTCTGTCCTATTCAACAACAAAGACACCAATAACAACAATGACAAACAAGGGTAACAAAGGGGAAAAAATTGCCTCCAGGAACAGTGGATTGTAGTGCAGGCACTGCAAAAAACGGTATCATCTGTTTTCCATCTACATCATTCCTCGGCCTTGCGTGAGCTTAATGTGCAACTTGACGATACGAGAATCCGGCATGAAGCCCAGCCAGTCTATCTTGGTGTTACTCTCGATCGTACCCTGTCATTTCACAATCATCTCATAAAAACTACAGCAAAGGTGGGCGCGAGGAATAACATCATTGCAAGACTGGCCAACTCCTCATGGGGCGCGAGCGCTTCCACACTACGATCATCATCTCTGGCATTATGCTATTCCACTGCAGAATACTGTGCCCCAGTATGGTTCTGTAGCCCCCATGTCCACTTGGTCAATTCCAAATTATATTCCTCCATGAGGATAATTTCTGGAACCATCCGTTCCACCCCGGTTCCATGGCTGCCAGTTCTTAGCAACATCGCCCCGCCAGATATTCGTCGGGATGCGGCATCATCTAAGTTCATTTCCCACATCTACGCTCGACCGGACCTGCCAATATACACGGATATCTTCACCCACCCTGTCCAACGCTTGACGTCTCGTCACCCAATCTGGTCCCCTACGCCTACACTGAACTTCTCTGTTCCAGTCTCTTGGAAACAGAGCTGGCAGTCAGCTGAGGTAAAGAACAAACACCTCATCACAGACCCCTGCAAGCGTCAACCCGGCTTTGACCTAGCACGTTATGATTGGGCCCTCCTCAATAGCTATCGAACAGGCCATGGCCGGTGCACCGCTATGTTCCATCGCTGGGGAGCCAGAGACGACCCGAACTGCCCCTGCGGCTACAGACAGACTATGACCCACATAGTCAATGACTGCCACCTCTCCAGATTCAAAGGAGGTCTCGAAACTTTACATCAGGCTCAACCTGACGCTGTTGACTGGCTACGGAAGAAGGGCAAACGCTAGAAGAAGAACTGAGCCCCATCAATAACCCTGGAGGCAAAAAAAAAAAAAAAAAAAGAAAGAAAGAAATAGTTACTGGGTGGGGGAGATAGCATAATGGTTATGCAGAGTCTCTCATGCCTTAGGCTCCAAAGTTCCAGATTCAATCCCCTGCAACACTATAAACCAGACCTGAGAAGTGCTCTGTGGTTCTTTTTTTTTTCTCTCTGCATTTCCCTCAAAAATAAAATAAACTATTTAAAAAAGAAGAAATAGTTACTATGATGCAAGGGCCGGGTGATGACGTACCTGGTTGAGTGCAAGTTTCAATGTGCAAGGACCTGGGTTCAAGCGCCTAGTCCCAAGCGCCTAGTCCCCGTCTACAGGGGGGAAAATCTTCACAAGTGGTGAAGCAGGGCTGCAGATGTCTCTCCCTCTCCCTCTCTATCAGGCTGTTTATATCCAAAAAATAAAGATAATTAAATTTTTTTTTAAAGTTACTATGATGCTGGGGAGATAGCATAGTGGTTATGCAAAAAAATATATTTTTTTTCATGCTTAAGGCTCTAAGGTCCCAAGTTCAATCTCTCTTTTTTTTTGATATTTTATTTACTATTGGATAAAGACAGAAAGAAATTGAAGAGAAGGGGAGGTAGAGTGGGAGACACACACACTTGCAGCACTGCTTCATCACTCAGGAAACTTTCCCCCTGCAGATGAGAGCCAGGGGTTTGAACTTGGGTCTTTGTGTACTGTAAAGTGTGCACTTAATCAGGTGCGCCACTCAAGTTCAATCTCCAGCAACACCATACACCAGAGCTAAGTGGTGCTCTGCTGAACAATTACTGTTAATTAATTATATGTTATCTTATTTGTTACTGAAATCTATTCTCACTCACATTTATTATGTATGTTATTTCTAGTCTCTCCAACTAGACTGTGCCATCCAAAAGCAAAGAAAACACTGAGCTAACATCACTTTAAATGCCCAGAACAATATCAGGGCATTGTCCAGTACATAGAGGCATATAAAACATTGCTAGATGAATATTACATGGCTTCATTTCCATTTATTTTATTTCCATTATTTCCTTTTATTTGATAGAACAGAGAGAGATTGAGAAGAAAGGGGGAATATTTATAGAGAGAAAGAAACACACCTGTAAATCTGCTTCACCACTCATGAAGCATCTCCCCTTCAGGTGAGGGGGGGGCTGTCTCGAACCTGGATCCTTGCATATGGTAGTGGGTATGTTCAATTGGGTGTACCACTGCCTGTCTCCCTTCCTTTTAAATCATATTCTGATTTGTAGAAGGTGAAGAGAAAACTTTATCTAAGTTGACAGGAAAGAGAAGCCCAACAGGAAATGCAGGAGAACAGTTTAGCAAGCCACACCCAGGCAGGGGCAGGAGGTTGCCCTGCCAACTGCTTCCTGAGGGAGTGGAGAAGTGAACTGGCTGTCCTGTGGCTCCTGTTAGGGAAACCAGAGCTGTCAGCAAGCCTTCCTGCCTGCTGGTATTCAAGACAGAAAAGTCTGGCAGGAAGGGTGTATGCTCCATCTAGACAAGGCCTGACAAAACATAGGAAATGGCAGCTTTGCTATACACCCTTCTTTCCTTTCCATGGTGCAACATGCCATAGAAATGGAAGAACCAATACATCGATGACAACTAATTCCCCTGTACCCATGTCTCAGAACTCAGACTTGAATCAACTTTCCATTGCCTGAAATATATTCATCTCTAGTCTGTCTGACAGGCCAACTCCTACAAGTGTTTCCTGGGGGCTGGGTAGTGGTACACATGTTATCATGTACAAGGATCCTGGCCCAAGCCCCTGCTCCTCACCTACAGGGGGGAAGCTTCACAAGTGGTGAAGCAGGTCTGCAGGTGTCTCTCTTTTTCTGTCTCTCTCTTTTAAAATATTTATTTATTCCCTTTTGTTGCCCTTGCTGTTTTATTGTAGTTATTGATGTCATCATTGTTGGATAGGACAGAGAGAAATGGAAAGAGGAGAGGAAGACAGAGAGGGGGAGAGAAAGATAGACACCAGCAGACCTGCTTCACCGCCTGTGAAGCGACTCCCCTGCAGGTGGGGAGCCGGGGGCTCAAACCAGGATCTTTGAGCAGGTCCTAGCGCTTTGCGCCTCCTCCGCTTAACCAGCTGCGCTACTGCCTGACTCCCTCTTTATCTCCCTTTACCTTTCCTCTCAAGATTTCTCTGTTCTATCAAATAAAGTAGGAGTAGGAGGAAGGTGGGGAGGAGAAGAAGAGGGAAAATGGCTGCTAGGAGTGGTGGACTCATATGATAACCCTGGTGGCAAGACAGAAAGAGAGGGAAAAAAACACACAGTAAGGTGGCCCTATGTTACAACAGAATGAAGGTGGTGAGTGGTAGTGCACAGAGTTGAGCACACATATTGCAATGCACCAGGACCCAGGCTCAAGCCTCTGAGCCCTACCCACAGAACGGAGGCTTCACAAATGGTAAAGCAGTGTTACAGGTGTCACTTTTTAATTTTTTTAAATTATCTTTTCTTTAAATTTTTATTTCTTTATTGGGGGTAAAATTATCTATTTATTTATTGGAGACAAAAGTTGAGAGGAAGGGGGAGATAGAGAGATAGGAGACATCTGCAGCCCTACTTCACCACTTGCAAAGCTTTCCCCTACAGGTGGGGCCTGGGGTCTAGAACCCAGGACCTTTTGCATTGTAACATGTGCACTCAACCAGGTGCACCAGCACCCAGGTGTCTCTTTCTCTCCCACTTCCACCTCAGTTTCTCTCTGTCTCTATCAATCAATCAATAAATAAGTAAATAATATTTATTTTTAAACTTATTTCATGGGGCTGTGTGGTGGTGCACCTGGTTGAGCATACACATTACAGTGCTTGATGACCTGAGTTTGAGCCCCCAGTCCCTACTTGCAGAGGGAAAACTTTGTGAGTGGTGAAGGAGGGCTGCAGGTGTCTCTCTCTCCGTCTCTATCACCCCCTTCCCTTTAGATTTCTGGCTGTCTATCCAATAAATAAATAAAGATAATTAAAAAAATTTAAAGTATTTCCTTAATGTTTACTTAGAAACTTACTTATGGGAGGTGTGGAAGGTTGGAGAAGGTTGTGACTTTCCAAGACACTGGCACATTTGCACCTAAAGCTGTATGACTCCCATTCCCAATAAACCTTCCTCTGGCACTGCCCTAGGGGTGGCTGAAGTCCTAGAATACAACTACATGCAGATCCCAGAGCAATAAAGACCATCCAGGACTAGAGGAGTAGTGACACTCAAAGGACCACAGAGAAGGAGACACACTTTCCCTTTGCTATGCCCTGGCCATTCTTACCGAGCGCCTTCACAGATATCTGCCGGGTGAGCGGAGGAGGGATATTGATGCACACCAGATCCACATCTTGATGCAGCAAGACGTCATCGGTCCGGCTGGTATAGAAGGAGATGTTCATCTCCTCAGCAAGCTGCTTTGCTTCCTCCTCAGTCTTTCCCCACAGGGCCTCCACCGTGAACCCTTCTGCCCTCAGCAGTGGGACCAGAACTCGGGCGGAGCTGCCCGTCCCAAACACACCCACTCCTGGGAGCATCTTCATGCCAGTTTCTCTGTTCAGGAACTCATCTCCTCACAAGGGCTTCCAGCATGAGTATGACGTTCCCACAGTCCTGGTCAAACATGGTTCCTGAAACAGCAAATGTTACACTGGCTATTAGTAGAGGGCAACCTCAGCTGAGGCTACTTTTTTGATCTATTTGGAACCAACAGTTGTCTGCCATAGAAGCACATATAAAGACTACTCCAAAATGAAAAGCTGAAGGGACTTCTCTCAAAGAGACTTAGATACTGAGCAATGTGACCCAGGAGGTAGCACAGTGATCAATCACTGACTAGACTCGAAAGCATGAGGTCCCAAGTTTAGTAGATCCCTGGCATCCCATGTTCCAGATGATACTCTAGCTCTCTTTTTCCGCCCCACTTTCTCCTAAATAAGCTTCAAAAAACAATTATTATTTATTTTGGCTTGAGACAAACTGAGAGGGAGAGAGAAAGAGAGAACCTGCAGCACTACTTCACCATTTGTGAAGCTTCCTCCCCACAGGTGGGACCAGGGGCTCAAACCCAGGTGTTTGTACTTGGTGTGCTCAACTGGCTGCACCAAACTTGCCCCCTTTCAACCTCCCCCATACCTTTTTTTTTTTTTAAAGGAGATCAGCTGTATGTATCTACAGACTTCAGGGAATGAGGAAAAATAGAATGAAAAAAGGGGGGGAGTTTTAGAATAATAACCAATCCCTCCCTACTTCCAAATTGTTTAAAATTATTTTGAGGGAGTCAGGCGGTAGCGCAGGTTAAGCACAGGTGGCACAAAGCACAAGGACCGGCGTAAGAATCCCGGTTCGAGCCCCTGGCTCCCCACCTGCAGGGGAGTCACTTCACAAGCAGTGAAGCAGGACTATAGGTGTCTATCTTTCTCCCCCCCCTCTGTCTTCCCCTCCTCTCTCCATTTCTCTCTGTCCTATCCAACAATGTTGGCATCAATACTAACTACTAAAATACTAACAATAAAACAAGGGCAACAAAAGGGAAAATAAGTAAATAAAAATTTTAAAAATAATTTTTTAATAATGGTCATCTCTGTGTCCCTAAAAACATAAAACAGGGTCAGCAAGATAGGTAACTTGGGAGATTGCCTGCTCTGTCATGTGCATCTGGGCCTCTCACACTGGGGAAACTCTGGTGCTGTGGCGTATCCCTTTCCCCCTTTAGCTCTCTTTTCTTTCTTTCTTTCTTTTTATTTTTTTGTGCCTCCAGGGTTATTGCTGGGGCTCGGTGCCTGCACTACTAATCCACTGCTCCTGGAGGCCATTTTTTCCCATTTTGTTCCTCTTGTTGTTTATCATTGTTGTTACTATTATTGCTGTCATGGTTGGGTAGGACAGAGAGAAATCAAGAGAGGAAGGGGGGAAGACAGAGAGGGGGAGAGAAAGAGAGACACCTGCAGACCTGCTTCCGTGCAGACCTGCTATGTGCACAACCTGCTTCACTGCTTGTGAAGTGACCCCTGCAGGTAGGGAGTGGGGGGGGGGGGGCTGGAATTGAGATCCTTACGCCAGTCCTTGTGCTTGCACCACCTGCACTTAACTCACTGTGCTAACGCCCAACTCCCTTTTTAAAAAAAAATATTTATTCCCTTTTGTTGCCCTTGTTGTTTTATTGTTGTTATTGCTGTTGTTGTTGTTGGATAGGACAGAGAGAAATGGAGAGAGGAGGGGAAGACAGAGAGGGGGAGAGAAAGACAGACACCTGCAGACCCACTTCATCGCCTGTGAAGTGACTCCCCTGCAGGTGGGGAGCCAGGGGAGTCTTTCTCTCCCCCCCTCTGTCTTCCTCTCCTCTCTCCATTTCTCTCTGTCCTATCCAACAATGATGACATCAATAACAATAATAATAACTACAACAACAATAAAACAAGGGCAACAAAAGGGGGGGAAATAGAAAAAAAGTTTATTAAAAAAAAGTTGGGAGTCAGGCGGTAGGTAGTGCATCGGGTTAAGCGCAGGTGGCACAAAGTGCAAGGACCAGCTTGAGGATCCTGGTTCAAGTCCCCTGCTCCCCACCTGCAGGGGAGTCGCTTCACAAGCAGTGAGCAGGTCTGCTGGTGTCTTTCTCTCCCCCCTCTGTCTTCTCCTTCTCTCTCCATTTCTCTCTGTCCTATCCAACAATGATGACATCAATAACAACAATAACAACTACAAAATAAAACAAGGGCAACAAAAGGGAATAAATACTTATTAAAAAAAGAAGTTACTGTCATCAAACCCCCCCCCACTGAATACTTTCTGCCTATATTCTCTGCATCAACTTAGTTCCTCAACCCAGAAAGGTGTACCGTATCTCTCCTTATTCCCTTACCTGTAGAGTAAGCCTTTGTCAAGTCTACTACCTCACTATTATCTCTTAAATTCACCCATCCAATTTAATTTTTCTCATTTTTGTTAAGATATTTATGTATATATGTATATGGAGAGTAAGAGAGAGAGACAAACCCAGGGCACACTGGCACATCTGATACTAAGAATCGAAACTGGGATTTCATATTTACCAGTGCTTTACCTACCACAGCACCTTCTAGTCCCCCCCCCACCCCTTTTTCAGTCACCTTCTGTCACTGTCCCTGTCTAGTTTTCAGCACCCCTCACCTGGCTGACTACAACTTTTTAAAGTCTTTTTCTTTTCTTTTCTTTTCTTTTCTTTTCTTTTCTTTTCTTTTCTTTTCTTTTTTCCTCCAGGATTATTGCTGGGGCTTGGTGCCTCCACTATGAATCCACTGCTCCTGGAGGCCACTTTTCCCCTTTTGTTGCCCTTGTTGTTTATCATCATCGTTGTTGTTGTTATTTAATTAAAAAATTTATATATATATATATATTTATTTACATTTTTTCCCTTTTTGATGCCCTTGTTGTTTTCTATTATTGTCAGTTATTATTGTTGTTGATGTCATTGTTAGATATGGAAGAAGTGGAGAAAGGAGGGAAAGACAGAGAGGGGGAGAGAAAGCTAGATACCTGGAGACCTGCTTCACTGCTTGTGAAGTGACTCCTCTGCAGGTGGGAAGCCGGGGGCTCAAACTGGGATCCTTACACAGGTCTTTGCGCTTTGCACCATGTTCGCTTAACTCGCTGCATTACCGACGACTCCCCGTTGTTGTTATTGCTGTTGTGGTTGTTGGACAGAGAAATTGAGAGAGGAGGAGAAAACAGAGAGGGGGAGAGAAAGATAGACAGACACCTGCAGACCTGCTTCACCACCGTGAAGCAATCCCCCTGCAGGTGGAGAGCCGGAGGCTCAAACCAGGATCCTTACGCAGGTCCTTGCCCTTTGCGCCACGTGCCCTTAACCCACTGCGACACCGCCCTCCCCTCCCACTACAACTTTATAAAAACTATTTTTTAAATTTTATTTTAATGAGAAAGAGATACAGAGAGAAAGATGCAGAGAAAGAGACCAGAGCACTGCTTAGCTCTGGCTTATGGTGGTAATGGGGATTGTGCCCAGGTCCTGGGAGCCTTAGGCCAGGCATAAAGTCATTTTGCATAACCATTATGTTGTCTCCACAGACCCACTGCAACTTTCTTTTTTTTTTTTTTTTTCCTCCTCCAGGGTTATTGCTGGGCTCGGTGCCTGCACCATGAATCCACCGCTCCTGGAGGCCATTTTTTTTCCCCCCCTTTTGTTGCCCTTGTTGTAGCTTCGTTGTGGTTATTATTATTGCCCTTGTTGATGCAATTTGTTGTTGGATAGGACAGAGAAAAATGGAGAGAGGAGGGGAAGACAGAGAAGGGGAGAGAAAGATAGACACCTGCAGACCTGCTTCACCGCCTGTGAAGCGACTCCCCTGCAGGTGGGGAGCCGGGGGCTCGAACCGGGATCCTTATGCCGGTTCCTGCGCTTTGCGCCACATGCGCTTAACCCACTGCGCCACCGCCCGACCCCTGCAACTTTCTACTGATCTTTGGTTTTCATATTTTTGTTCCTTCATCCATTTCCTATGATAAAAAATACTGATAAGGGGGCCAGGCAGTGGCACACCTGGTTAAGCATTGACATTACAGTGCACAAGGGCCCAGGTTCAAGCCCTTGGGTCCCCACCTGCAGGGGGAAAGCTTCACAAGTGGTGAAGCAGAGCTGCAGGTTTCTGTCTCTCCCCCCGTCTCAATTTCTCTCTGTCTCTATCTAATAATAACTAAATAAAAACACAAGAAAATATTGATAACTTTCTAAAATATAAACAGTATTATATCACTCTCATCCTATGTATTTTTTAACTTATATTCAAATTTTACTTACGTTATGAGAGAGACCAGAACACAGTTCTGATATATGCAGTGTCAAAGATCAAACCTGGAGCCTCAGGTTTGCAAAACATGTGCTCTGATACCCCCACCCCCATGCTCCCTTCCTTTAAAAACCCTTCAGTGACTATTGAGCAGTGTGTTTACACTGTGGTTTAAACCAACTAATGGGTTAGGAGAAACTTCAATAACTTCTGTTTTACTGACTGACTCAAAGGGCAACTTCATCAATACCCATAAAGTGGTGTCACCCTGGCCTCTGAGGATACCAGATGGCATGAAGAAAGGCAGGATGGATGAGAAGGTATTTCCTGCTCAAGCAAGAACAGCTGGTTTTCCTAATTTGTTTATCTTTTCTCCTAAAATCTCCCTATTTCTTGCCACTAATACCCCTGAACAATTTCTCTTTGTCCAATAATAAATCAAAACTTTCATGTGTCTGCAAAGAGTTCAACATTCAACCCTGTCTAGTTCAGAGACATTTCAGTTATTACCTGTGGGTCAAGAACGAATGATAGAAAATGCTTTGACAGGACTGGCTACCCATACTTTGACAAGACACATACTTTGACAAGGGAAGACAGGGCAGAGGTTAAAGGCATGGTGTCTGCAACCACCTGCCTTGGGCTCAAATCCTGGCCCTACCACTTACCACCTGGGTTCCCTCAGGTATGGGTCTTAATCATTCTGACCCTCTTTTTTCTCATTTGTAAAATGGAGGTAATTGTTATCTATTTCAGAAGGAAGTTAAGAGTTCAGAATTAAAATCTGTAAGGCACCTAGGAAAGGGACCTAATCAATGTGTCCTAGAACTTCACACCTCCAGAGCCCTACCCCACTAGGGAAAGAGAAACATGCTGGGGGTACAGATCGACCTGCCAATTTCCAGGTCCAGTGGAGAAGCAATGACAGAAGCCAGAACTCCTATCTTCCACACCCCACAAAGAATTTTGGTTCAGTGGTCCAGAAGGTGGTGCAGTTGTTTAATTGTTGTAGTTGGATAGGGACAGAGAGAAATGGAGAGAGGAGGGGGAAGACAGAGAGGGGTAGAGAAAGACACCTGCAGACCTGCTTCACCGCTTGTAAAGCAACTCCCCTGCAGGTGGGGAGCCTGGGGCTCGAACTGGGATCCTTAACGTCCTTGCGCTTTGCACCATCTGGGCTTAACCCGCTGCGCTACCATCCGACTCCACAGAAAAATTATTATATGTGTAGTAGAAAACTTAAGGGGCCACGTGGTGGTGCACCTGGTTAAGTGCACACATTAGTGCGTAATGACCCAGCTTTAAGCCCCTGGTCCCCACCTGCAGAGGGGAAAACTTCACAAGAGGTAAAGCAGTGCTGCAGGTGTCTCTCTCCCTCTCTAGCAACCCCTTCCCCTCTCAATTTCTCTCTACCCAATAATAAATTTAAAAAAATATATATTTACATATAAAATAATATATATAAATATACATATTTGCCTCCAGGGTTATCACTGGGGCTCGGTGCCTGCACTACGGATCCACTGCTCCTGGAGGCTATTAAAAATATATTTCTGATGTTCCAGGAGGTGGTGCAGTGGTAAAGCTTTCGACTCTCAAGCATGAGGTTGTGAGTTTGATCTCCAGCAGCACATGTGCCAGAATAATGTCTGGTTCTTTCTCTCTCCTATCTTTCTCATAAATAAATAATCTTTAATATATATTTACATATATATAAATAAATAAATAAATAAATAAATAAATATATATTTCTGTGGGTCGGGCTGTAGCGCAGCGGGTTAAGTGCACATGGCGTGAGACTCGAGGACGGGCATAAGGATCCCGGTTCAAGGCCCCGGCTCCTCACCTGCAGGGAAGTCGTTTCACATGCGGTGAAGCAGGTCTGCAGGTGTCTATCTTTCTCTCCCCTCCCCCCCGTCAGGCACCACTGCCTGACCCCTTGTATCTCTCTTTCTGCCCTCTCTTTCTCTTTCCTTTTTACCAGAGCACTGCTCAGCTTGCAGTAGTGTGGAGGACTAAATCTGGGACATTGAAGCCTCAGACATGAGAGTCTCTGCATAAACATTATGTTATCTCCCCCCTCCTTTTTTAAGGAGGTCTGTCTGTCTGTCTATTAGGACAGATAGAAATTGGGGGGAGTCCGGCAGTAGTGCAGTGGGTTAAGCGCACATGGTGCAAAGTGCAGGGACAGGCGTTAAGGATCCGGGTTGGATACCCCGGCTCCCCATCTGCAGAGGAATCGCTTCACAAGCGGTGAAGCAGGTCTGCAGGTGTCTATCTTTCTCTCCTCCTCTCTGTCTTCCCCTCCTCTCTCCATTTCTCTCTGTCCTATCCAACAACGACAACAATAATAATAACTACAACAATAAAACAACAAGGGCAACAAAAGGGAATAAATAAATAAAATAAAATAAAATAAAAAACTATCTTTATCTGTTGGGTAGGGATAGCCAGAAATTGAGAGGGGAGAGAAAGAGACACCTACAGCACTGCTTCACCACTCAAAAAGCTTTTTCCCTGCAGGTGGGGACTGGGAGCTTGAACCAGGGTCCTTGTGCATTTTAACATGTGAGCTACCACCCAACCCCCCTTTTTTGAATATTCATTTATTTATTGGATTGAGACAGCCAGAAATCGAGAGGGAAGGGGGTGATAGAGAGGGAAAGAGAGACACCTGCAGCACTGCTTCACCACTTGTGAAGCTTTCCCCCTGCAGGTGGGGCTCGAACTGGGATCCTTACGCTGAACCTTATGTTTTGTGCCACATGCGCTTAACCTGCTACGCTACCACCTGACTCCTGATTAGTTTATTTTTAATAGCCTCTATAATAACTCAATGTCATGGTCACAGATTCTTGGCCTCTCTATGCCAGCAAAAACACAAACAGAACAAAGGAAAGAAATACAATTCCCCTAGCTCCACAAGCTGACATGGCAGCAGTTAACTGTCAGGCAGCCATAACCAAATGAGAAAGCATACCCAGAACAGGTCATAATACACTAGTTCCCTTTCCCTCTCACTCATTCACCCACCCACCCCTTTCTAGTTTCTCCAGGAGACACATTAAGTGAAAGGCCTAAAGACCGGGTCAATGAGGTGTAACCACCAATGTCCAAAAGGTTCAACTAAATCAGGTCATAAAGAAGCAAATTTAACACCCATAGAGGTATCTGGGGATCACATTTAGGTCTAAAACTCAAATTCACCTCATGATTACAGTAGAAAAAAAGTATCTACTAGCTACATTATTATTATTATTATTATAATTTTTACCAGATCACTGCTCAGCTCTGGCTTATGGTGGTGTCAGGAGATTAAACCTGGTACCTTATGAACCTGGTACCTTAGAGCCTCAGGCATGAGTCTTTTTGCATAATCATTATGCTATTTTCCCCACCGAGTACTTCTGCCCCTTTAATCTGAAAATAATAAGATTATCTTAAAGTTTTTACTAGTATTACTTTTTTTTAATATTTATTTTATTTATTTATTCCCTTTTGTTGCCCTTGTTGTTTTATTGTTGTAGTTATTATTGTTGTTGTCGTTGTTGGATAGGACAGAGAGAAATGGAGAGAGGAGGGGAAGACAGAGAAGAGAGAGAGATAGACACCTGCAGACCTGCTTCACCGCCTGTGAAGCGACTCCTCTGCAGGTGGGGAGCCGGGGTTCGAACCGGGATCCTTATGGTATTACTACTTTTTAAATGATTGTTTCTCCTCAGCCAGACCTGGTGAATCTGGAACCTCTTGAATGCAAGTCACATGCACTTCTCCTACACTATCTCCCTGACCCAACAAGATAATGGTGCTTATTGTGATTTTAAATCTTCATGTATTTATATAGTGGGGCAGAAGTGAGACCCAGAGTACCACTGTGGTGCATGTGGGACTGAACACATAACTTCATGCCTTTGTCTATTACACCACCTCCTGGGTCATTATTTCTTAAAAGATTTATTTACTTATAATAGGGAGAGAAAACTTTGGCATATTTGGTGCCAAGGATCTGATCCAACTCAGGATTTCATGCTTCAGAGTCAACACTTTAGTGTGTGTGTGTGTGTGTGTGTATTATATATATATATATATATATATATAATTATTATTATTATCTTTATTTATTTGTTGGAGACAGCCAGAAATCAAGAGGGCTGAGGAGACAGAGTAGGAGAGAGACAGACACCTGCAGCACTGCTTAACTGCTCATGAAGTTTTCCCCATGCAGGTGGGGGCCAGGGGCTCAAACCTGGATCCTTGTGCACTAACATATGCACTTAACCAGGTATGACATCACCTGGCCCCGATTTTTAATGTATTTAATCATTATTAATTAATTAATTTTTTTTAAAAATCAGAGCACTGCTCAGCACTGGCTTATGGTGGTACAGGGGACAGAACCTGGAACTTTAGAGCTTCAGGTGTGAGTGTCTCTGCATAACCATTATGTTGTTTCCCAGTCCATATTTAATATTTTTAAAAAATGTTTTAACAGTGAGTTGCAGATAAACATTAACCTCCAAGTCACATCCTCTTTCCTACTTTCTCCCAGATAAATTTTTACAAAGTATGTATTTTGAGAGAGAGAAAGAGGAGGGAGGGAAAAGATGTGCTGCCCAGCTCTAACCTAAGGTAGAACCATGTGACCATGGTGACCTCAGATATATAAACTGGTGCTCTAACAGGCTGAGCTACCCTACTTCCCCTCTCCCTCCCCTCAGAGCACTTGAATCTTTTAACATCACTCTGACCTCCCTGCAAACATTTTTAACTTCTGTCTCCACCTTCAACAACTTGCTCTGGCTCTACAGTTCTAAGTACCGTAAGAATCCTCAACTACGGGGCCAGGTGGTGGCACACCTGGTTAGGCGCACACACTGCAGTGCACAAAGACCCAGGTTCAAGCCCCAGGTCCCTACCTGCAGAGGGAAAGCTTCATGAGTGGTGAAATAGAGCTGCAGGTGTCTGTCTCTCTCCCTCTCCTCTCAATTTCTGTCTCTGTCCAATAATACATAAAATTTAAAAAAGTTAAAAAGAAAAAAAGGGAGGGAGAGTTGAGCGGTAGCATAGTGGGTTAAGCACAGGTGGCGAGAAGCACCAAGGACCAAGCTTAAGGATCCCGGTTCAAGGCCCCGACTCCCTACCTGCAGGGGAGTCGACTCACAGGCGGTGAAGCAGGTCTGCGGGTGTCTCTCTTACTCTCGCCCTCTCTGTCTTCCCCTCCTCTCTCCATTTCTCTCTGTCCTATCTAACGACAACGACATCAATAATAACAATAACTACAACAACAATGAAAAACAAGGGCAACAAAAGGGAAAATAAATAAATATAATTTAAAAATTTTTTAAATTAAATAAAAAAGAAAAAAGGGAATCCTCACCCATATGACCTACCAGGCTTCTTTCAATCTGAACTCACCTTTTCCCTCAAATATGAACCCCCCTCCTGTGCTCTCCTCACACTTTAATGACTCAATGTCAGTTATCAGAGTCCTTTCCTCAATAAATCTTCAACACTTGTGACTGCCAGTCAGCATTATACCAGCTGAGTTGGGGCAAAGTCATGACACAGGCCAGATCCCTTGGACCTCTATTTTCATTTTTTTGCTACACCCAGGACTGCATGGACACAGAAATACAGTGTTTAAAGACCTTTCTCCGTGGCAGCCATGGTAACAAAGACTCTGATTTTGCCTTTAAATCTTTGAGATTATAGGATATATGTGAAGTAGCCAACCCTAAAGAGAGGTGTATTATATACTTCAGATTTGCCTGCAGTCCTAGGAAGAACATGAGCTTTTCAATTATAACAATAAAAGCTTAATATACAAATCTAACTTGCTGAAGTTTGTTTTCCACCTTCTAAATGGATATCTGTACTCTCCTCTTGGGAAAAAAGCTATTTTTTTATTTTCTTTATATTTATTTATCCCCTTTTGTTGCCCTTGTTATTTTATTGTTGTAGTTATTAATGCCGTTGTTGGATAGGACAGAGAGATGGAGAAAGGAGGGGAAGACAGAGAGGGGGAGAGAAAGAGAGACACCTGCAGACCTGCTTCACCACCTGTGAAGCGACTCCCCTGCAGATGGGGAGCTGGGTGCTCAAAACGGGATCCTTACGCGGGTCCTTGCGCTTTGCACCACCTGCACTTAACCTGCTGCGCTACAGCCGACTCCTTCCCTCTTTAAAGATTCATCTATGGGAGTCGGGCAGTAGCAAGGACCCGCGTAAGGATCCCGGTTCGAACCCTGGCTCCCCACCTGCAGCGGAATCGCTTCACAAGTGGTGAAGCAGGTCTGCAGGTGTCTTTCTCTCCCCCTCTCTGTCTTCCCCTCCTCTCTCCATTTCTCTCTGTTCTATCCAACAACGACAATAATAACTACAACAATAAAACAAAGTCAACAAAAGGGAACAAATAAATTTTTTTTAAAAAAAAGATTCATTTATTAATGGTGGGGCTGTGTGTAAAACACAGGCCAGAGCATCACTTTGGCATACGTGGTGCCAGGGCTGAATTTGGGACCTCATGCTTTTAAGTCCAATGTTCTAGCCATTGTACCACCTCCAAGGTCAATCATTTTTATTTTATTTTATTTTTTTACATTGGAACACTTCATGAATTTGCATGTCATCCTTGTGCAGGGACCATGATCATTTTTCTCTATCTTTCCAATTTTAGTATATGTGCTGTTAAAGTAAGAATCCTATCAGTTTAAGTACAGTTATAAAGTGAAAAGAAATAAGGGCTCACAGAGAGAATTTTCAGAGGGTTTGCAACTGTGTGTTCTTTTAAACAGTATTTATTTACTTATTTGGAGACAGAAACTAGAGCATCACTCTAGCACATGCAATGCTGGGAATTTGAGTCTCTCATACTTGAGAGTTCAATGCTTTCTTTATCTGCTGAGCCACCTACTGTGCATTATGTTTTGTTTTGGTGGCTAAGTCTTTACATTTGTCCTATGCACTTAGAATCAAATTTTGTATTTTGTGTTTTTTTTTTTCCTTCTTCACTACTTTGATGAGTTTTTTTTTTTCTTCTGCCTCCAGGGTTATCACTGTGGTATGGTGTCTGCACCATAAATCCACTGCTCTTGAAGGCTATTTTCCCCTTTTGTTGCTCTTGGGGTTTTTTTGTTGCTGTTGTGGTTATTATTGTTGTTATTGATGTCATTGTTGTTGGATAGGACAGAGAGAAATGGAGAGAGGAGGGGAAGACAGAGGGGGAGAGAAAGATAAGACAGCTACAGACCTGCTTCACCATTTGTGAAGTGACTCCCCCCACACACACAGGTGTGGAGCCCGACTCTCCAACCATGATCCTTATGCCAGTACTTGCACTAAGTGCCATGTGCACTTAACTCATTGTGCTAGCACCCGACCCCGTTTATGTTATTTTTCCATTGTTTTCATTATGAATTATATAGATTAAGGTTTTATGGTTCATAAGTTCATAGTCTGTCTCAGGTTATCAGTCAAAGAAAAATACAACTGTGAAAGTAAATAGTAAAGATTTGGAAGGGCTGGGGAGCTACCACAGAGTTAGCCCACCAGACGTTCATACCTGAGATACCTCTAGAGATAGCAGGTTTAATCTTTAGCACCACCATATGCCTGAGTTGAACAGTGTTCTGGTTTCTCTCATGGAAAAAAAAAAAAAAAGGTGGGGTTGGGAGGGTCACGGGGAGACATCAGGATGCAGTCACTGGAACAAATGCACACTTTACCATGAACAAAGACTGGGTTTGAGCCCCTGGCCACCACATAGAAGAACCACATAAAGTGGAAAGCTTCACAAGCTAGCGAGCTGTGCCATGTTCTCTCTCCTCTCTTTCTCACTATCTGGAAAAAAACGGAAAAAAGGGGGGGTTGGGTGGTGGCGCAAAGTGCAGGGACCGGAGTAAAGATCCCGGTTTGAGCCCCCCGGCTCCCCACCTGCAGGGGAGTCGCTTCACAGGTGGTGAAGCAGGTCTGCAGGTGTCTATCTTTCTCTCCCCATCTCTGTCTTCCCCTCCTCTCTCCATTTCTCTCTGTCCTATCCAACAACAACGAACAACATCAACAATGGCAATAATAATAACCACAACGAGGCTACAACAACAAGGGCAACAAAAAAGGGGAAAAAATGGCCTCCAGGAGCAGTGGATTCATAGTGCAGGCACCGAGCCCAGCAATAACCCTGGAGGGAAAGAAAAAAAAAAACGGAAAAAAGTTTGCTGAGAGCAGTGGGATTGTGTTGGTGTCAAATCCTAACAACATAATAAGTAAAATAAAAAGATTGAGGTTGGGGGGCTGGGTGGTGGCGCACCTGGTTGAGCACACATGCTACAACGTGTAAGGACCTGGGTTCGAGCCCCCAGTCCTCATCTGCAGGGGGAAAGCTTTGTGAGTGGTGAAGCAGTGCTGCAGATGTCTCTTTCCCTCTCTATCACCCCCTTCCCTCTCAATTTCAGGCTGTCTCTATCCAATAAATAAATAAATAAATAAATAACATAAAAGTAAAAAAAAAATTGAGGTTGTAAAGTAATGCCGTAAGTCTCAAAGTGGCGGTATTTTCTGGTTCCATTTTTGTGTAATCTATTTTCTTTTTTCTTTTTTTACTAGAGCACTGCTCAGCTCTGGTTGATCCCGGGACTTGAGAACCTCAGGCATGAAAGTCTCTTTGCATAACCATTATGCTATAGCTCACCCTGTGTAGTAATCTATTTTCATTCAAAACAGAGAGCTAACAATTTGAGCAGTTATTTCAGGTCATAAAGGAAGACTCATTCAGTATCAAGTCCCTGGTTCCTTATAGCTATAATTTCAAATCCATGGTACCACTTGGAAAGAAATGCTTACAGAAGCTTTGGAGAGTGGCTCTGAGAGACAGAAAGAAATGTGAGCAAACACCCCCACCCCCACCTCCCAATATATCTCAGAATATTCTGAGTGTCAAAAAGTAGCATTTTGTCATTGGCTACTTTTGAGAATTGATAGTTAGTACTCAAAGGCACCAACTGAAATTATTGTTCTAAGAACAGGAACTATAAAATAAATAAGCAAGTAAAGACGAGGTTTGATTTAAGTACTGTAGGTACACTCACTTATTTCCTTCCTTCTTTCCTGTCCAGCTGTTATTTAAATTTGTGATTAGCAGTTCCACACTGATTTCTCTTTTCTGATTTGTGCTGTTGTCACTGTGGCTTCACTGCTCCAGGCTAATTTTTTGCAGACAAGAGACAGAGAGGCAGATTAGGATTGAGGGAAATGTAGCCCATTAATGGAAGCTTCCTTCAGTGCGGTAGGGACTGGGCTGGATCCTAGGTTGTCTGTTTGACAAAGCAAGAGCACTATCCACATAGGCTACCTTGCTGGCTTTCTTCCCTTTTCTTTCTTCTTTTTAAAAAGTCTGTCCTTCCTTCCCTTTCTTCTTACATTTAGTTATTTATTAAAGGGGGCGGGGCAGGCAGTGGTGCACCTGGTTAAATGCGCATACCACAGTGTCCAAGAACCTGGGTTCAAGTCCTGGGTCGCCACCTACAGGGCCCCCCACCCAACTTCTGTGTCTATTCAATAATAAATAAATAAATAAATAAAAAGAGAGAACCAGGAGTCGGGCGGTAACGCAGAAGGTTAAGCGCGGGGGTTGGACGGTGGCGCAGTGGGTTAAGCGCATATGGCGCAAAGCGCAGGGACCGGCGTAAGGGTCCTGGTTCAAGCCCCCGGTTATCTCTCTCTCCCCCTCTCTGTCTTCCCCTCCTCTCTCCATTTCTCTCTGTCCTATCCAGCAACAAACAACATCAACAATGGCAATAATAACCACAACGAGGCTACAACAAGGGCAACAAAAAAGGGGAAAAAATGGCCTCCAGGAGGGGTGGATTCATGGTGCAGGCACCGAGCCCAGCAATAACCCTAGAGGGGGAAAAAAAAAAAAAAAAGGTTAAGCGCACGTGGCGCAAAGCGCAAAGACCGGCATGAGAATCCGGGTTCAAGTCCCCGGCTCCCCACCTGTCGGGAGATTGCGAAGCTAGCCCGACACCCACCTGCAGGGGAGTCGCTTCACAGGTGGTGAAGCAGGTCTGCAGGTGTCTTATCTTTCTCTCCCCCTCTGTCTTACCCTCCTCTCTCCATTTCTCTGTCCTATCCAACAACAACATCAACAACAACAATCACTACAACAATAAAATAACAAGGGCAACAAAAGGAAATAAATAAGTATTTTAAAAATATATTTTAAAAGGGAGAGGGGGCGGAGGGTAGATAGCATAATGGTTATGCAAACAGACTCTCAGGCCTGAGACTCCAAAGTCCCAGGTTCAATCCCGACACCACCATAAGCCAGAGCTGAACAGTGTTCTGGTTAAAAGAAAAAGAGAGAGAGAGAGAGAGAACCATGTGGAAAACTGAGAAATGTTATCCATGTACAAACTATTGTATTTACTGTCGACTGTAAAACATTAATCCCCCAATAAAGAAATTAAAAGAGAGAGAAAGAGAGAACCAGAGTATCACTCTGGTATATGTGATCTAGGGCTCCTCATACATGCAATTCTGGTATTCGACCCACTGTGCCACTTACTGTCCTCTCCCCCCACTTTGCTTTTTAAGTTTTTATTATTTTATTATATATATATATGTATATATATATATATATATATAGAGAGAGAGAGAGAGACAGAGAGAGAGAGGGAGAGAGAGAGAGAGAGAGCAATTGAGAGAAAAGGGTGAGACACCTGCTCATGTCTCATGAAGCTTCCCCCTGTAGGTGGGGCTTGAACCCAGGTCCTTGTGCACTGTGAAGTGTACACTCAATCAGATGTGCCACCACACAGCCCCAATCCATGTTTTCTAAATGTTCGTTTCCATCACAATAAAATAGAAATATCTGCTCCATTTTTCACACCTTAGTTTGAAGAGATAGAACTCTAGGGGTCCGGGAGGTGGCGCAGTGGATAAAGCATTCTCTCTCAAGCATGAGGTCCTGAGTTCAATCCCCGGCAGCACATGTACCAGAGTGATGTCTGGTACTTTCTCTCTCTCCTCCTATCTAATAAATAAATAAAATCTTTAAAGAAAAAAAAAAGAACTCTAGTAAACTCATTCCTGACTTAGTCACTAATTCCTAAGTAAATACTAGAACGTAGAAAGTCTTTTTTTATTTTATTTATTCCCTTTTGTTGCCCTTTTTTTTTTTTTTTGTAGTTATTGTTGTCGTCATTGTTAGATAGGACAGACAGAAATGGAGAGAGGAGAGAAAGATAGACACCTGCAAACCTGCTTCACCGCTTGTGAAGTGACTCCCCTTCAGGTGGGGAGCCGGGGGCTTGAACTGGTCCTTAAGCCAGTCCCTTCTGCTGCTGTCTGACTCCCGCATGGGAAGTCTTGTTTTGAAGCTTTTCTCAGTATCTCTTGTAATTCTGACTCCCCTTCTTTTTTATTGTTGTTGTAGTTATTGTTATTGATGTCATTGTTGTTAGGATAGAGTGAAATGGTGAGAGGAGGGGGAGAGAAAGACAGACACCTGAACACCTTCTTCACCTCCTGTGAAGCGACGCCCCCTGTAGGTGGGAAGCTGGGGTCTCCAACTGGGATCTATACGCTGGTCTTAACTGATTGCGCTACTGCCTGAATCCCCTAATTCTGACTTTCAATCCTAAACTTATTTCAAGTATCTTTCAGGCCTAACTTTTAAAAATAATTAGTTTCTAGGTTTTTCAAGCAATCTGAGCTTGCAGAATCTCCTGAAGTTTACTAATATAAAGCTGATATATATATATATTTTGCCTCCAGGGTTACTGCTGGGGCTCGTTGTCTGTACCATGAATCAACTCCTCCTGTGGCCATTTTTCCCATTTTGTTGCCCTTGTTGTTGTTATTTTTATTGTTGTCACTGTTGTTGGACAGGACAGAGAGAAATTGAGAGAGGTGGGGAAAACAGAGAAGGTAAGAGAAAGATAGACACCTGCAGACCTACTTCACTACAGGAGGGGAGCTGGGGCCTTTAACCAGGACCCTTGCACAGTCCTTGCGCTTGGCGCCATGTGCACTTAACCCACTGTGCCTGGCCCCCAAAGCTGATTTTTTTTTTTAAAAAAGACTTACTTATTAATGAGAAAAGCAGAGGGAAAGACAGAACCTGAGCATATATGATAGCAGGGATCAAACATGCTTCAGAATCCAAGACTATCCACTATACCACTTCTCAGGTTACCAAAACTGATACTTTTGGCCCAGCAAGATAGCTCACCTGGATAGTGCTCCTGCTTTGACATGTTTGAGACGCAGTTTCAAATATGGTCCCCACTGTACTGAAGGAAGCTTTGGTGTTGTGGTATTTTTCTTTCTATCTCTCTATTTGGAAAAATGTCAACCTAGAGCAGTGAAGTACTGTGATGACAAATAAAATACTATGATACTTTTGTGTATATAAATAATAATTATCTGTATAGGAATCCCCCAAAACAGCAAAATCTCCCATTTTTCCCCTACGTCCTATCAAATTCCAATAGTGGACTTATCCTTGAATTAAACCTCCTACTATGTTACTATTTCTTTACAATTTTAAAAATATTTATTTATTTAGAGGAGACAGAAGAAAGTTGAGGGGGAAGCAGAGATAGAGAGGGAGAAAAGAGAGACACCTGTAGCATTGCTTCATTGCTCAGGAAGCTTCCTCTCTGTAGGTGAGGACTGGGGGCTTGAACTTGGTTCCCTGAGCACTGCTTAATCAGGTGTGCCACAGGTGTAGGTAGATAGCATAACAGTTATGCAAAGAAACTTTCATGCCCAATGCTCCCAGGTTCAATCCCCCACACCACCATCTGCTAGAGCTGAGCAGTGCTCTGGTAAAAATAAGATAAAAAGAGAAAAAGAAACCAGATGCACCACCGCATAATATTTCTTTTTTAAAGATTTATTTATTGGGCAGGGGTAGATAGCATAATGGTTATGCAAAGAGGCTCTCATGCTTGAGGCTCCAAAGTCCCAGGTTCGATCCCCATACCAACATAAAACAGAGCTGAGCAGTGCTCTGGTTTAAAAGATAAATAAATAAAAAATTATTTATTTTATATTATTATTTTTGTTTTATTTATTTTTCTTTTTACCAGAGCTCTGGCTTATGGTGGTGCAGGGGACTGAACCTGGGACTTTGGAGTCTTAGGCAAAAGATTATCTTTGCAAACCATTATGCTATTTCCCCCACCTAAATATTTACTTATTTATAAGAATCAGTGAGACAGAACCAGAGTATCACTCTGGCACATATGCCAGGGATCAAACTTAGGACCACATGACTCAGAGTGCAGCATTTAATCCACTCTGCCACCTCCCGACCACCCAAGATCTATTTATTTACTTACCATGAGGAAGATAGAAAACCAGAGCATCACTCTGGCAGATGGGATACCTCATGCTTTATCCACTGCCATTTCTGGACCCAAACCTCCTACTATAATAAATATGAGTGACTTGTCAGGCATCACAAAGGCTCTTCTAAGTTAGTGGTCTCTCTTACTCTTACATCTTCTGAACAAATGTCTACAAAGCAGCTTCTAACACCAGATGACATAGTAACCACATTTCATTTGTTCTTTTACTGCATAGCAACAAAATCAGTTCAGTGAAAGTAGATCTGTTAGCATGACTGGTTTATCTGGTACTTTGGCTTGTTAAATACTGTTGATTATTATATTACAGGCCAGATTTGATAACTGCCCTCAGCTGTCTTGGGTAAATGGTTAGGTGTTAAGTAATTATTTGTCAGAGGTTTCATTACCACAGCAAAGGGAGAAAAAAAATCACTATGAAAGCCTTTAAGTTCATTTTGCTCCTCTGAAAAAAAAGTATCTTTGTAATTCAAGAGCTGAGGGGGGAAAAAAAAAACCCAAAACCACACACACAAATCCATGAACATATTCACCACATTTAAGCAGTGCCTTCTCCAGCAGTACCCTCCCACACTCCATTCAGTTCTGCAGACAGTAATTGCTTCCCTACTTTGATTTTGGTCTTTTATGTGGGTCAAACCTTTACCTGTAGTAAAGGTTTCTACACAAAATACAATAATTTTCATGAAGTTTTCCTGATGAGATTTCGTTGTGCTATTTTTCTCCACAAATTGCATAATCTTCTGACAATGCTTTATATGTCTTAAGATGTTTATACAAAATATTTCCAGATACAAGGAAAGTCAATAAAATACATAGTCACAATACCCATAGTTATAGTCTAGCACTGATTTATCTAGGAAGATGCTTTGTTTCTATAATTTGACCAATTAACATTATACTTTCAATATATCTTCTATGACTGAAGGGGGGGAGTATCACAAAGTACAATATACATTAAAAATTAGTTTTATCAAGCACTCCTTTATGCCAACAAACTGGTAATTGGAATCAGTGATAATCTCTTAAAAATTACACACTAATATTCCTCATACTACAATATCTTTTTTTGGGGGGGCTTTTTCCCTCACTGCTAATCCTACTAATAGTGGATTCTTGTATTATTAAAAAACCAAAATTCTAAAAAAAAAAAAAAAAAAAGTCTGCCAAATAAAAATAACTGATCAGACCCAGACCAATTTTTTTTCCATAGGAAAAGTAGGACAGCCAGGTGGTAAGAGAAAAACCTCTCACAACAGGTTCTTTACTTGTACATTGGAGGTTTCACTGAATGAAATGTTGCTAATTTTTTCCACCTCTTGTTCCCGTCGTCAGATGCTCTACATTTCTAATGTCCAAATAGTATTCTCCCCTACACACACATATTCTTTAAGGTGGATGGCCTTAAAACTCTTGTTCCTTGGGGTAGTTTTTTCAGAAGGAAATGACTTTCTTATCAAGGGTCAATCTAACTTCTTCATCCTTGAATACAACCATCTCCCCCCTATCTCTTCTTATCACAATAACAGCATTTCAATGTACACAGTTCTTCAACTGAAGGATCAGAGCACTAGGAGCTTTTCCTAGTAGGGCCTTTGTGCCAGGCAGCTTACAAAGATCCTCTGGGTGGTGTCTGACCTGGCTAGGGAATACTCAAAAGGGGCACATGTTCTTTCTCAATCAAATGCCTTGCCCTTAACGCTGACACTATGGGAACAATGAGCCTTAAAGAAGACGATTTATCACCTTCTTTGGTATCTCACCAATGAATGCAGCTTTAAAACTTTTTTATTCCTGTCCTGCCTGCTCTTCGGATTCGGCTGCAGAGGGCAGAGGAAAACTCGCACAACCATTCGGGAGCTCTGACCTCCCCGCCCCTTCTTCCTTGCCCACCATTCGTAAGTGGCACTGCTTGGATGGCAAGAGCTCACAGCACCTTTTGTGTCGCATGTCACTTCATCTGGAGCTTCAAAGGCAGGCCAGGGTCGCGAGGACAGACAGGGCAGGGCAGGAAGGGACTGGGGGAGAGGGGGTCTGCCGTGAGAACCTTCTGGGTGCTCTCTTGCCTCACCTGCTACTTGCACACCCTCTTTCCTGAAATGCTGAAATCCACCCAAAGTCCCATCTCATTCGGACTCTGCAGAGGGGGTGGGCCGGCTGTCCCACGAGCCCTTTGTCTGCGGCTCCCGCACCTCATAGTTCCCCCCGCCGCCCCCCGACAGCGGTGTAACTCCGGGTGCAGGTGGTGGCGGCTGCGTCCCGCACCAGCCGGGGCAGCCGGGTTCCCGCATCCCGAGCCGGGACGGGCCAGGCTCCGCCACCTACCGCCACACTAGCAGCCCGGATGTCTGAGGCGGGGAGGGCGAGCTCCGGGGAGACCCCCGGCTCCGCGCGAGAACTGGCAGCCGAGGGGCCGCTCCAGCCCGGCGCCGCGCGTCTCCGCCCCCGGCCCGGCGCCGGCTGGTAGACGAGGCCCGGCAGCACCCGCTCTGGCCGCGCCGTCCCCCCTTCATCCTTCCCGGCCGCTGCTGGCCGCCCCTCACCTGGCACTCCGGCATCGCCCACCCGGCGCCGCACTACATTAAAGAGGAGTCGGGACGTGTCCCGGCCGCAGCCCGCACCCCACAGCCAGCCCGCCGAGAAGGAGGCGAACGGGAACGCGCGGGCGCAGAGCCCAGCGCGCCGCCACTGGGAACGCGCCCCTCGGTTTCTAAGGAACCCGGGGCTCTGGGAAGGGAGGGACGAGCCGGCGGCGGGTCTGCGCATGCTCCTTGGTGGAGGTGGAGCCGCGCGGGGCAGGGCCAGGACTGAGAACTGCGCATGCTCAACGCGCTGGGTAGGCCGTGAAGGGGTCGGATTGCACTCTTGGCCATTTATTTCCGGCGGTGGAGGCGGCCTTCCAATCTCAAATTCTCTTTTAAAATCATTTTATCGAATCTATCTCTGTCATGATTTTTTCCCAGAGCTCTGTTCAGCTCTGGCTTATGGTGGTGAGAAGGGTTGAACCTGGGACTTTGGAGCCTCAGGCAAACCATTATGCTATCTACCTCCCCACCGCCATCACCCTCAGCTTCTTTAGGGTTTGCTTTCTGGAAGTCAAGAGCGAAGAGGTTCTGGAAACAGCGGTGAGCCTTGGTTGTCTGGGAGTGAAGGGACCTCAGGTGTTAGACCGACGTCGTTGCAGAACACTAGCTCTCTGTTCAGTTTTTCTCAAGTCTGGGTTCCTTTTCCTCTTGAGTGTTCTGTGGTTGTTCCTTACATATTCAGTGCTTTTAGGACTCGTTGCTTTCAGTCTCCTTGATCTCATTATCGGGCTTCTCACCTACCCTCCAAGTAACAAGACTGCCCCTTGGTTCACCAGACTATCCACTAAAACAGTTTATGTTGGAGATGTGTGATTGGCGAGTTATTTCTGCCTGGGGAGCCCCCCTGCTCGGTGTCCTAGTGAGCCTGGACACCCATGGACAGAGCTTGTGAATTGACCTGAGGCAGTGGCCCCTGAGACCTGAGTAGCGTGACTTTCTGCCTCTGCTAACTTTGTTAATGATGAGAAATTATGACTTCACCCCCCCATCAGCATGACGTTGTTATCCTGGATTCTGAACAGCTGGGCAGAAAGGAAGCCGAGTTAAAATGAAAATGTGCTTTTTCTTTTCTATGACGTTTTTTTTTTTTAATGTATTGATACTGCTCATTTATTTATTTATTTATTCACGAGAAATGATAGGAGAGAGAGAGAGAAAGAACCAGACATCACTCTGGTACATGTGCTGCCGGGGGTTAAACTCTTGAACTTGGGACCTCATGCTTGAGAGTCCAAAGCCTTATCCACTGCGCCACCTCCTGCACCTCTATGACGTTTCTAACTTAACCATTTTTTATTTTATTTACGAGAGGAATAGGAGAGAAAGAGACCTAGACATCCTTTTGGTACATGTGCCACTGAAGATCAAACTCAGGGCCTCATACTTGAGAGTCCAACATTTTATCCACCTTCCAGCCTTTTTTTTTTTTTTTTTGCAACCAGGGTTATTGCTGGGTTCGGTGCCTGCACTACAAATTTACTGCTCCTGGAGGCCTTTTTTTTTGAAAAGTCTTTTTTGTTCCCTTTTGTTGCCTTTGTTGTTTTATTGATGTCATCGCTGTTGGATAGGACAGAAAGAAATGGAGGAGGGGAAGACAGAGAGGGGGAAAGATAGACACCTTCAGAGCGACTCCCCAGCAGGTGGGGAGCCGGGACTCGAACCGGGATCCTTAAGCTGGCCCTTGTGCTTTTCACCACGTGCGTTTTATCTGCTGTGCTACTGCCTGACTCCCCCTGGAAGCTTCCCCCCCCCCCTTTTTGTAGTCCTTGTTTATCATTGTTGTAATTATTGCTGTCATTGTTGGATAGGACAGAAAGAAGTCGAGAGAGGAGGGGAAGACAAAGAGGGAGAAAATATAGACACCTGCAGACCTACTTCACTGCTTGTGAAGCCACCCTCCTGTAGGTGGGGAGCCAGTCATTGCCCTTTGTGCCATTTGCACTCAACCCGCTGCACTACAGTCTTTCTTTACTGTATTTGATACGACAGAAATTGAGAGGGGAGGGGGAGATAGAAAGCGAGATAGGCCGAGAGACACCTGCAGACCTGCTTCACCAGTCCAGAAGTCTTCCCCCTGCAGGTGGGGGCTGGGTGCTTGAACTCAGGTCCTCACACTTTATAATATTTGCGCTTAACCAGGTGTGCTACCACCTGGCCCCCTTTTAACCATTCATTGTTTAAAATTTAACATTAGCCAGGATCTCTCAACTGAGGCACTGCTGACGTGACATTTTGAGCCTGATAATACTGTGTGTTGTAGGGGGCTGTCTATATTGTAGGATGTTTAAGCAGTATTCCTTGCCTCTCTTCATTAGATTCTGGGAGCACCCCAACCCTAGTAGCTACCAGAACATATCCAGACATGCCAAATGTCACCTAAGGTGAAAAACCACTACTGGTTCAGAACCACTGGAATTTTGTACTTTACTTTTTATTATTTATTTATTTATTTAATCCAGGGTTATCCCTAGGGCTTGGTGCCTGCACTATGAATCCACTGCTCCTGGTGAACATTTTTAAAAATCTTTTGTTGTTATTGTATTATTGTTAATGCTGTATAGGACCGAGAAAAATCGAGAGAGGAAGGGAAGACAGAGAAAGATGAACACCTACAGACCTGCTTCACAGGGGTTTATGTGAGACGACTCCCTTGCAGGTGGGGAGCTGGAGCTTGAACCCTGATCCTTGTGCCAGTCCTTGCACATTGCACCATGTGTGCTTAACCCGCTGCACTACTGCCCAGCCTCTCTTTACTCCATTCTTCTTGAGATATAAAAGATGCTGGGGATCAAACTCAGGAGCTCATGCTTGAGGGCCCAACCCTTAATTCACTGTGTCACCTCCTGAGTTGCTTATTTACTTCTAAAGTTAAAATTTATTCATTAGCATGAGAGAAGTAGAGAATCAATCATTTTGCCACATGTGATGTCAAGGACTGAACTAAGGAGAGTCCCAATTCCTTAGCCAATGCACCACCTCCCAGGCTGCAGACGTTTTAGATCTTTCCACTGTCTGGTGATGCTCATTATGAAAAGACTGGACCACTGAATATTTTTCCCAGTTCCAGAAGTCATATCTCTGAGATAAAGCTCCGCTTGCTCTTCAGCAAATCTTTTGGTGACTTTCAGCTATTTTTTTTAAGTCAGGTTTGATATTTATTATAATTTTATTAAAAAGATTTTATTTATTTATGAGAAAGACAGGAGGAGAGAGAAAGAACCAGACATCACTCTGGCACATGTGCTGCCGGGGACTGAACTCGCGATCTCATGCTTGAGAGTCCAAAGCTTTACTACTGCGCCACCTCCCGGACCACTATTATAATTTTTTTATTAAAAAAATAAAAAGACAGTCGGAAGTTGAGAGAAAGGGGGAGACAGGGAGAGAGACAGAAAGACACCTGCAACCCTGCTTCACCACTCGCAAAGCTTTCCCTCTGCAGGTGGGGACCGGGGGCTCCAACCTGGGTCCTTGTGCATTGCAACATGTGCGCTCAACCAGGTGCTCCAACACCCGGCCCCCAGCTAATTTTTTATTTCCTGCTCTCTATACTATCTTGTGGCACCATTTCCCATTCCATCACTGCAGTTAGAGACCTGCAACTAAACTGTCTTTTGCTTATCTTATCTCCCTAACATAGTAATTATTTATCTACTTATTTACTTATTTTGACTAGAGCACTGTTCAGCTCTGACTTATGGTAGTGCCAGGAGTTAAACCTGGTATCTCTGAGCCTTAGTCATGAAAGTTGCATAAATTGCTATGCTATCTCCTCAGCCCCATGTACTAACATTTCTCTCTCAAACAGTTCTCAAACCTGCCCTCTTGTGTCTGGTCTACTGCAGTGGCCTTCTGTTTTCCTTATTTACTGCTCTAATCTGTTGCCAGTTCAATCTCCAAGTAAACTACAGTGTAACTATATCCCTTTCATACATGGTACCTTTACGGCAGGAGGTAGAATGAGGCTGGTGTGGCCAGTCAAACCAGGTAACATACTCATGGAGGAAGGATACTTAAATGTACTGTGTTTTCATGTGTCAAGCAAGCAGTGGCATACACATGCTACCATTCTCTATCTCCACTAGGTAGAAAGATTAGCTACATCTTATTTTTAAATATTAATTTTGGAGACAAATTGAGAAGGGGGAGATAAAGATTGATACACCTGTAGCACTGTTTCACTGCTCATGAAGCTTCTTCCTCTGCAGGTTGGGGGCCGAGGGCTTGAACCCAGGTCCTTGTGCATTGTAACACACATACTGTACTGAGTATGCATGCCACTGCGTGGCCCTAGCTACATTTTAAAGATATGGAAACTGAAGCTGAGAAAGATTATTTTCCAGAGACATCTAATTAAACAGCATAACTAGGGCTGAGTGTAAACAGAGTGTTTCAGACTGACAGGAAACACTTTAATAAGCATCAGGGAAGGTGGGCGGTAGTGCAGCGCACATGGGGCAAAGCGCAAGGACCAGTGAAAGGATCCTGGTTTGAGTTCCTGGCTTCCCACCCTCAGGGCATCACTTTGCAAGCGGTGAAGCAGGTCTGCAAGTGTCTATCTTTCTCTCCTCTCTATCTTCCCCTCCTCTCTCCATTTCTCCCTGTCCTATACAACAGCAGCTATGACAACAATAATTACAAGAGCAACAAAATGAGAAAAATGGCCTCCAGGAGCAGTGGATTCGTAGGGTAGGCACTGAGCCCTAGCGATAATCCTGGAGTTTAAAAAAAAAAAAAAGCATCAGAATAGCTCTGTCTACTGTTTGGAGTAATTGTATATGGAATTTATTGAAAATCTCTTCTCTTTGTTCCACTCATATTTCTCTTTCTCTCCTTTCTGGAGAAATATTGGATAGAGACAACCAGAAATCAAAAGAGAAGGGGTGATAGGAATACAGAGAGACACCTGCAACACTGCTTCACCACTCACAAAGTTTTTTTTTAAATATTTTTTAAAAATATTTTATTTATTCCCTTTTGTTGACCATTTTATTGTTGTGGTTATTATTGTTGTTGAAGTCACTGTTGTTGGATAGGACAGAGAGAAGTGGGGAGGGGAGGGGAAGACAGGGGGAGAGAAAGAATAGACACCTGCAGACCTACTTCATCACCTGTGAAGCAACTCCCCTGCAGGTGGGGAGCCGGGGGCTTGAACTGGGATCCTTACTCCGGCCCTTGCACTTGGCACCACCTGCGCTTAACCCATTGCGCTACTTGCCCAGTTCCCTCACAAAGTTTTTCTTTGCAGGTGGGGATTAGAGGCTTGAACCCAGGTCTTTGCACATTGTAACATATGTGCTCAACCAGGTGTGCCACTACCCAGCAGCCCCTTTCACTCTTTTCTTCCTTTCCAGAGCAATGCTTAGTTCTGGCTTATGGTGGTGCTGGTGTTTTAACGTGGGACCTTAGATAACTGTTAAGATTTTTTTTTTTTTTTGCCTCCAGGGTTATTGCTGGGGGTTGGTCCTGGCACTGCATATACACTGCTCATTTTACCATTTTATTGGATAGGACAGAGAGAAATTGATAGAGGGGAAGATAGAGAGGGATAGGGAAAGACATTTGCAGACCTGCTTCACCACTTGTGAAGCAACTCCCTTGCGGGTGGGGAGCCAGGGGCTTGAACTGGGATCCTTGTGCGTCACACTATGTGCACTTAACCCAGGGTTCTATTGCCCTGACCCACTTGAGTTAACAGGTCTGCAGGTGTCTCTTTCCCTCTCTATCTACACCTCCCCTCTCAATTTCTCTGTCTCTATCCAATAACAGGTAAATAAATTTTTAAAAATACTGTAACGGGTTAAGCGCAGGTGGCGCCAAGTGCAAGGTATTTCTAGAATTTATTTACTTATTATTGGATAGAGACAGAGAAATTGAGAGGGAAGGTGTAGATAGAGAGGGAGAGAGACACCTGCATACCTGCTTCACCACTCGTGAAGCTTTCCCCCTGCAGGTGGGGACCAAGGGCTTGAACCTGCGTCTGTGCACTTAACCAGCTGTGCCATCACCTGGCCCCCTGGAAGTATTTTTGTATGACCATTATACTATCTCTCCAGCCCTGCAAATCTCATTTCAAGTCCTTGGGGAAATAACTCAAGTGGTAGAAGAAGGGACCTTCATGCCTGACATTCCTGGTTCATTCCCTGGCACTGCATGTGTTGTCATAGTGCTCTGGTTTCTTTCCTTCCCAACACACACCTTGTGTAAGAGTATGCCTCTCATAATATAATACATAAATTAATGAAGAAACATCTCTTGTTGGGAGTTGGGCGGCAGCGGGTTAAGGGCAGGTGCAAGGACCGGCATAAGGAACCCGGTTTGAGCCCCTGGCACCCCACCTGCAGGGGAATCGCTTCACAGGCAGTGAAGCAGGTCTGCTGGTGTCTTAACTCCCTCCCTTTCTGTCTTCCCCTCCCCTCTCCCTTTCTATCTGTCCTATCTAACAACATCAATAACAATAACTACAACAATAAAAAACAAGGGCAACAAAAGGGAAAATATAAAAAAATATATTTAAAAAATCTCTTTTGCACATAAAGCATTGGATTCCAAATATGAGGTACCCAGTTTGACCCCCAGTAGCATGTGTATAATGATGCCTAATTCTCTCTTCTTCTATACTCAGATTATTTTTAAAAAGCAAGTAAAACAATCTCATTTCAAATATGAGACTCATCTTTCTGAAGTTAAATTTGCGGTTTTACTTAAAATGAAAGCTGATCCAGCTTCAAATCCCCAGTGCCACCAAAAGTCATAGCTGAGCAGTGCTCCGGTTAATAAGGGGAAGAAAAATGAAACTTACACACTTACCCTCTTCTACAAACACTTGAATTTTAAGGTTCTATTTATTTTCATTTTATTTACCAGACAACTGGTCAGCTCTGACTAATGGTGGTGTGAGGTACTGAACCTGGGACACTGGGGACTTGAATATAAACAAGCCTTTTGCATAACCATCATGCTATCCTATTAACACAGGGTGAAGGAAGAGAGGAGACCAGAGCATATGGTCCGCATATGGGTTGCCAGTACTTGAATTCAGTCTTTTTTATACTCTCAAGTCCAGTGCCCTAATCATTGCACTGTTTCTTGAGTTTCAAACACTTGCATATTTAGCAATCTTTCCACTGTCAACATCCCCCCCCCTTAAAAACATGGCACCAGAGGATAAACCCAGGGCCTTGCAAATGTAATGCCACCTGAGTGGCTTCCTGGGCCTTTTTTTTTTTTCCTTGTTCCCTCCCCCCCCTTTTTCTTCTTGTTGCCTCCAGGGTTATTGCTGGAGGTGCCTGCACTGCTCCTGGAGGCCATTTTTTCCCAATTTGTTGCCCTTGTTGATGTTGGATAGGACAGAGAAATTGAGAGAGGCGGGGAAGACAGAGAGGGGGAGAGAAAGACGGACACCTGCAGACCTGCTTCATTTGTTAAGTGTCCCCCCTTCTTCTTCTAGTGTTTGCCCTTCTTCCGTAGCCAGTCAACAGCGTCAGGTTGAGCCTGATGTAAAGTTTCGAGACCTCCTTTGAATCTGGAGAGGTGGCAGTCGTTGACTATGTGGGTCATAGTCTGTCTGGAGCCGCAGGGGCAGTTCGGGTCGTCTCTGGCTCCCCAGCGATGGAACATAGCGGTGCACCGGCCATGGCCTGTTTGATAGCAATTGAGGAGGGCCCAATCATAACGTGCTAGGTCAAAGCCGGGTTGACGCTTGCAGGGGTCTGTGATGAGGTGTTTGTTCTTTACCTCAGCTGACTGCCAGCTCTGTTTCCAAGAGACTAGAACAGAGAAGTTCAGTGTAGGCGTAGGGGACCAGATTGGGTGACGAGACGTCAAGCGTTGGACAGGGTAGGCGAAGATATCTATGTATATTGGCAGGTCCGGTCGAGCGTAGACGTGGGAAATGAATTTAGATGATGCCGCATCCCGACGAATATCTGGCGGGGCGATGTTGCTAAGAACTGGCAGCCATGGAACCGGGGTGGAACGGATGGTTCCAGAAATTATCCTCATGGAGGAATATAATTTGAATCGACCAAGTGGACATGGGGGCTATGGAACCATACTGGGGCACAGTATTCTGCAGTGGAATAGCATAATGCCAGAGATGATGATCGTAGTGTGGAAGCGCTCGCGCCCCAGGAGGAGCTGGCCAGTCTTGCAATGACGTTATTCCTCACGCCCACCTTTGCAGTGTCCCCCCTGCAGGTGGGGAGCAGGGGGCTCAAACCGGGATCCTTGAGTTGGTTCTTGCACTTTGTTCTATGTGCACTTAACCTACTTCACTATGACCTGCCCCCCTTCTTTTGATAGGAGAGAAATGAGAGATAGATCCCCTGCATCACTATAAGCCAGAACTGATTAGTGCTCTGGAAAAAAACAAGAAAGAAAAAAAAACAGGGAGTCGGGCGGTAGCGCAACGGGTTGATCGCACACGGCGCAAAGCACAATGACAGGTGTAGGGATCCCGGTTCGAGCCCCTGCTCCCCACTTGCAGGGGAGTTGCTTCAGAGGCGGTGAGGCAGTTCTGCAAGTGTCTTTCTCCCTCTCTGTCTTCCCCTTCTCTCTCAATTTCTGTCCTGTCCAATAACGAATGACATCAATAACAATAATAGCCACAACAAGGGCAATAAAAGGGGGAAATGGTGCAAGCACTGAGCCCCCGACCCTCCATTGTTGTTACTGCTGTCATTGTTGGATAGGACAGAGAGAAATTGAGAGGGGAAAACAGAGGGAGAGAGAAAGATAGACATCTGCAGACCTGCTTCACTGCCTGTGAAGCAAACCTCCTGCAGGTGGGGAGCCAAGGGCTTCAACAGGGATCCTTAAGTTGGTCTTTGTGCTTTGAGCCACATGCGCTTAACCCGCTGCGCGTGGCTCCATTTTTCTTTTTTCTCTGGGGTTATTGATGGCACTCAGTGCCTGCACTACAAATCCACTGATCTGGGTGGCCATTTTTTCTTTTCTTTGTTGTTGCTGTTGTTGCCAAGGAGAAATTGAAAGAGGAGGGGAAGACAGAGGGGGGAGAGAAAGACAAACACCTGCAGGCCTGCTCCACGGCTTGTGAAGCGACCTACCTGCAGGTGGGGAGCCGGAGGCTCGAATTGGGATCCTTGTACTTAACACTATGTGCACTTAAGCCAGTGTGCCACTGCCCAGCCTCCTTTATGGAGCTCTGATGTGCTTGGACTCAAAGCCAGGGCCTCAGGCATGATAAGGAATGTACTTTACCAGCCCAAAATTTGAGGGTCTTTGAGAGGCACAAGGGGTTTGTGTCCATGAGAGGTAAGCTGAGAAGAGGCCACGTCTTCCAGGATGGTTTGCCTGGAAGAGGTTGCCAACAAGACCTAAAACAGACACCAGAAACTCATGACTTGCTCATGAATGTGTATTTTAATAAAAATAATTCTGTCAAAATACAACAGGACTTTTTTTTTCTTTCATTTCTCAAGTACGATTTAATAGGATGTTTTGTTAGAATTCTCTCTAAACCCTCCCATGCCCACAAGTTTCATGCTAATGCCAAGTATATCAACTTGCGAGGACAATGGCAGAACCAGTGTGCACACTGTGGAGGATGTCAGTCTCAGCTGTAGTTACTAATGGAGGAAAAACTTATGTGAAGAGATGGCGCCTGAAGCAGCCTGAGCTCATGGTCTGACCACAGGTCTGGGTGCAGAGACCAGCGGTCAAGTAGGGCTCTGCTGCCTGGCTGCCACATGGCATGCATACCTGAGTTGTGAGCAACCAAAGAAACTTTCAGCTCTTGCCAGTTTTTCTGCCTCACCTTTTTTGTGCTTAAGGGGGAGGAAGATGCTGGGTGGCTGGGAAGTCCCCACTTCTCCATCTCTCAGTGTCCCTGTCCTAACCCAGCCACAAACTCAAGCAGATGAGGGGTTCTGACTTTTTCTGTGTGGTCTGCCACTCTCTGCTCTGCAAAAGTGACCATTTGGTGCCACAAGGGGAAGAGATAAATAGGAAGGTTGTACCCCAGAGCTGAGCAACCCAACAGAGCCAGGTCTTCCTGCTGCCCCATATGTTAGGTTCAGTTTTTCTCCAGGGCTCCTTCCCAGCGCCTTCCCCACTCAAGGCTCTAAGAAGCAGGCTGGGAGGACTGGATGCACATAAGCAGTTCTTCTGGCTGGCAGACAGGCCTGGACTATCAGCATGACAGTAGGCTCAAGCAGCTTGGTTTTAGTCCTCTCCACGGTTTGTGGGGCAAAGGCTTATGTCCCGAAGGTAAGCTGTCCATCTGGGACAACTGAGAGCCCCTCTTGAGAGGAACAAAGTAAACAACTTGGACTCAGCTGAAACAGTGAGATAAGGCACAGAAAATGAGGAGGTGGCCATGGGTACTGAGTGTGAGCCAGGCAGACACCCAACCCGAAGCAGCACATAGCTGTCTTAAGCCCTTCTGGGCCCTCTCTCAGTGGCTCCACAAATCAAGCCCAGGCACCCATCCCCATCCCTGATACACCCCTGAAGGTACTAGCTGCTCAGACTCTGCTAGGGGCCTTGCAGATCTAACCTCTCACCCACCATTCAGCTTTAGGACTAAGTTGTGTTCCTCAACCCTGTGGGTTGAGGTTAATCCTACTTCTAACGCTAATTTGCTGTGTGACTTTGGTCAAGCCACTCAATCTCCTAGGCCTGTTTCCTTACCTGTACAAGGAAAGGACTGATGGAGTAGATGTTCTCTGAACCCCATTCTAATACAAAAGCGTCTGGTTTTAACACATCAATCCTGCTAGGCGTTGACTATTTTCATAGTGTGATGTTTCCAACCTCTGGTCTAAGAGTTAGATATCTCCAACCCTGCACAGGCTGTTTCCTATATAGAGAGGACAACACCTCCCTGATGGTTTGCAGGCTGCCAGCTTTGACTCTGGGTGGGGACCAAGAAAAGGCAACAACCTAGTTCTGAACTCGGGGATGCAAAGGGCCAGAGTCCTGACCCCATCACCAGCAGAAGGCCCGACATAATCACTTCTTCTCTCATTGTCCAGCTGTATTGTAGGTCTGGAGGGGCGTGGTGGACACTGAAGAGCATGGGCCGTACCAACCATGTCTGTGTCCACTCACAGAGCAGGAGCTTGCTTCACCCACATCTCTAGGCAACAATTGGAAGTTCAACTTCTGACCTTGACCTCATTCATAAGGGCTGTCTGTGCCCACCCCTTTACACACACACACATACACACACACTCTCTCTCCCCCCCCCCAACTCTCTCTGAAAGCTGTGAAGCAGGTGGGGATCTCCCAATCCCTCCTGGTGCTCCTCTGGATTGACCACCTCAATTTCCTCCTCCAGGGCAGTCAGTTTTCTCCACAAATGGCTTGCCTGCGTCCTAGCAGACATCTCGGCCCTTTCTCTCCTGATTCTCTGACTGCAGCGCCAGGACTGTTGCTGTCCCACCAGCTGCAAGGAACCATCTGAAAAGGCTGGAACAACATGTGTAAAGCTCACGAAGTCCCTTCATCTGGTCAGCAAATACTCAAAACAGTCTTTCCTCAGAGTGGTTGTTGGCAAAGTTGCAGGGAGCTGCCTGGCATGGTGCAATGATGCCTGGCATAGGGGGACATGGGTTTCATCCACTTCAAGTGACCGGCGGCCCAAGAGTCTGCCTCCACAAAGTCCTAGTTTCCCAACAGAAAGCATCGGTTCCATCAGATCTATGCAGACAGTGAAGATGCAGGCAGGAAGAAGACAGCTCTGTACTCAAGGGCCTCTGTCCTGGGAATGGAGGGTTCCTCCCTGTAGCCTGACATACAGCAGCTCTTGAGTCGAAGGCAGGTAGTTTCCAGGCAATCAACTTAGAGTAAGTGAATTATTTGGCCATCTTAAAAATAAGGGAAGGCAAGACATTGAAAAGGGAAGAGATAGGAAAGAGGCAGGGTAGAATGGTAGAAAATGTGCTGGCCACAGACCCTCTACTCCCTTGCTTTGCTATGTAGCCCTGGGCCAACTTATCACTTCTACTTAGTCCAGCTTTTAGGAGCCATGGGCCCCATGCTACTTATGATGCTGTAAACCAGCTTAGTCTAACCAGCCCACTAAGTAACCTCCACCCTCACCCCATCTTATCTGGCTTTCCTAGGCTGCAGCTGGGCCTGTGGCTCAATGAAGGAGAAGTCTGAAATAAATCATTTGGCTGAGGTGACAAAGATAATTCGTTTTTAATGAGTTGGACTCAAATAAAAACATACGATGTCTGGACAGCCTCACCCAAGAGGTGCTGGACCACTAACACTATGATAAATACTGTGTCTTTTTTTTAATATATATTTATATATATCATCTCATTTTTTTTACTTATGAAAATAATAAGCTATCATCAACTTGGATAGACTTCATCACTAAATTAGCAGAAACCAGCTCAGCACAAACTCTCCAGAGATAAATACTGGTGGCTCAGTCAGAAGGAAAAAAAAATTAAAAACCCTAACCCTTCCTCAAATCAAACACCCTCCCCCCTTTTCAAAGTAGAAGGCGCTACATGAGAGTAACCAGCCAATACTGTGTCACAGGCCACTGCATGTGAAGAGAAGAAAGAATGAGAAAGGGCATGAGGGAAAGAAGGGAGAAGGTAAGAGGGAGGGAGGGAGGAAAGGAAGGATGGGACAAAAGGTAAGGAGAAAAAAGAAGGCTGAAAGAAAAGAGGGAAGAGGAAGAGAATCAAGAAAGGATGGAAGGAAGGAAAGAAGGGAAAGAAAGAGGGGATGATGGGGGAGAGGCCAAGCAGGAGGAGTGGACTCTGCCCATGGCTTCTAGGTCCCTATGCCAGATGCCTCCAGACAGGGCTGCTCCAGCTCTGAGGCCGAGGGAGGGCCAGGCAGGGCCTGCCAGTGTAGTCAGCTAGTGCAAGTAGTCGTCAACTCTGGCAAAGGAGCAAGATCCCAGGCCTGCTCGGGCCATAAGCCGTAGACATTCAGATGCCTGGCCCAGGGCGAGCATTAAAGGGGGCTGCTTTGGCAGGTTCTGAGACTCTGTGGAAGAAAGACAAGGCCTGGTCACTTTCCTGCACAGGTCTTGGGCCCAGGTCAAAGTTCTCTTGGGAATGGTAGGTGGGGGGATTAGACAGAATCTTATAAAATATATTATTTATATATTTGTGTTTCAGTCATCAGGCCATTGTCCTGTAGCCAGGACAGGACAAGAATGCCAGGAATATGACAGACTTCAGCTTAATTTAGAGCAGCTGGCTGACCTAGAACCTGGCCACAGCCTAGGGCTCATCGTGAGTTGGCAGTCAACTCAGCTGCGTAACAGGAGGTCAGAGTTTAGGTCTAGCCATGGGAGCCCAGAGTCCTGTGGGTTACCAGATTATATATGGGCAAAATTCATTGCCTTGCTTTGGACAGACATTCAGCTCTGGCTAGGGAGAAGGGGAAGGAAACTACCCAGGCACTCTGGGCCAACTTCTGTTTCGGTTAGATTCACTCACCTAAAATGGCGCTGTTGAGAGCTGCACACACAGGCTCCCTCTGGATGGGGTCAAGCTGCTGACCAACTGGGCAGCTCCAGGGATCTGAGTATGCCAGCAGGCTAAAGGCATCCTGAGGGACAGTGAGGCACTTTTGAAATCACTGTAGCATACATACACTCTGACTGTAGGTCAGCTGGTGCTTTGCTCTCCCCAGAGTTGAGAAAGGGTCTGGCGGTCAGACATTTGACAACAGAAAGAGGACTGTATATTCTGGCTGTCCCACTGGATTTCCCATGCAAAGTCATCCTGTCCACTCCCACCAAATGGAATACCCACTCTGGGTGAGAGCCTGACTTGTTCTGTACCTGCAACATCTCTGTATGAGCCAAATTCTTGCCATACTCTTGGCCCAGCTGCTCACTCAGTGCCTGCAACTCACGGCCAAACAGGATAATCCTTTCTGTGGCAGCCTGGTTGCCCCCACACAGCTGCCGCCGAGAATGCCCGTCATCTGTATCCAGAGCCCAGAAGAGAATACGTCAGGAGGGGTAAGGAGAGAAGGGGAGGGCTGGTGTCAGGGCCTAAAAGGAAATCTCTATTGTCAATGGCAATATGGACCTGGTGGTGGCTAGCGATGGTAGTGTCGGGGGGCACTGAGCTACAACTTTTGCCAGACGAAAAGCTATCAGGCAGAAAGCAGGCAGTGTTCCCTGCTCCACTGCCCCGGTCCCACAATCAAAGGCTTCTGTCTTGGGCTAAGAGACTTGCTCCCCTGAGCCTGAGTACTTTCATAGCTGAGGTGCTCTTAGTGACATGACTCAGTACCTCCCCTTCCTGTACCCTGCCAGAGGCATGGATGCTCAGAAGTGTGTCCACTTCCACCAACTTACTTTACTTTCTCAGCTGCAGGTGCTGAGATTTTGGTTTTACCAGCAGGTCCTGGCCTTCCTACTCCAAACACCCATTCAAGACTGGGCAAAGAGGAAGTAGACCAGGTCTGGAAACTTCTCAAGGTGCCAAAGCCTACCCATGCAAACCCCCTCCCAAGCTAAGAAGAGGGCATCAGACTGAACATTACCTACACATGGGACACTATTCTGGATCATGCTGGGGCACAGCCCTTACCCATGCTGGATTCATCTGTCTGCAGTTCCTCATGCTTGTAGGCACCATTGACAATGCGTGTGGACATGCTCTCAAGTACACCATTGGGGTAATGCTCTGCCTCCATCTCCATCTCACTGTCGCTATGAAGAAGGGTTGAGGTGGGAATTAACCAAGGACACATGGCTGGGGCAGCCTGGTTTGCCTTCCATTCAGGTGTTAGTCATGTATTGCTGTGAGTAAACCAAGAGCCCCCAAGAGCATGAAAGGACAGCTCAGACTCCCTAGATGTTAACATGTGGCCCCTACTAGTGACACCAGCTATACTCAGTACTCAGTATACCTCTTATTTTTGTGCCAATGCTACTTTTTAAAAAAAGTATTTTTATTTATTTTATTTTTGAGAGAGATACAGAGAAAGACACAGAGAGAAACACCAGAGCACTGCTCTGGCTTACTGTGGTGCGGGGGACTGAACCTGGGATTTTGGAGCCTCAGGCCTGAGGCTCTTTGCATAACCACTATGCTATCTACCCCCGCCCAACAATGCTACTTCTGTAACCCTCCCTCCCCTGACCCAGGTTGTCACACTGTTTCTACATCTGCCCCTTTACCCCCAAAGAGTTCTCTGGGAACCACAACCAGGCCAGCCTCTGGGCTGGGAATCTCCCTGTGCTTTTAGGCCTGAATGCTGAAAGTAACCTGCAGTTTGTAGACTAAGTCCCCTGCTTACCCAGCCTTGCCAAGCCTAGGGAAGACTCTTTTGGTCCAGACCCTTGGATTCTATAGGTCTGGCTTCATGGAAGAGACCATGTTTTCAGCTTGGCAATCTTAGTACCTCTGGAGAAAGCCATGGTCATGGTAAGTAGGAGCTAAATCATGGGCAGAGTCAGAAGCAGGAGCCAATGCTCGACTTGGGGATGGGGGTGGGGTGGGGTGGCACGGCACTGGGCAAGAGTGACACACTCAAAGGATAAACTGCAGTTGGCCCAGCTGACACAGAGCACGATGGAAGAGGAAGCAGAGCAAGATGGGTACCTGGTCTCCTGGTTACTGGTGCTGCTGTGGTGCTGGGACTTGGTGGAATCTGTTGAATTAGACTCGGAGTAGTTGACAGAGGATGGGGACGAGGAGGACGAGGATGAGGAAGATGATGATGATGAGCTGGGTGCAGGGTATTTACTGTGATTCTGTTTGCTCTTGGTCGATGCAACACCATTGCTACAACTGGGGCTATCTGCTCCTGGAAGTGGGGAGACAGTCAGAAGAAGGGGGGGTAGCTTGCCATCAAGTAAGGCCTAAGGAATATCCACAGTAGTCCCACTTCCCTCCCCCCAAAATCCAGCAGCGAGCTCTAAGCCCAGCCCAGGGAAGGGCATGTGAGTGGCCTTTCTTCTCCACACCAGTTCTTCCCAGAGCCCTCTGGAGTGTGGCTGACCTGTGTTGTGCATGTGGGAACTACTGGGGCCGTGTCGGGGGCTGAGGCTGGGGGAGCCAGGGTAGCTGTCCTGGGACTTGGGGCTTCGGGAGCTCAAGCTGCGGACCTCACTGTCGGTCCCATTCACCATCTCCACAAACTGTCGGCACCTGCAGAAGGAGCAGAGCGGCAGTGCTCTGTGCTTGGTCTGGACTGAATGTTCTACCACCGTCTGAGAAGGGCTGGGCTATGGGGGAGCTGGTGGTACCCAAAACTTACTTGAGCATGAAGAGCAGGTTGGGGTTGTGTTCCAGCAGCCCTGGGTAGAAGCGTTGTGTGGTCTCAATGGCCTCACCCACACGGCCTTCGAGCACCAGCCTCTGGATCTCTGTAGAGGACAAGAACACAACAGTGAGTGGGGCTACAGACCTGCCACATAGTCACATGCCTGCATGTGGGGCCCAAGCATGGACCAGCTGCTAAGCCAGCTGAGGAAGCTAAAAAAGGACCTTGGCTATCCAGCTCGACAAGTAACTAAGTATCAGTGAACCCTGGGTTGCATTGGATCGACCTTCTCGTGGTGCATCCCGTGAGTACCCATTCATTGGGGAAACTGACGATCCTTCCTAGCCGACTGAATCCACATGGATCCCAGTCACTTTCAAAGCCAGCAACAAGCAGCTCCTGACAGCTTTGCTGTTGACTGGCTACGGAAGAAGGGCAAACGCTAGAAGAAGAAGTGAACCCTCCAAGAATAAGAGGGGAAAAGTCTCTCAGTCCTGAGGCAGGAAGTATAGAGGCCTGCTCCTATGGAATACAGCTTGCCAGGGGCCTAGGAGTGGGCTGGGAGAGAGCTTTCTAGCTAGGGGAACATGATCTAGAAATGGACATTGCAGGCAGCTTGGTGGCCCTAGCAGCTCCACTTCAGATAGACTTCTTACTTTCTAGGCCCCAAGGGGGAGTAGCAGTGGGATCACACTGGCTTCTGGGCTGGGGATCAGATTTTTTTTTTTTTTAACCAGAGCACTGTTTAGCTCTGGTTTATGATGGTGCTGGGGACTGAACCTGGGACTTTTGGAGCCTCAGGCATGTGTCTGTTTATATAACCATTATGCTATCTACCCTCTGCCCCTCCCCCGTTTAAATTTCTTTATTGGAGGAATTAATGTTTTATAGTCAACAGTAAATACAATAGTCTGTACATGCATAATATTTCTCAGTTTTTCACATAACAATACAACCTCCACTAGGTCCTCTGTCATCTTTCCAGGATCTGTATTCTTGGGGATCACATCTTGGCAATTTTCAGAGGCTGCAGTATGCTTCCTGCTAGGAGAGGCATATTTTTCCTTTCTCTCTTTTTTAAATTTATTTATTTGAAAGCGAGAAGAGCGAAGAGAGAGAGAGAGAGAGAGCGCATATTACTCTGGCACATGTGATGCCAGGGTTCCAACTCAGAACCTCATGCTTGAAAGTCCAACATTTTATCCACTGTCCCACTTCTTGGGTGGCTCTTTGACATCTCTAATATTGATACTGCTTAGGTTACCAGCATTTTGCTCTTGCCCTGGGGCCTGGTGCTTTTTGCTGGGAGTAACTTCTGATTCAGATCATTCATAGGTCCCAAGTCTGGAATTTCTTTCTGTCTAGTCACAGCTTATCTAGGAAAGACAGATACATGCACATACAAAGAGATGACAGGCTCAGAGAGACAAGCACACACAGACACATATGTACATATGTATGTACACACACATACACACACACACACACACACACTCATACCCTCTTTCTTCCTTCAATCTTTTTCTCTTGAGCTATTTCCTTTTTCTCAGTATCCACTTCCATGAAAACAAAAATACAACCCTAAGTAGTACACAGGTCAGTAGACTTGCTTTGGCTCCATCTTTTAGTTGTCTAGTTACCTTTAAAGGGCAGAACCAGAAGCTGAAATGGGGAGAAGTGCTACTACAGCAGCAGGACACGTCAGTTCTCTCTTTCTGGTCAGTTGCAAGCACTACCAAATAAGTGGAGTAAATGGTGGCAAGGGCAGGGCACTGGTCTGATAAGATGCAAACACATTCTTGCCTGAAGACCATGGATTCAGGGGTAAGAAGATAAGCAGCAGAGTGTTTGCCTTAGGGAGACCACAGGAATCCTCATGCTGTAAAAGCTGCCATATAGTCAACACTGTCTTGAAAGGAGGCCCAGGGAATGGTCTGGGGCTAGGCTAGTAGCTTGACGGTATGGACCAGAGTCAAATGGTCTCCTGGCAGGTCAACCAATACTGTTATGAGCCAAAGAGCAGAGTTAGGGACAGGTATTTGTGTGTGGAAGAAGGGATGGGGGTGGAAGAGGAAAGGAGAGGAGAATTAACCTTACTTTGTCTGTTCTTTATGGATGCTTGTTCTTCCTGAATCGGGGTTTCAGTCATTCTGGCAAAAGCGGTGGCTGTGGCACAATACCCATGATGCACCAGGTAAGATGAGACCATGCTAGAAGAAAGGAAATGCTCCAGGTGATACTCAAGAACTGCATTTCTCACTGACCACCTAAAGGGACAGACTACCTCCCCATGAAGTCTTCTCTACACACATCTTGGAGGTACACCTTTCACAGAATGAGAATAAAGGGACTGAAACAAAAAGAAAACTTCCCCCAAGGCTCATGCAGTCAGGCTGGGGAGGGATGGCTTGACACGAACTGCGGTCAGTGCTCACAGCTCACAGTCTGGAGGAATAGCCTCAGCTTCTCTGTGAGATGCTGCCCACAAGTAAGCGAATATGATAACTAAAGTGCACACACCACCTGCTTACAGAAGTGCTGCCTCCTGTGAGCTGCAGCAAGCCTGGAGATGGCCAGCAGTGTCTCTGAAGGCTTCATAAAATGACAATCAACTAAGTAGTCTGGCGGCTGCCCAGACAAAGATAACATGTGCAATATGCATACCTTCTACAGACACAGGGGCTACTCCACAGGTTGCCCCGAGCACCTGACAGTAGCATTCTGGCTCACCAGGTGAGCCTGATCCTCAGGAGTGCTGGCTCTTGAGAGTGATGGGGAGCTAACCCACATCCAAGTTACTCTGCTACATTCCACAAATCAGGAGCCTAAGAAGCCAAGGTATCGGACAATAGCATATCCAGTAAGAACACTTTTTTTTTTTTGGTGGGGGAGTGGTCTGGAGAAGCCTGATGTCCAGTGACCACTTAATCCCACCTGAAGTTGTCTTGACAGTGGCATGTTGAGTATGTGTGTGAACCCCCACACTCAGGTGCACAGGGTGGTTATTTTGGTGTGCACATGTTTCTGATGTCACTGTAACCAACAAACACAAGTATCTGTAGGACTGACAGGAGAAATGGAAGTTCAGTTGTGTGTCCTCATGTTTTAAGGGTAAACACATAAAGTACTTGGCACAAAGATGTCAATAAACACAACCTATTATCATGAAAATATACAGTTGTACTACTATATTCTGAATAATAAGGCAATTTTTTTTAACAGAACAGTCCAGATGAGTTCATATGCTAAGTACATGCTGCTACAATGTACAGTTTTTCCTTTGACTCAGTAATTCCATTTGAAAGGATACCAGAAAAATAATCTTGACTATAAGGAAAACTCTTTACTTAAAAAAAAAAAAAAAAAAAGGAGTAGCTACATGAACTGTTGGTATGTTCATATTGGTTTGCTCCCCTTCCCCCCCCCCCACCTCTGAGAGAATTGGTTTGGCCCTTGCTAGTTTCGCACCCGCTTTCTCCCCGCCCCCTATGCTAAGGACGTCCAGAGTCCCAGCAGCAGCTGCAGAGGGAGAATGATAGGGAAGCACATGGTATGGTGATTTGCCCATTCGTGAATAAAGGTTAAACTGCAGCTTCTCAGCCCAGCCGTGTGTCCCCGAGTCTCTATCTCTGTCTAACGCCGCGACACTAGCCTGGCCTGCTGGAGCCTCTGAACTTTAACAACAATGAACAAAAGAGTAAATAACCAGAGTCTTGCACAGAGAGGAGCCCGTATTGGGACTTGTGGCAAATAACTGTTGACAATGTTATGTTCATAAAATCAAAGCTATGTGAAATCATAGAGTATATATTAAATACAGGTCTTGGCAAAGAATACAGACGAACATACACAGGCACACAGATACACACATGCAAACAAAGACGCCCGTATACTGAGCCTAAGTCCTACAAGCTGAAGCCAATCAGTCCCTCCCCCACACAGCTGGGACAGCTCCACCTCTCTCTGCTGTGGGGATGAGTACTGTGCTGGCCATCCAGAGAAGACCTTTTCCTTATCTCTGGGACCTGAGAAGGGTCTGGTCACCTAACTCCTGCCTTGGCTCTCCCCAGGAGCTTGCCTCAATACCAATAACTCAAGAAAAAATGGCGGCACAAAGAACACAGTGTGTACCTCAACTGAAGGACCCTCATCTTGAGAACTTGTCTCGTAGCGGGAAAGGCTTGGCCATTGACTGTGCTAATCCAGCACAGGTCGGGTGATGAATCTTTATTCCATCTAGCACTGTGAAAAGAGCCTGGTTGTTTGGGATCGTATACTAGGGAGAGGTCATTCGCTGAAGCCCAGTCGGCTAAGATAGAGCCGTCAGCACGAGTGGAGGAATATCCCCAGTCTTGGTGATGACTATTAAAGTCTCCAACGTAAATGGCTGGGTGATTCGGGCTAGGCAGGACCTCGTTATCCCATGAGGCACTGGGAGGCTTATATACATTGACGAGCTGAATAGTTCCAACAGTAATGGAGTAGTAGAAGGTCGAAGAGGCCGTATGGTAAACGTCCGCAAGACATGATTTGGCGTAGATGGCTCGGCCATGTTTAGGATGGAGATTATAGCATATTAAATCGAATCCACTGATGGTGAATCGAGCAGCTTCATCGACTGCTATATGTGTTTCTTGTAGGCAGATAACATCTGCCTGATGCTGTATCGCCAATTGACCAATAAGAACACGTTTGGCAAAGGACAGCCCTCAACATTAAGTTGGAGGACTCGAAGAGCAGGACCAACAGCTTGAAAGCTGGCAGGAGCTGCTTGTTGCTGGCTTTGAAAGTGACTGGGATCCATGTGGATTCAGTCGGCTAGGAAGGATCGTCAGTTTCCCCAATGAATGGGTACTCACGAGATGCACCATGGGAAGGTCAATCCAATGCATCCAATGCATAGTCAACGGCCAAGCCTTTCCCGCTACGAGACAAGTTCTCAAGATCTTCCTGCACAGTCATCACCGCCCAGCTATCATCCACATTGGTCTCCAGCTCCCACTGATTCTGTGCTCGGAGAAACTAAGATGGAACTTTCGGGAAGCAAACTGGCGTCTGTTCAGTGATCTTACCAACAAATCTATTCCTGCAATTCCAATTAACTCTATCCCCTCTGAAGATTCCTACAGGCGCTTCCGCCAAGCCATCTTCAAAGCAGCTTCCCAAGCCATTCCTCGTGGGAGACGTGCTAACTATACGCCTTGTCTTGATGCTGAATGCGAGCAACTACTAAAGCAGTATGATGAGTCGAGCGACCCAGATGTGGCTGACCATCTCATTGCCTCCCTGGATGCAGCACGCCAAGCCCGCTGGCAACAACTCACGGAAAGTCTGAACTTCACCCACTCAAGTAAGAAGGCCTGGAAGCTTCTTCACAGACTGGGTGCCGGTAGCCAACCCCCTCCCGTCTCCCATCCTCCCATATCTCCAAACTCAGTGGCCAGTCACCTAACTCAAGTTGGACGTGCTAAGACCCAGTCTGGAAAAGAGAAATTTCTCATGAGTGGTCATCCCACTTCCGGTTATCTTGTCCATCTCCAAAACTCTCTCCCTTTACACTGTCTGAACTGGAAGATGCTTTGAAGAGGGTTAAACCGGGAACAGCTGCTGGCTATGATAACATCACCCCAGAACTCATTCTTAACCTGGGCAAAGAAGTGGCTCACTTCATTCCTGTCCCACATCTTGGAATCTGAGTCTATGCCCAAAGTTTGGCGTCGTGCGAAGATTATAGCGGTTTTGAAACCAAAGAAAGACCCAACACTGGCCGCCAGCTATAGACCAATTTCTCTCCTCTCCGTGTGTTACAAACTCCTTGAGAGGCTGCTTCTGTCACGTATTTCTCCTCTTACAGAGAAATTCCTATCACCCGCCCAAGCTGGTTTCCGCCCAGGAAGATCTACCTGTGAACAAGCCCTGGCCCTCTCAACTTACATTGAAAATGGATTCCAGAAGAATTTAAAGACGGGTGCTGTCTTTGTTGATCTCACAGCAGCCTATGACACGGTCTGGCACCGTGGTCTCCTGGTCAAGATCTCAAGATGCCTGCCTCCATGGGTGGCCAACACTATATCGTTTCTTTTCCAAAACAGAAGATTCTGGGTACATCTGGGTGACAAGTCTAGCAGATGGAGATTTGTCTCAAGTGGCCTCCCCCAGGGCTCTGTTCTGGCTCCTACGCTATTTACAAAATGGCGACTAATTCCTAGCACTGCTAAAACGGTATCATCTGTTTTCCATCTACACCATGCCTCGGCCTCGTGTGAGCTTAATGTGCAGCTTGGTGATACGAGAATCCGGCATGAAGCCCAGCCAGTCTATCTTGGCATTATTCTCGATCGCACTCTGTCATTTCACAAACATCTCATAAAAACTGCAGCAAAGGTGGGCGCGAGGAATAACGTCATTGCAAGACTGGCCAGCTCCTCCTGGGGCGCGAGCGCTTCCACACTACGATCATCATCTCTGGCATTATGCTATTCCACTGCAGAATACTGTGCCCCAGTATGGTTCCGTAGCCCCCATGTCCACTTGGTCGATTCCAAATTATATTCCTCCATGAGGATAATTTCTGGAACCATCTGTTCCACCCCGGTTCCATGGCTGCCAGTTCTTAGCAACATCGCCCCGCCAGATATTCGTCGGGATGCGGCATCATCTAAGTTTATTTCCCACGTCTACGCTCGACCGGACCTGCCAATATACGTGGATATCTTCGCCCACCCTGTCCAACGCTTGACGTCTCGTCATCCAATCTGGCCCCCTACGCCTACACTGAACTTCTCTGTTCCAGACTCTTGGAAACAGAGTTGGCAGTCAGCTGAGGTAAAGAACAAACACCTCATCACAGACCCCTGCAAGCGTCAACCCGGCTTTGACCTAGCACGTTATGATTGGGCCTTCCTCAATCACTATCGAACAGGCCATGGCCGGTGCACCGCTATGTTCCATCGCTGGGGAGCCAGAGACGACCCGAACTGCCCCTGCGGCTACAGACAAACTATGACCCACATAGTCAACGACTGCCACCTCTCCAGATTCAAAGGAGGTCTCGAAACTTTACATCAGGCTCAACCTGATGCTGTTAACTGGCTACGGAAGAAGGGCAAACGCTAGAAGAAGAAGGACCCTCATGTCTACAGGGCAACAAATGACTAGGGGTAGCAGAAATTCAGTGCCACTTCTTCCTACTCCTGGGGGTCAAGCTCGCAAGATGCCCTACCTGCTGGCAGTTAGGTGTTGGTCATTGCCTCACTTGGGTCTAGTTTGTAATAAGGAAGAGAGACCCAAACCTAGTCTGATTTGGGAGTCTCAGTAAGACTGACTTGCTGGACAATCTGGAAAGCAATCATCCCAGAGCCAGGAAGGCTGAGCCCAAGGTAGATTTATCCTGCCATCACTGTCATGGGTGTCTGGAACTTAGGTGGTGCTGACCCCGAGGGGTGACATCAGGTCAGAGCATGATGGATAGTTTTAATTTAGAAAAGAAAGTCCAGGGGGTCGGGCGGTGGCGCAGTGGGTTAAGCGCATGTGGCACAAAGCGCAAGGACTGGTCTAAGGATCCCGGTTCGAGCCCCCGGCTCCCCACCTGCAGGGGAGTCGCTTCACAGGCAGTGAAGCAGGTCTGCAGGTGTCTATCTTTCTCTCCCCCTTTCTGTCTTCCCCTCCTCTCTCCATTTCTCTCTGTCCTATCCAACAACAAACAACATCAATGGCAATAATGATAGCAACAGCGAGGCTACAACAACAAGGGCAACAAAAGGGGGAAAAAATGGCCTCCAGGAGCAGTGGATTCATGGTGTAGGCACCAAGCCCAGCAATAACCCTGGAGGAAAGAAAAAAAAAAAAGAAAAGAAAAGAAAGTCCACAGAAAAAGAGACCATAGGGTATTGTAGCACAACCTCTGCAAAAAGACCTGGGAAAGGAAAGCAGCTCTGCTGGGGCTATTACACACTGGAGCATTCTGATCCAGTAGAAGGAACAAGGGCTTAACTAGGAGTAGCTCTGCAGAACTGAGAGGAACTGAGTATCCCGGGTAAAGGAGGCAGAAAGGTGGCAGGCAGAATCAACTTGGAAGTCTATCTTTCAGAAGGCACACTAACCACTAGAGGCCATTTGGGGCTAGCAGGAGAGTGATGTGTGTGTGTGTGTGTGTGTGTGTGTGTGTGTGTGTGTGTGTGTGTGTGTGTGTGTGAAGCCCAGGGCAGAGAGAGAGAGAGATGGAAAGAGAGAGAGAGTGTACTCACTTTTGCAGCACTGCCTGCCACTCGCCAAGCCGGGCACTGATGGGGAAGCAGTGGACAGTGCCCTGGACCTTGGTACGCCACTCCCTCATGTAGTCCTCAATGTCAAACAGGAAGGGCTGCTGCCCAAAGTTGGCATCCACAATCTCCCCAGGTGTTTGCAGGCCTACAGTGGGGTAGAGATTGGCCTGAGGAGGAGAAGGAAATGTCAGGCAAAGGCAATGTCAGGCAGAGCTTCCCTTCTCTCCCCCTACTCTCTGTGCAGAGGAGAAAGATGTAGGTGGTACTCTGAGAGAGTTGCAAGGCCCATTCTGCCCATCTCTCTACTTGAGACACAATTGCTGAAGCTTGAGAAGAAAAAGAAAAGCAAGCCAGGCTCAGTTTACTGGCCTTGTACTAGAGACAGCCTTGGCCTGCCCTGACCCCAGCCCTCACCCCCACCTGAAGCAGTCTCTGTGTCCTCAATCAGACTCTATCATCCTGCAGGCATGCTAATGAAGAGCTGCAGAAGTGGAATGGTTTTTTTTTTTTTTAAAGAAAAAAAAGGGACTCTGGATCTCTTTGTCACCAAAAAGGGGGGGGGGGGCATATGAGGGGGCAGGAAAGGATTGGGGACAAGAAAGGAGGGAAGGGTAGTAGAGCATGCTAAAGGGGTTAGGTGATTTGGTCTCTCCCATTGCACCCCGACTGACAAAGAGAGGCTCTTCTTGTAGAAGCAGGTTCTGAGGCATGTTTCTCTGTGCTAGTGGAGTTCTCTGCTCTCCATCTGCTCTCTGGTAGGAATAATTTTTACCCTCACTCAGTGCCCGCTACTGCTCTCCACTAGTATGTCAGGGCCCTCACTAGCTTCCTCCCCATTGTCAAAGTTCCCTAGTCCTCTCTTCCATCTCCTATTCCCAGGCTGTCCTGATTATCACTTGCCTTTACTACACACTAGAGTTAATCCACCATGGGCTCTGAATCCATAAGGCCTGTTTCCCTCCATTCTGTTCCCCACTCCACACACACACACACACACACACACACACACACATTTGTGTCTCCACAATCAGATTCTTGCACAGCAAAGATCAGAAATCTTCTGTGTCTGTTCTCTTTTCATAGAACTGTGTCCTCTCTCTGGGACTTCTAGTTGGGAGAGGAAGGATTCTGATCCATAGATAAGAGGTTTGGGACTGGGTGGCAGTTCATCCTGTAGAGTGCACACATAGACAAGAGGCTCCAACAGGATCCCAAGTAAAGTAAAGTAAACTAAGCTTAAGAAGGCTATTTAGATCATAACATGCCCCCCCCCCCCCAAAGGGCATCATGGAGTTCACTAGGAACCCAAAGCTGCCACCAGTATCAGCAAATCTTGCTGCCTTCTAGAAACCAGGCAGGGCACAGACAGCCACATAAGCATTCTGAGTGGAAGCCTTACATGAGACAATGCCTCATAATAAAGGACTGGGGTGCAGGAAGTGAGGATGTCCTCTGAACTACGCCACCAGGACTATTACCCTCTTCAAGGAACAGACCTATGAAGCTCACGTCTGTGGCTTGGAGGCATCTTGTGTGGCAGCAGCTCTATTCCCTAGGGCACTCATGGGTTTTCCTTGGGGATCTCTTATGGGGTACACATAGGGGCCTGACTCCCTATTGGTTTAGAAACAATTCTCTGCACTGGCTGTAAGCTTCATGGAGCTGGTGTAGACCAACAGAACCATGGAGCTACTAACATCTCACTAGCAGTGTTCCCAGCCCCCAAATGCCTTTGGAACTGCCACAAATCACTGCTCGGTAGAGAAAGACCAGGTTTTGGTGCCCAGAGAGGTCAGCAGGTGCCCTCTGTGGGTATCCTCATGTTGATAGCCAAGTGTCTGGTTGGAGAAAAGGCCAGATGCCATAATTTGCACTTGGCAGGTACCAGCATGCCCTATGCCCCCGTCAGTTCCCACAAATACACAATAAGGAGATTCAAATAGTTGTACTTACTGGAAGGTCTGTGAAGGCTATACCTGCAGATAGAAAGGAAGAATTATCAGGTTACTTGGTCTCCAATACCCTCATTTGCCCAAAAAGAAGGAATAGGGAGGTGCAAGTTACCACATCTCCACTATGCTGGGGTCGGTGACTTTAGACCCTGGCTGTCCCTTTGTTGGATAGCCTAGTTAGAAGTAAATCTACATGGGGGTAGATAGCATAGTGGTATGCAAAGAGACTGCCATGCCTGAGGCTCCTAAGTCCCAGGTTCAATCCCCTACACCACCATAAGCCAGAGCTGAGCTCTGTGTCTCTCAGGTGTTTCTCTCTGTGTCTCTCTCTCCGCATCTCTCTCAAAATTAAAATAAATAAAATACTTAAAAGTAGGGAGTCAGGCTTAAAAGTAGAGAGTCAGGCAGTAGCACAGTGGGTTACAGCGGGTTAAGCACACCATGGCACAAAGCACAAGGACCAGAGTAAGGATCCCGGTTCAAGACCCCGGCTCCCCACTTGCAGGGGAGTCCCTTCACAAGCAGTGAAGCAAGTCTTTCTATCTCCCTCTCTGTCTTCCCCTCCTCTCTCCATTTCTTTCTGTCTTATCCAACGATGACAACAATAACTACAACAATAAAACAAGGGCAACAAAAGAGAAAATAAATAAATATTTTTTAAAAAGGTAAATCTACAGGTACTTGGGCTATTGTTTATGACACTCCCACCCTCTCAGACAAAGTTTTCTTTTACTTATTTATTTTCCCCTTTTTTGTTGCCCTTTTTGTTTTTTTATTGTTGCTGTAGTTATTGTTGTTATTGATGTCTTCATTGTTAGATAGGACAGAGAGAAATGGAGAGAGATGGGGAAGACAGAGAGGGGAAAAGAAAGATAGACACCTGCAGACCTGCTTCACCACTTGTGACGTGACTCCTCTGCAGGTGGGGAGCCGGGGGGCTCAAACCAGGATCCTCACGCGGGTCCTTGCGCTTTGCACCACGTGCACTTAACATGCTGCGCTACTGCCCCACTCCCTTGGACAGTTTTCTAGGAAGGACTAAATTAAGCAAATCTATCTCTGAAAGATAGACCTAACCCAACACATACATGGGGAACTACTATGGATGCCAGATCCCTGCCTACCACCACCTCATCTAATGCTTTATACCACAACTCTGGGAATCAGGCATTCTTGTCCCCATTTTACAAATGAGGAAAGTTAAGTCTTAGACAGTCTATGAATTTTCAAGAATCATAAAAGTGCAGAAGTGGTGGGACTGGTTTAGAATGCTAGACTGAGGGCGGGGGAGATAGCATAGGGGTTATGTAAACAGACTCTCATGTCTGAGGCTCCTAAGTCCCAGGTTCAATCCCCCGCACCACCATAAGCCAGAGCTGAACAGTGCTCTGGTGTTTCTCTCTCAAAAATAAAATAAATAAAAATATTTTTTAAAAAAAGAATGCTAGACTGATGCTCTAACTTCATCTCTAAACTGATAGAGAGAGGTGGATGCAGGAATGGTGGCAGCTAGCTGCCCATCTGCAGTTCACTCCCAGTCAGACTTCTACAAATTCCTATAAAACTTCCTGCCAAGAGAAGGGAATGTTTCCAGAGACGTCATCCCTGAACTAGAAATCTAGATGAAGGATCAGGGTCACCAAATAAATGAGATGGCCTGAGCAGGAGAGGGACTTCATACTTCCAGCAGAGTTATTTGTGGTCTGCAGATTAAGAAATAACCCAGGGCCAAAGTAGACTCCAAGGTCTTCACAGGCTTTTCATTTTGGAGGGTTAATTTTTTCTTCTATTGCCACCAGGGTTATCATTGGGGCTTGGCACCTGCACTACAAATCTATAGCTCCTGTGGCCACTCCCCCACCCCACCCCCCAAAAAATATACATACATACACATATTTTTGTTTTTTTTTTAAATTTTTTTCTCATTTATTTATTTATTTTCCCTTTCGTTGCCCTTGTTGTTTATCGTTGTTGTTATTGCTGTCATCGTTGTTGGATAGGAGAGAGAAATGGAGAGAGGAAGGGAAGACAGAGAGGGGGAGAGAAAGATAGACACCTGCAGACCTGCTTCACCGCCTGTGAAGCGACTCCCCTGCAGGTGGGGAGCCGGGGACTCGAACCGGGATCCTTATGCCAATCGTTGTGCTTTGCGCCACCTGTGCTTAGCCCGCTGAGCTACGCCCGACTCCTACACACATATTTTTGATAGGAGAGAAATTGAGAGAGAAGATAGAGAGGGAGAGAGAAAGACACCTGCAGACCTGCTTTACCACTTGTGAAGCAACGCCCCCCCCCCCCCAAGTGGGAAGCCCGGGGATTGAACCAGAATCCTTGTGCTTCCCACTATGTGTGCTTAACCTGGTGCACCACTGCCCAGCCCCCAAGGGTCAAAGTTTTCTATTTTCTAAAAGCTCTTGAGCTTCTGGACCAAAAAGTTTTTTGAACCACTGACTCGTAAAAGTCCCAATTTACTCCCTTCAACCAATTACTACTCAGAAAAGAAACTAAAACTCCACAAGAAAGAAAAGATAATGGCATGCAATAGGTCTTTCAGTAAACCTGGGGCTAGACTCCTGGCAGCTAGTTGGTATGTGTCATGTGCTTCTTCTGTGCTAGGCACTGGGCTCTTACAAGAAACCACTGAATTCTCAGAACAATCTTGGAAGATGTGCTCTGTCTCTGCTACTAGTTTACAAATAATTTTTTTTGCCCCCAGGGTTATTGCTGCGGCTTGGTCCCTGCACCACAAATCCACTGCTCCTGGAGGCCAGTCGCCCTCTTTCTGTTGCCCTTGTTGTTTTATCATTGTGGTTATTATTATTCTTGTCACTGATATCACTGTTGTTGGATAGGACAGAGAGAAATGGAGGAGAGGAAGACAGGGGGAGAGAAAGATAGACACCTGCAGATCTGTTTCACAGCTTGTGAAGCGACCCCCCTGCAGGTGGGGAGCTGGGGGCTCAAACCGGGATCCTTACGTCAGTCCTTGCTCTTCGTGACCTCTGCTTAACCCACTGCACTACCGCCCGACCCTCTCTGCTACTAGTTTATAGATGCAGAAAGTCAAATGACAGAGAGATTGTTTATGTTTGCTGAGGTTATTTTGCTTCTCAGGGAAGGAAATAAACTCCATGATCCGTCTGCCTGAGGTCACTTCTGAGTCCCACAGCAGAGGCAGCAGTCACAGGGCTGGCAGGATGGAATCAGGAAGCCCCTTTGTAACAAGAAGAGACACAGATGTCCACCCTCTGGGTCTGCACAGTGGCTGTGCTTGTGACCCTAAACATGTCCAGTCTGCTGCTGCAGTACTCCCAGCTCATGGAGGACCCCCTGAAAGAAGAGGGAGTCCACATGCTATCAGTCTTCTGCAGTGACACCTATGGCAGTTACCAAACCTGAGTCCATTTGAAAAATGGGGATAACACCTCAAGAAGGAAAGGAAAAACCAAGGCACTCGGTTTCTTAAACTTTGAGGTCTAGGTACAAGTCGGCTACAGTTGTGCCACAGTGAGGCAACCATCACATTTCTGGGCAGAGGATAACTGACTCAGACCTCCTGGTTCTCTGTAACAATGGCACTAAGGAAGAACAAGGTCTTGGGGGTGCTTCCAGGAGGATGGAGAAAGAAGCTATTCCAACCCCTACTGCACTGGTTAAGGGAACTACTACTCTCCCCCACCTCCAAGCCCTGGAGGTCTTTGAGTCTCTGAAAGACTGTATTACAGCAAGACCTAGTTTGTCCCAGGAAAGAAGGTCTAGGCAAAGATCCAAGAAGCAAGCAGGACATTCAGACTTGCTGATAATTGCCTTGAGCCAAAGGTCAGGGGTCTGTGAGGCTGAGGTAGTATAAATAGCCTGTGAATGAGCACACTGCTATATAAAAGTGACTCTATAATAAAGTGCACAGATGACTTGTGCATGAGAATGTTGGGCTCCTGTCTCCATCCACTCATTCATTCACTTATCATTTTATCAAATACCTGCTAAGAGCTTCCAAGAGTCAGGCCCTGTTGTAGGCACTAGGAAAGCAACTATAAGGCTCTTCTCTTTTGCACCACTACTGAAGCACCAATGACCAAAAGGAAGTTCAATCTCTTGGTGACATCTGATCAGGTCAAAAACCTAAAAGGCATTTAATGCACCTCCCCACATTTGCAGGAATATGATGTCTTCCTCTCTTTCCAAAGAGTTGAGAAAGCAATGTAATATATAGTCCACATCCATGAGTGAAGAACTCCAAACTGTTTGAGGACACTATAAAGGTCAGCAGATTGGCAACGTAGTCCAGGTTTATAGGAAGAAACATGTCATCTACCCATAATGAGTACAACAGGAGAAAGCAGATGGCACAACTGTTCCTGTAGGCTTTTACCCCAAAATGTTTTCTAATAAGGTGTTAGGAAGATCCTTGTGGGTAAGATAAGAATATATATGTTTTAACCTATAACTTGATTCTTAGCTGGTGTCTACCCAGACAAGTTCAACTGACAAGATCAGTGTGTTAAACGCAGGTGGTGCAAAGCTCAAGGACCGGCATAAGGACCCTGGTTTGAGCCCCCGCCCGGCTCCCCACCTACAGGGGAGTCGCTTCACAAGTGGTGAAGCAGGTCTGCAGATGTCTATCTTTCTCTCTCCCTGTCTTCTCATCCTCTCTCCATTTCTCTGTCCAACAACAACAACAATAACAACAACAATAATAATGACACAAAATAAAACAACAAGGGCAAAAAAGGGGAATATATATATATTGTGTGCGCTGTATGACTGAGGCCTCATAGAAGCATGATTGCTGCTGTAGGCTACTTTGTTCATTCAGACAGAGAGAGCAGGGAAGACTTGTAACACCAATGCTTCATCATCATAGCACCACCCATGTGGTAGTGGGGCTCAAACCTGGGTTGTTCACAAGGCAATGCAGACACCTTACCTGATGAGCTAGCTCTGACACCCTATTCCTTTTTTGATCAGAGCAATGCTCAGCTCTTGCTATTAGTGGTGCCAGGAATCAAAACTGGGACCTCTTGTAAGCAAGTGCACTATATCAGCACTATCTCCTCAGTTCTCTCTTCCAGTATTTTTCATCAATATCTTGATGAAAATACATAGATATATTTTTCAAATAATAGGTTAATACAGTGATGAAGAAGGATACCAAATATTTGAGCCAGAACAATCAATATATTCCTAAAAGGAAGTTCAATGATAAAGTATGTGAGTTCTTGCATGGGGTCTATAAAAACCATGCACTCCCCAGCTCCCCACCTGCAGAGGAATCACTTCAAAAGCGGTGAAGCAGGTCTGCAGGAGTCTATCTTTCTCTCCCCTTCTCTCTGTCCTATCCAACAACAACAATAATAACTACAACAATAAAACAACAAGGGCAACAAAAGGGAATAAAATAAAATAAAATAAAATAAAATAAAATAAAAAAAAAAACAACCACCACCACCATGCACTGGGGGGCCGGGTGGTGGCGCACCTGACTGAGTTCTGTCCACTATTCACCCAGTCCCTCAAACTTCTCACCAACATAAAACCCTGGTCACTTCAAGTACCACAAGTCCAGGAACATAATGAGGATATTGTTGCTCTTTCAGTGTCTGGTATGGGTTTGATAAACACTGCTGAATGGATTGTTAGGGTTAGGCAGTGGCACATTCGGTAGGGCACACACATTACAGTATGGACCCAAGTTCTAGCCCTCAATGAGAAAGCCTCACAAGTAGTGGAGCCGTGCTGCAAGTATCCTTTTTTGTCTCCCTATCTCCCCCTTCCCTTTCAATTTCTGTCTCTATTTAAAGGGAGGGGAAGCACCACACACAACCTATTGGTTATGCAAAAGACTTTCATGCCGGAGGCTATGAAGTCCCAGGTTCAACCCTCAGCACAACTATAAGACAAAGCTGATCAGTGCTCTGGCCTAACGCTCAGAAGCTCATGAGCTCACTTGCTCGATCTCTCATTAAAATAAATAAAATATGTGGTCTGGGAGGTGGCACAGTGATAAAGCTTTGGACTCTCAAGCATGAGGTCCTGAGTTCGATCCCCAGCAGCACATGTACCAGAGTGATGTCTGGTTCTTTCTCCTCCTAGCTTTTCATTAATAAATAAATAAATAAATAATCTTTAAAAATAAATAATAAGGGAGTCGGGCGGTAGCGCAGCGGGTTAAGCGCAACTGGCGCAAAGCGCAAGGACCAGCATAAGGATCCTGGTTTGAGCCCCCGGCTCCCCACCTGCAGGGGAGTTACTTCACAGGCGGTGAAGCAGGTCTGCAGGTGTCTGTCTTTCTCTCCCCCTCTCTGTCTTCCCCTCCTCTCTCCATATCTCTCTGTCCTGTCCAACAACAAGAGCAATAACAACAATAATAACTATAGCAACAATAAAAAGACAAGGGCAACAAGAGGGAAAATAAATAACTAAAATTTAAAAAATAAATAAATAAAAATAAAAATAAAAAATAAATAATAAATAAAATATTTTTTAAAAAGGGGAAAAGAAGGAGTCGGGCGATAGCGCAGCAGGTTAAGCGCACGTGGCGTGAAGCGCAAGGACCAGAGTAAGGATCCTGGTTTGAGCCCTAGGCTCCCCACCTGCAGGGGAGTCGCTTCACCAGCAGTGAAGCCGGTTTGCAGGTATCTATCTTTCTCTCCCTTTCTCTGTCTTCCCCTCCTCTCTCCATTTCTCTCTGTTCTATCCAACAACGAACGACATCAACAACAGCAATAACCACAACAAGGGCAACAAAAGGGGGAAAAAGGGAAAAAGAATGGCTGCTGGTAGTGGTGGATTAGTAGTACAGACAAGACACCCAGTGATAACCTGGGTGGGGGGAAAAAATGAACTGCCTGTGGTCATACTGCCCTGAACATGCCTGATGGCATCTGAAATGAATTAACAAAGGGAGTGCCTCAGTTACCCTCCCTTTACCTTGCAATGCCTAAAATGGTTAGTTTCCACTGTTTAGGCTTTATGGCCTGCCTCTGGGCTTCTTACAAACCAAGACTCCACAGAGCAGGTCCTGCAAGGCTCCCTATGCACCCACCAAGGCTGTGGCCATTCTTGGTGTAGAAGCAGGTGCCATTGATGAGGTTTACGCAGCAGCCAATCACATCTCCTGTAGTGAATGTGGGACCATAGGGCTGGCCTGTCCCTGAGGAGCAGAAGGAATGCCCATCATCGCCGTGGTAACCATAGGAATGTTTGTCCCAACCTGTGTGGGGAGAGAGCAGCAATTGCTGAATAGAGGTACTTGAGAAATGATCCAGACAGTCACAGAAACCCCACCACCTGAGGCCCACTCCCCAGCCTACCACCACCCCAGACAGCATTTGGTGTTTCAAAGCCAGCAGAGAACAGATCCAGCTGTGTCAAACAAGCTATCAGTCCAGTAGGTCACCACCCTTGAGAAGCACAGCAGGTAATACCAAAAATGAAGTGGCCAGGGAAAGCCATATATGCAAGAAGGGGAGCTTGAACTGACCTCTGAGGTGTGTCATAGTACATTTTTACAAACATTTCTAACCGAAGAGCAATTTACATGTAATAAGATCCCCCTTTAAAAAAATTTTTTTTATATTTATTTTCCCTTTTGTTGCCCTTGTGTTTTTATTATTGTTGTAGTTATTGTTATTATTGATATCATCATTTTTAGACAGGACAGAGAGAAATGGAGAGAGGAAGAGAAGACAGAGGGGGAGAGAAAGATAGACACCTGCAGACCTGCTTCACCGCTTGTAAAGTGACTCCCCTACAGGTGGGGAGCTGGGGGCTCAATAGACACCTGCAGACCTGCTTCACCGCTTGTAAAGTGACTCCCCTACAGGTGGGGAGCTGGGGGCTCAAACTGCGACCATACTTGGTCCTTGCACTTCACACCACATGCACTTAACCCACTGTGCGCCTGACTCCCAAGATCCCCCTATTTTTTTTTTTGCCTCCAGTTTTATCACTGGAGTTGGATGCCTGCACTACAAATCCACTGCTCCTGGAGGCCATTTTTTTTCCTTTTGTTGCCCTTGTTTATCGTTGTTGTTATTATTATTGTTATTGCTGTCATTGTTGTTAGATAGGATAGAGAGAAATGGAGAAAGGAGGGGAAGACAGAGAGGGGGAAAGATAGACATCTGCAGACCTGCTTCACCGCCTGTGAAGCAATCCCCCTGCGGGTGGGGAGCTGGGGACTTGAACTGGGACCTTTGCTCCGGTCCTTGCACTTTGCACCATGTGCGCTTAACCCACTGCTCTACTGCCAGATCTCAAGGTCCCCTATTTTAACTGAAGATTCAGTCACTTTTTCACAAATGTGAACAAATGTTTCTGCTGCCACAATCAAGACATAGAACATTTTCTTTACTTCAAAAAAGTTCTCACGTCTGTTTGCAGTCAATCCCACTCCACCCACCACTGCCCCTGGCAACACTGATCTGATCTGTTCCTATGTTTCTGCCTTTTCCAGAATGTCATATAAATGGACACACAAAATATTGAACACCTTGTATCTAGGTTCTTTCACGTAGCATAATACACTTGTAAAACAAGAACTAATTGTTAGGCACAGAATATTTTTCTTTCTTTTCATTGCTGAGTAGTCCATCGCATGAGTATAAATAACAAGCTCTGCCATTTACCAATGACATTTGAATTGCTTCCAATTTTTGGCTAAATATTTGAATATAAGTCTTTGCATAGATATATACTATTCTCATGGGTAAATAGAAAAGTGGTTCAGCTGGGGCCGTATTTGGGGAGTCCTGAGATTCCCAAACAGACATGATGGGTCTAGACCTCGAATAAATCCCTCTCTCCATTGTTATCGGTCATTCCTATCAGGAACAACACAACAGACCCCTTTGTGGACCCCCATAGGACTTTGCCCTCAAAACGAATCAACAATGGTAGAGAATATCCCATCCTCTAAAGGGAGGATGGACAACATACTCTATGCTACACCTGAGGAAGATGGGTCATTCTTGGGGCAGCTTAGAATGTTTCTACTCATGACCACAGAATGTGAGCTCAGATCTACAGGGATACAGAGGTCACATAGGCTCCTAAAATGAATATGGGCCCCAGATCACATCAAATCGATGGGGTTTACAGTCAACAATATTTATACACCTTTCCCATATTAGCGAGCTACTCTCTTCCCTGATCCAGCTTTCTGGTCCTTCTGCCAGCCATGTCATCATCTCCCCAGACAATGATTAGGATCCACTTGCATATCAGGTTTCAGGCTCAGGTAAAACAAAAAACTACTACTATAGGCCCTTTGGAATATAACTAAAATATGCCTACTAGCTATCTATAAAATGGAGGGCCACCCAACTCTTCATCTGCACTATTCCAGCCTTTAGGTCCATGATTGGTCAACAATTTGTTTGGCTTTATATGTTAACTTTCTTTTCAGCCACCAGGTTCCAGATGCTAGCATGATGCCAACCAGCCTTCCCTGGACAGACAACCCCACCAATGTGTCCTAGAGCTCCGCTTCCCCAGAGCCCTTCCCCACTAGGGAAAGAGAAAGACAGGCTGGGAGTATGGATCGACCTGTCAACGCCCATGTTCATTGGGGAAGCAATTACAGAAGCAGACCTTCCACCTTCTGCATCCCACAATGACCTTGGATCCATACTCCCAGAGGGTTAAAGAATAGGAAAGCTATCAGGGGAGGGGATGGGATACAGAATTCTGGTGGTGGGAAATGTGTGAAGTTATATCCCTCTTATCCTATGGTTTAGTCAATGTTTCCTTTTTATAAATAAAAAATTAAATTAAAAAAGTATTTCTGGGGGTCATAAGTATAAAGCAGGACTTAAGACTACAATATAGCTTAAAATAAAGTGTTCTGAATCATTATGAAATTATCATCAATAAGCCTCTTCCTTAAGAGCTTGTTAAAAAAAATTCTCTGTACTACCAAATAAAATAAAGTTAAAAAAAAGTGAGAGAGATAAGTCTGTTTAATAACAAACCGTCAAATTGTTTACCAACGAGAGCATAATGTTTTACATTCCCTGGCATGAATTCCACAATTTCACCAATACTTGGTATTGTTTTTTTCTTCTTCTTAGTCATTTAGTAAGTATATGGTGGAGTGGGTTTTTTTTTTGTTTGTTTGTTTTGTTTTTCTTTTTGTTTGTTTTTAGATATTTATATACTCCCTTTTGCTGTCCTTGTTTTATTGTTGTAGTTATTATTGATGTCGTCATTGTTGGCTAGGACAGAGAGAAATGGAGAGAGGAGGGGAATACAGAGAGGGGGAGAGAAAGACATCTGCAGACCTGCTTTACCACTTCACCCTGCAGGTGAAGAGCCCAGAGCTCAAACCGGAATCCTTCCGCCGGTCCTTGCACTTTTGAGCCACGCGTGCTTAAACCCACTGTGCTACTGTCCGTCTCCCTGTTTGTTTTTTTAACCAGAGCACTGATGAGCTCTGGCTTATGGTGGTTCGCGGGATTGAACCTGAGACTCAAGCATGAGAGCCTCTTTGAATAATCACTATGCTTTCTACACCTATGCTATAGTGGATTTTGATTAAGCTGTCTCTTCAAATTTAGAACTCACTTTTTAAATTGGCTTATGTATTTTCTCAAGCTGTAAAGGTTCTATAAACAGGTACAATTTGGATACAAATAATTTTGTGTGTTTTGCAAATATCTTCTACAATTTGCCTTTTCATATTTTTTAAAAAACATTCACTTATTAGTTTTAATTTGAAAGGACCGAGGGGATTTTTTTTTTTTAATGAAAGAGATATAGATGGAGAGAAAAAAATACCAGAGCACTACTCAGTTCTGGTTTATGGTGGTACTAGGGATTGATCTTGGGACCTCAGAGCCTCAGGCATGAAAGTCTTTTGCATAACCATTATGCTATTTCCCCAATGCTCATTTTCAATGCTGTTATATATACTTTAAAATTCCAACCTCCAAATATTTCTTGCTGTTATATAAAAATCCAGCTGACTATAGAGAGGGAATGAGGTCAAGGTTTCTTTTTGGGGTGATGAAACGTTCTATAATTAAATTGCTGCTGGTTGCACAACTCTGTAAATATGCTAAAAATTCATGGAACTTTTGTAGACTAAATGGGTGGATTTTAACTTATGTAGTTTTTTTCTCCCATAGCACCACACAGCTCTGATATATGGTTTTATTATAGATTTAATCTGGTACCTTTGGTGCCTCAGGTATGAAAATATTTTTGTATAACCATTATACTATGTCCTCAAGCCCTTATGTAAATTTCATCTAAATACAACTACTAAAATAAACATATATTCACCCTGTAACTTTTTTAAAACTCACCAACTGGTCCTGGTAGCTTTTGTGAAGATCCTTCAGGATTTTTAATATATTAGCTGAGAATAAAGACAGTAGTATTTCTTCCTTTTCAATCTGCATGCGTTTTATTTCCTTTTTCTGCCTTACTGCACTGACTAGGACCTTCAAAGTCAATGCTAAATAGAAATGGTGAGAGCATAAGTGAGACCTCTGAACTGTAACAAGGTTTTACACAGGAAAAAGAGCAAAGGCTATTCCAGTAGTACAGGTAAAGGTATGAAAGCAAGTGGGGTCAGGGGAGGGTGAGCTGTGAGAGACCTACCTGCCCGGATAAGTGGGCTGTGGTAAGCCCATGTACTGGCAGGCAGGTCTACTCCCTAAGGCAGCCAGTCCAGGTCACTTTCCCAGCCTTTGCTACAGACCTTGGGGTCTGAGCAGTACCCCATGTAAACATGCTTGAACACATCCCTCCCCACACAGAAACTCCCCCTTGGAAGAGAAAGGTCAGTGGGGCAGGAGGTGCTTGAAGATCTTAGTGACTCCGGAAGGGAACACTCAAATAGTCACAATATATGGAGGAGGGGGACAGCATGAGGGCAGGAGTATAGGCAGGCTATAAACAAAGGCATGGAGATAACAGTGACTGGGGCTGATAACAAGTAGAGCTGATCCAGCTTTGGAATCCAAACTCTGCCCTGAATTTTACCAGTGGGTCCAAAGGTAACGTGTCTCTTGGTCACAACATCTATACCAAGCCTTGGGTACCTTTTAGACAGAAACTCTTTGGTTAAACAGAGACTCCCCAGACTCCACAATGGGGAACAGTCTCAATGGCTCTCGCTGATAGCTGCACGACCCAGAGTCCTATTGTTCCCTTCCCACATCTTCCCACAGCATCATAAGGAAACTAATGTCTCACCTGCTCGTGACTGATTTTAGAAGTGCCAAGGGCTAGACCTGGAGCCAGGCTACTCTCATCTGGGACTGCCTGGCTCAGATTGATGCATTAGGCCAGGAATGCATGGTATATATTTATATTTTTACTGCCATTGGATCTCAGGAAAATGATTCTTCAGGGCACAGAGAGGCTTCTTTCCACACCAAGAGAGGCTAAAGCTATTGCATACAAGATCTCTGCTTGAACATCGAAACAGCAACTACTCCCACAGCTTCTGATGCCCATAGTCCTCCCTTTCTCTACAAGGGAGCTAGGAGGACAGGGGCTCTCAAAGCTCTGTGCAGCCAATGTTTCAAACTTGCTTAATAAGTTAGACAGACTAAAGTTGGTATGGGAAAGCAAAAGCAGAAGTGACAGGCTATCCTAGAAAACATCTGAGTCCTAGAGACCTGGCTTCCTCTTATGTTGTCTAAGGTCTGGTGGACCAAGTGAGTGAGAGAGACAGTCTCTCCTCTCCCTTGAAGCAACCAACAATCTAACTAAAGGGGCCACATCTAAACATCTTTTTGTTCAACTGCACACTTGGCCTACATCAAGTGCTCAAGAAATATTTGTTGGAGAAAAAGTTAATAAAAACCCTAAGGGACAGAATTGTCATTGTATAAATAAAGAGTGTGAAACACCAGTGGCTGGGTGGTGACACTCCTGGTTGAGCACATATGTTACAATGTGCAATGATCCGGGTTCAAGCCCCAGGTCCCCACCCGCAGGGGGAAAGCTTTGCCAGTGGCAAAGCAGGTCTGCAGGTGTCTTTGTCTCTCTCCCTCACTGTCTCCCTCTTTCCCTCTTGATTTCTTGCTATCTCTGTCCAATAAATAAATAAAGAAGATTTATTTTTTAAAAAAATTTTTAAAAAAGAACGTGAAACACCACATACGGTAATCCTGGACCTGACAATGAAGAGTTTGTCGTTTTTCTTTTGAAGAAAAAAAAAAGGAAAACAGGAGAGTGGATAGCATAATGGTAATACAAAGAGAGTCTCATGCCTGCGGCTCCAATGTCCCAGGTTCAATCCCCCACGTCACCATAAGCCAGAGCTGAGCAGTACTCTAATTAGAGTTGTCTGTCTGCATGAGGCCTCCACTTACACAGATCAGTGGTGAAGCCACTCCTGGACTGTCTAAAGAGGTCTGCTGGGGATTGGGCGGTAGTGCAGCGGGTTAAGCACAGATGACACAAAGTGCAAGGACCAGTGAAAAGACCAGGGTAAGGATCCCGGTTCAAGCCCCCAGCTCCCCACTTGCAGGGGGTCACTTCACAAGCGGTGAAGTAGGTCTGCAGGTGTCTTTCTCTCCCCTTCTGTCTTCCCCTCCTCTCTCCATTTTTCTCTGTCCTATCCAACAACAACGAAAGCAATAACAATAGCAATAATAACAACAAGGGCAACGAAAAGGAAAAAATAGCCTCCAAGAGCAGTGGATTCATAGTGCAGGCACTGAGCCCCAGCAATAACCCTGGAGGCAAAAAAAAAAAAAAAAAAAACCTGCTGCCAGGCTGCGGATAGACCTGTCTCTACCCCAGTTTCATCCACTCACCCTGGTTTAGTCATTCGACTACTCTGAGTTTCAGTTTCCTCATCTATAAAACAGGGAAGGTGATTCAAATATTTCTGCCAATTCTAGAAGAATTCATGGTTCTGGGTTCCCCTTCCCCATTAAGAGGGAACTCTTTATATATATGAAGCTGGGGGCTCGAACCAGGATCCTTGCGCTTTGCGCCATGTGCACACTTAACCCACTGTGCTACCACCCGGCCCCCAGTCAGCAACTTCCTAAGCATAGATCCCAGTGCCTTGAAGAGCCAGGTGGTATACCATGCTCAGGTATCAGTTCTGTCACCCTTACCACAAGGTCAGAGTCAGCTGTTTCAGAGGGTAGTGAGATGTGAGGGGCAGAAGAAAACGTGGGGTCACAACTGCTTGTGTTAGGTCCTGCAGGAAGTCAGGTCCAGGTGGCCCTACATCAGAGGATGGCAGGGGTTGCATGATGAGGACAACAAAGTGACAGAGTGCCACCCAATTAATCACTCTTGCCTCTCCAGAGAGCGTAGGCTGTGTCACTCCCAGATAATTGATGAGTAGCCAGCCTGGCACCCACAGTGGAGCCCATCCCCTGCTACAGACACCTGCCAGATGCCAGTGATGTCAGGAGAAGCCAAGGCACATTCAGGTCAGGAAGCCCCAGGTGCCCAATTTGTTGCTCTGGCACCACCCACTTCCCTGTCCTACATCACTCAGAAGGGAAGTCCTAGTCACAAGTGTGGGGGTGGCTCTGGAAATGGCTCATCCTTTTTATCTTTTTATAGAGCCCTAGGAGTGGGAGACTTCCCCTTGGGGTGCCAGGGACTCCAGCATAATAAATCTAGTAGTCCAGTCCATAATCAATCTAGTAGCCCAGCCAAAACACAGCAAGATCTACAATCCCAATAAAGCTAGGAATGGAAATATTTCTGTGCCCCCACCTGCAAGAGGAAAGCTTTGCAAGTGGTGAAGCAGCACTGCAGATGTCTCTTTGTCTCTCTCCCTATCTCCCCCTACCCTCTCGATTTCTTTCCTTTTTAAAAAAACATTTATTTATTTATTATCTTTTGTTGCCCTTGGTGTTTTATTGTTGTAGTTATTATTATCGTTATTGTTATTGATTGTTAGGACAAAGAGAAATGGAGAGAGATGGGGAACACAGAGAGGGGGAAAGATAGATATACCTGCAGACCTGCTTCACTGCCTGTGAAGCGACTCCCCTGCAGGTAGGGAGCCAGGGGCTCAAACTGAGATCCTTCTGCCAGTCCTTGCGCTTTGCACCACCTGTGCTTAACCCGTTGTGCTACCACCCAACTCCCTACCCTCTCGATTTCTGTCTATCTCTATCCAATAAATAAAAATAATAATTTTTTAAAAAAGAAATATTTCTGTATCATTAGTACATTAGCACAGAAGCCTGGGTGGGGGCTGGCACTATGCAGGCTGCTCAGTCATGGTCCTAGCCCATGCTTCATCAGTATGGAGAACTCACCAAACGAGGCTGAGGGGTGGCAAGTTGGCTCGCTTGAATGGTGTGCTGCTTTGTCATGTGCATGACTCAGGCTCAAGCCTGGTCCTCACTACACTGATCGAAGCTTTGGTGCCATGGTGCACCGCCCACCACCCGTCTCTATCTTTAAAAAAGAAAAGGCTGCATGCTGGCTACCAAACCAGCTCCCTAACAAACCTTGAGGTTTGTTAAACTAACATGTTTAGTTTAACATACTAAGTGGTACATGGCGCATGAGCCAACATGAGGTACTCACCAGCACCAAGTTTATTTTCCTTTTCCCTCGCTAATTCCAGCAATAGTCAAGGCTGCGTGCTTCAGACTTTCAGCTCCCTTCTGCTCCGAGGGAGTGGGCAGGCATAGAGCTGGTTATCACCCACCTCTCTTAACAGTTTACTAATGGCTTCCTTGGACCTGTTCCACTCTTGCTTGTTCCCAGTTACCAGAGGAAGCCCCCAAGCTCCTGAAGCACTCGGCAGAACTCATGACCCATGCCCAGTGGCCCTTAGTATGTCACTTTCTAGGCTGGCTAGAGAGAAGGTACAAGGTTGGCTTGGTTAGGACACTTCCTGAATCCAAGGGAACTATGGAGAGAGCACATCTGCCACAGGGACTTCATGGCCGGCGGCTTCTCAAGAATAAAAACAGACTTGAAGCATTCCTCTCCAGAATCCTATCAGACAGATACTTTTACCATAACCTCAAATATATTTTTAAATAATTATTTTATTCTCTCTTGTTGCTCTTGTTGTTTTATTACTGTAGTTATTATTGCTGTCATCGTTGTTGGATAGGACAGAGAAAAACTAAGAGAGATGGGGAAGACAGAGAGGGGGAGAGAAAGATAGATACCTGCAGACCTGTTTCACCACCTGTGAAGCAACAACCTCAAATATTTTTTAAAAATAGTTTATTTAATGAGATAGAGGCATGGGTGTGTGAAGGAACAGAGCAGTACTCTGGCATATACAGCATCAAAGATCAAACTTGGGACCTCAGGCCTACAAGTCCAAAGCTCAATTGCTATGCCACCTCTTGGGCAGAACTCACTATCTAGAGCAACACAACTAGGAGAATGGAAAAGCAAAGAAAAAAAATCTCGTCTCTCCTCTCTCTCTTTCTTCCTCCCTCCCACCCACCCCCCCTTCTGAAAGAGAACCAGAGCACCATTACGGCATGTGTGATGGTGATAGGCGAAACTCAGAACTTCATGCCTGCAAACTGAATGCTTTATCCACTGCACCACCTCTAGTGTCATAGAACAAAAAGGGAAGCGTGGTATTCTTATTCAATAAATGGCGTGGTGTGGCCTCAGAAGGTCCATTAATCATATGGCTGTTACTTCAAATTCTCAGAACGCTGGGGTCAAGGATTAAGAATAACACAACCCTGAGGTGATGCCAGTATTCCCAGGGCACCAGGTTAGGGGACTTCCATTCATGGTAGCTCAGCATAGAAGTCAGGTAAAGGGGGTCAGCGGTAGTGCAGTGGGTTAAGTGCACATGGCGCTAGGAACGGCACAAGGATCCCAGTTTGAACCCCTGGCTCCCCACCTGCAGGGGGGGGTCGCTTCACAAGCGATGAAGGAGGCCTACAGGAGTCTTGTCTTTCTCTCCCCCTCTGTCTTCCCCTCCTCTCTCCATTTCTGTCCTATCCAACATCGATGACATCAACAACAACAACAATAACTACAACAATAAAACAACAAGGACAACAAAAGGGAAAATAAAAATTTAAAAAATTCAAGGTAAAGAGAGCAGAGGGAAAGGATGCCTCTGAAGACAATTGGTTACTCCAGGGGCTAACATCAACAGTCTTAAATTGTGAGGGCAACCCTGAGACAAAGCCACATAAAAGTGTCTTCCCCAGGCTGTCCTCCTCCTCAGCTCCAAGGTAAATGAATAGCTGATGATCAGAGGGGGTGAAGGGAGGCAGGAAGGATGGATCAGACTGAATTAAACAAGGACATGGCATCAGTCACCTTCACCTTGGGGTCCTATAGGACTAGCTGAATCTTGCATCATGTGGATGAGACTAAGGAAAGTGTTGCTGTCCTGCAAAACTGAGGTACAGACACTGATAGCTCTCTTTGGGGTTGGGTTTCGCTTTTCCTTGTTGCCCACTGTTTCCTATTTCAATCGGTGAGGAAAGTTTGTGGACTGGTGATGTCTGGTAATGTAGGGATCCATGACTTTGCACACATTATCACATCCTGACAGAAGGGCACGCAAGAACCATTTTCCTAAAGGAGTCTCAGTGTTTTCAGGACCCCCGACACAGACTTCCTCAGCAGAACACTACCGAGAAGAGTAGGGATTAGTGGTAACAGGTCCTCACTTAACTCCAACTTGACATGCTCCCAGCCTCCAGTCACACCATAGAACACTTGAGAATTTCTGTTTACAGAAACTGATAATCTTAGGTTTCAGAGCCAGCCCTTCTGCTGTTGATAAATTCTCTTATCTCAAAGGGCTTACTTAGCCTGCACTCAAAAACAGTCTTGTGTACAGACTTTAATTCTGTGTAACAAAGAGGCAGTAAGTGGTAGGTGGTATTTGTATGATCCAACTGTTTTTTTTAATCAGAGTTTATAGTAGTGCTAGAGACTGAACCTGGGACCTTAGAGCCTCAGGCATGAGTTTTTTGCACAACCATTATGCTGTTTCCTCAGCCCAAGGAGCAGGTATTTAGAAAAAGTAGAATACTGGGGGAGTCAGGCGGTAACGCAGCAGGCTACGTGCATGTTGCGCGAAGCCAAAGGACCAGCATAAGGATCCCGGTTGCCTTACATCATCATCACCATCATCATCATTATTCTCTACCAGGATTATTGCTAGGACACGTTGTCTGTATGACAAATCCAGTGCTCCCAGCAGCTCTTTCCTCCTTTCTCTCCCCTTCCCCTTTGTCTTTCCCCTTTGATAGGACAGAGAGAAACTGAGAGGGGAAGGGGAAATGGAGAGGGAAAGACCTGCAGCATTTCATCACCATTCATACAGCTTCCCCCCTGCAAGTGGGGATCAAAGGCTTGAACCCAGATCCTTGTGCACTGTAACATGTGTGCTTAACTGGGTGTGCCACCACCCGAGACCCCAAGCTGCCTTACTTTGAAAAGCTGCCAAGCAGCGGCCCACAAGGTAGTACAATGGATAAAGTGTTGGACTCTTTTTTTTCTTTTTGTGCCTCCAGGGTTATTGCTGGGCTCGGTGCCTGCACCATGAATCCACTGCTCCTGGAGGCCATTTTCCCCCCTTTTGTTGCCCTTGTTATTGTAGCCTCATTGTGGTTATTATTATTGCCATTATTGATGTTGTTCATTGTTGGATAGGACAGAGAGAAATGGAGATGGGGAAGACAGAGAGGGGGAGAGAAAGACAGACATCTGCAGACCTGCTTCACTGCCTGTGAAGTGACTCCCCTGCAGGTGGGGAGCCGGGGGCTCAAACCCGGGTCCTTATGCCGGTCCTTGCGCTTTGCGCCACATGCACTTAACCCACTGCGCCACCGCCCGACCCCCAGTGTTGGACTCTTAAGCATAAGGTCCAGAGCTGAACCCCCAGCATTACATGTGCCACAGTGATGCTCTGGATGTTTCTCATAAATAAACAAATCTCAAAAGGAGGATGACATGGAGGAGGCAGATGTGGTATGTTGGGTAATGCAGGTGTCCCTCCCACAGAAAAGGAACACCAGCTTGTCTGGCTATAATGCCATGGGTGCTGCATGAACAGGGAGGGACTGTTGAGAAACAGAGAGCCTCTTTCATGAAGCAAGCTCACAAGAACCACACAAATCCTGTGGCACCACCACCACTAGCCACATGTGACCCACCAAAGGCCATCAGACCAGTGACCTGGTCCTTGGGCCCAACTGCCAAATGACCCTCTGTGTTATACTGCACAGCAGATTTTGAGGCCAGAGCTACAAGACTTCCGGTTCCGGGTATCTGCCCTTCTACTCCCATCCATGCCATTTCTCAAATGGGGCTGGGTAGCACTGAGCCCACAAACCCCAACCTATTTCTCCACAGCCTTAGTTCTGGGCAGCTGCTCTAGTGACTTCAGAGAGCCTCCCATCGGCCCCTTTTCAACACAGGACTGCCTCGAGATGCTCCACAGGCTTACACTGCAAGGCCATCACCAAACTAGGTTTTTCCCTTCCCTAGCCACAGATGGAACTCACTTAGGAGACTTGGAGAACAACTACAGTTGTGCCAGGGGAGCTGAAGCCTGTCCCCAGGTGCTCTGCTGGGACTAGGAGGAAGTATACCCCAAGGTCTAGTGGGGCCCTGATGACTCCAGTCACCTCCACAGGAGAAGAGCATGGCTCCCCTCTAGGGGGACTGAACAGCCCTTGGCAGTCTCCAGTGAAGCACTGCAGATACTGAGGGAGAGATATTCCAAAGACAGGGTGGTTATAGACACCTTGGGGACTTATCAGCTGTGAGCAACAAAACGTCCCAGTTTTCATGAAGCAGGACAGAAGCTGTTTTCTCTTTTTTTTTTTTTGGGGGGGGGGGGCGGGACAAAGAGCATTTCCAGACTACTAGAAAGCCACCTGTAAATCATTAATCTCTAAGACCTTTATGTAAAACTACCTAATACTAGTATTTACTCCAAGCAGACACCTTACATTGCATGTGCTTTAGGTACCCTTTTTTAAAATTTTTTTTTATATTTATTTTCCCTTTTGTTGCCCTTGTTTTTTTACTGTTGTTATAGTTATTGTTGTTATTTGATGTCGTTGCTATTAGACAGGACAAAGAGAAATGGAGAGAGGAAGGGAAGACAAAGGGGGAGAGAAATACAGACACCTGCAGACCTGCTTCACCACCTGTGAAGCGACTCCCCTGCAGGTGGGGAGCCAGGGGCTCGAACCAGGATCCTTACACTGGTCCTTGCACTTCACACCATCTGCACTTAACCCGCTACGCTACCACCCGATTGCCTCGCTTTAGGCACTCTTACGAGGTCGGGAGGAAAAACACTGAGCACCCTGTTGTTATCAGGGCTGCCACACTGACAGGAGCTCATTTGCCTCTGTTCTAGCAAACCCAGCGCGGATCCCCAGTATTCTGTACTGATCTCTATCGTTCCTCTGTCTTGGCTTCTTCATATAGATATGAAATATCAGCAGATTGCAGATTGTGTCCCACCCAGTAGCAGCAGGACCCAGCCATAGGGATCAGGAGATAAGCACTCACAGAAGGCTACTCCCCTATTAGCCCAGTCAGCATAGTTGGCAAAGAAAGCTCTGGGTGCAGGAAAAGATGCTGACTTGAACATGACCATCCTGTGGATGGAAAGTAGATTGCCCTCTCCCACACACTCCTTCCCACCTCCCTGCTAGGTGCCATCTGCTTCAGGACAAATGCCCCCCCCCCCCCCAATCTCTATTTGAGGTGCTTCTTTTCAGGGCTACCTATCAATAGATCCCTTGGCCTGTGATGTAGAAAACACAAAGGAAAGGGAGTGAGTAGATAGCATAATGGTTATGCAAAGAGACTTTCATGCCTGAGACTCCAAAGTCCCAGGTTCAATCCCCCACACCACCATAAGCCAGAGCTGAGCAGTGCTCTGGTAAAAGAGAAAGAAAGAAAGAAAGAAAGAAAGAAAGAAAGAAAGAAAGAAAGAAAGAAAGAAAGAAAGAAAGAAAAAGAAAGAGAGGGAGGGAGGAAGGAAGGAAGGAAGGAAGCAAGCACAAAGGAAGATCTGTGCTGCCACACTCCCCACAAAATCACCCAGTTGGAATTTAAAACCTCATTTTGTTCCCAACTCGGGTACCAGTCTCTCCCTGCCATTCACCACCACTCCACAGACAGGGGGTGGGGCTGCAGGCACAGTCAACTGCCTGCAGAGCGTCCTGCCCTGCTTCCAAGTCATTTAGCCCAGGGTTCTGACATTCTCATTTGGACCACACCTCTCCCTTGGTTTCATGCTTAAGGAGGTCAAAAACACCTTACGAAAGATAAACATCAAAATCCCCACAGTCAGCTATTCACAGGTTTCCACTTCTTCCAACAGAAACCTCTGGTCATGCAAGTGAAGACATGCCCATGGGCTCCCTGGAAATGTTTGAGCACCTCAGCCTCGTACAAGAGGCTGCTCTCATTGGCATGTACGCTCACTCTAGGAGAGTGGGGACAGAGATGTGGTCACAGGAGTCTTCTGGAAAGACAAAGTCTCCACCACACCCACCTCACTCAGTTACTGTAGTTCAAATGGGAATAAGATTCAAAAGAAACCAGACAAACAAGTGGTCCAGTGTAAAGAAGGAAAGGAAAAGACGAGGGAGGAAGAGGGGGGAAGAGGAAAAGAAGGAGGAAGAGGGGGAGGAGAGGGAGGGGGGGGGAAAGAGGCTATCTCCAATATCAATAAGTATTTATTCAGAAATGGGTAAAAACACTCAGTTCAGTCCATCATCTGTTTTATTTGTTTGTTTATGTTATTACTCCAGGTTAGCTTTTATTAAAAATTTTTTTAATTATTTATAATTTTTTTTATTTTCCCTTTTTTATTATTATTATTGTCGACATCATCACTGTTGGATAAGACAGAAATGGAGAGAGGAGGAGAAATGGACAGAGAGGCAGAGAGAAAGATAGACACCTGCAGACCTGCTTCACCACTTGTGAAGCGACTCCCCTGCAGGTGGGGAGCCGGGGGCTGGAACCAGGATCCTTACACTGGCCCTTGCGCTTCAAGCTACCATGTGCTTAACCCACTGTGCTACCACCCGACTCCCTCCAGGTCAGCTTTTTTAGATAGAAAGACATGAAGCTGAGGACCTATTGGGGGTTGTATTGTTATATGGGAAACTGGGAAATGTTATGCATGTACCAACTATTGTATTTACTGTTGAATATAAAACATTAATTCCCCAATAAAGAAATTAAAAAAAAAATAATAAAGACATGAAGCTGAGAGATGCATATTATCAGGTGTGAGTACCCAGGTTTGTGCCCTTGGCCATACATGGAAACATCTGCACAAGCTTAGTGGTGTTGCAGTGTCTCCTTCTCTCTCTCACCTTCTAGCTTTGTGGAGGGGTGGGGCAGGGAGGAGAGGGAAGCACAGCACAGCACACCACAGCATCTGCAGACCTGCTTCACCGCCTGTGAAGCGACTCCCCTGCAGGTGGGAAGCCGGGGCTCGAACCAGGATCCTTATGCAGATCCTTGCACTTTGCGCCATGTGCGTTTAACCCACTGCGCCATCCACCGCCCGACCCAAGAAAAGAATTTTTAATATTTATTTATTTTTGTTGTCCTTATTGTTTTATTGTTGTTGTTGTTGATGATGTTGTCATTGTTACATAGGACAGAGAGAAATGAAGACAGGAGGGGAAGACGGGGAGAGAAAGATAGACACCTGCAGACCTGCTTCACCGCCTGTGAAGTGACTCCTCTGCAGGTGGGGAGCCAGGGGGCTCAAACCAGGATCCTTACGCTGGTCCTTGTGCTTTGTGCTACCTGTGCTTAACCTGCTGCCTTACCGCCCGACTCCCAAGAATAAAAATTTTAAAGATGGCTTTACAAGGAGGAGGAGGGGGAAAGGAGGAAGAAGAAGAGGAGGAGGAGGAGGAGGAAGAAAAGGAAAACCAACCTATGGCTGGGGAGGTGGCTGAGCAGATAGGAAAAAAAAAAAAAGAGGGCAGGGGTAGATAGCATAGTGGTTATGGTTATGTAGAGATTCATGCCTGAGGCTCCAAAGTCCAAGGTTCAATCCCCTGCACCACCATAAACCAGAGCTGACAGCCACTGTTAGTGGCACACCCTTTCGCAAAATAAATGCCTTGTTTCAACTCCTTATTTTTTTGCCTTGACAAGTCATTTTAATTGGACATCATTTACAACATTGAGGGAGTGGCTCAGCAGATAGCACAGCTTTGAGCCAGCGTTCCCCACCTACAAGGGGAAGCTTTAAGCAGTAAAACAAGTACTGTAGGTGTCTCTGCCTATATCCCTCTCTATCTTCCCCTTCTCCTCTCAATTTCTCTCCATCCTATCAAATTAAAAAAAAAAATGGCCACCAGGATTTGTTGTGAAGGCATCAAACCCCAGTGACAATCCTGGTAGTAATTAAAAAATTAAATAAAGGGAAAGACTTTCAGCACTCAACACAGAAATAAATGATGATATGGGAATTTCATGATCTAGAACATAGTTGAGGAATAAAAATAAATAAATGAATTAAACAAACTCTCTTTGGAAAAAGCCAGTTGTCTTTGCTGTGTAACAGGCACAAAAAGCAGCAAGGACCAGGAGGAAAAACACAAATACTCTCGGCAGGGGTACATAGCATAATGCTTATGCGAAGAGACTCTCATGCCTGAGGCTCTAGGACCCAGGTTCAATCCTCTGCACCACCATAAACCAGAGCTGAGCAGTACTCTGGTAAATGTAAATACACACACACACACACACACACACACACACACACATACACACACACGTACACACACACACGTGCACACACACACGTGCACACACACACACGCGCACACACACAACCACAGATACTCTGCCTGTCTCCATGATGGTGTCAAAGAAACTTACACTATGTCACTTCTGTCACTCAAGGTATAAGTGGTATTAGGATCAGCATATGGTAGAGGATTCTGTCCCTCAACTGTGGGGCATGTCCAGAATTGGGCATGAACTCTGGAATAATTGTTGATCTCCTGAATGGTGGAAGACCTCACAGATGAGCTCAGAATACAGGCAGGGGTAGATAGCTTAATGGTTATGCAAAGAGACTCTCATGCCTGAGGCTCTGAAGTTTCAGGTTTAATCCCCCACACCACCTTAAACCAGAGCTGAGCACTGCTCTGGTTAAAAATAGAGCAGCAGGTTAAGCTCAGGTGGCACAAAGCGCAAGGACCTGTATAAGGACCCTGGTTTGAGCCCCGGGCTCCCCACCTGCAGGGGAGTCACTTCACAGGTGGTGAAGCAGGTCTGCAGGTGTCTGTCTTTGTCTCTCGATTTCTCTCTGTCCTATCCAACAATGATGACAACAATAATAACTACAACAATAAAACAAGGGCAACAAATGGGAATAAATAAATAAAAATAAATAAATCAAGCTCAGAACAGCCCATAAATCTCAGGCCACTGGCTGTGAACTCAAGGCATGTGCACATCCTCCTACTTACTAAGAAATTGCCTCAAACCATGTTCTCTGTGGGAGGCCACTTAAAAACTTTGATCTGTAACTGGGTAATGTAACAAAGGAGCCAAGGTTGACAACAGTTTCCTCTTTACATATCCAGGTTGGTCAAGCAAAAAGGCCAATGGGAATAAGGGCTACTGGGGCGTACCTCCAACACCTCCAATGGGGAACAAACTCAAGTCACTTGGTTTTAAGTATAAACAGGTCAAATTCCATGAGTGATAATCAACTTGCCAATTATTTTTTGGAATGGAGAACCAACACCATCACGGACCAATGGCTATCTTTCAGGATCCTCCACCCAATGGTTTGGCTTGAGATAAGCAAATAAAATTCACTCCAACCTCTTGGCTATCACCATCACAGAAAGAATCAGGGCACAGCAAATGTTCTCCTAACCAGTGACTCACCAGGAAGTCTGTTCATGTTGACGCCTTGAGCTGAGAGTCCTATCCCCATATACCTTCAAAAAAAGCACACACACACACAAATTTTGGTTAGCAAATAATTATGTGTCTCTCTTCTCAAATATTTCTTGGTAAAAGAGAAAAAAAAAGAAGAAAAAAACAGGAAAAGCAATGACGTAGAGGCTCTTAACATATTTATGGTTGTTGGAAAAACTTTACATTTTGGTCTCTATCAGAAAACACACCAATGCCTTAAACAGCTGGAGAAACAAGAGGTTGTTGTCTGTAACCATAAACTTCAATTCTGGCTTCAACTTTAGAGGAAATTTTCCTAAAATTACAGCTTCTAGTCTCTTGACTTCTGGTTCTAGTTAAGGGCACAGAACCTACTTCCAAGAAGCATCTGTGTTAAGTAACTCATCAGGAGTTGGACAGTAGCGCAGTGGGTTAAGTGCATGTGGCACGAAGTGCAAGGACCGGTGTAAGGATCCCAGTTCAAGCCCCTGGTTCCCAGTCTACATGGAGTTGCTTCACAGGCAGTGAAGCAGGTCTGCAGGTGTCTCTCTCTCTCTTCCCCTCTGTCTTCCCCATCTCTCTCGATTTCTCTCTGTCCTATCCAACAATGACATTAGTAACAACAATAAAGCAACAAGGGCAATAAAAGGGAATAAATAATAAATATAAAAAAAAAAAGTGCTCCAGGAGGTAGTGCGGTGACAAAGCTTTGGACTCTTAAGCATGAGGTCCTGAGTTCGAGTGATGTCTCGTTCTTTTCTCTCTCCTCCTATCTGAGCCCACAAGGATAGGCTGCTATATCAAGAAGAAGGACATGAAAAAAAAAGTACAGTGAGACTATTGTATGGAATTGTCACCCAAGCCTTCTTCTCTGGATGTCTCAAAGAATATAACCCTCACCCCAAACATTTACCACTGGCCTCCCAGACCACCTGAAAATGGGGTAGTTGAGATCCACCACTCTTCTCACCCCATATGTCATCCACAGCAAGATGGGGCCTTTGCTGAGGAACTGTATCAAAGATGTCTTAGTGAAGCTGGGAAATGGTTCACCCAGTGAATGCACACTTTGCCATGTTTGAGGCCCCAGCCACCATATCATATAGCACCATGTAAAGTGGATGCTTCAGAAATAATGTAGCACTCTGCTAGGGTGACTCCTGTGTCTCTCTCTTTTTTTTCCCCTCCAGGGTTATTTCTGGGCTCGGTGCCTGCACCATGAATCCACTGCTCCTGGAGGCCATTTTTCCCCCTTTTTGTTGCCCTTGTTGTAGCCTCATTGTGGTTATTATTATTACCATTGTTGATGTTGTTCATTGTTGGATAGGACAGAGAGAAATGGAGACAGGAGGGGAAGACAGAGAAGGGGGAGAGAAAGACAGACACCTGCAGACCTGTTTCACCGCCTGTGAAGCAACTCCCCTGCAGGTCCCTGTGCTTTGCGCCACATGTACTTAACCCACTACGCCACCGCCGGACCCCCTGTGTCTTTTTTCCTTATTCTCACACTTGATCTGGACAATAGAAAAAAAAAATCCACCAAAATCAATGGCATCCTTCAAGTGCAAAGCTGCAGCAAAGCCCTATTGGCAAGAAAGGGAGGAAAGAAAGAAAGGAAGGGAGAGAGAAAGGGAAGAATGGAGGGAAGGAGGAAGAGAAGGAAGGAGGAAGAGGGAAGGAGGGGAGAAGGAAGGAAAGGGTCTTAAGTGTGCATCTAGGGAAATGGGGAGGTGACTCAAAAGATAGAGCACAGATTTCCTTATGTGCTATGCCATGTCTGGTCTCTGACACTGCACATCCCAAGCAGAGTAGTGGTCTAGTCATTTCCTCTTATAAAATAAAATCTTTCAAAACAGATCTTAGCAGCACTAGTAAAAGAAAAGACAAGAAAAAGAAATTAACAGGTTTGTGTTTGTTTGTTGTTGCTTTACCAGAGCACTGCTGGGCTCCAGCTTATGAAGGTGCCTGAGGATCAAACCTATGAACTTTGGTTCCTCAGGCCTGAAGATATTTTTTTCATAACCATTAGCTATCCTTCCAGTCCACTAACAGTTTGTCTGATATTAACCATATATAGGTATCAACAGCTAAGGAACTCAGAATATTAAAAAATAGGGGGTCGGGCGGTAGCGCAGCAGGTTAAGCACACGTGGCAGAATATTAAAAAATAAATAAATAAAAAAGGATTGAGGTGTAAATTTGTAGATACATAACAATACAGATGCACTTACTGTCACTGACTACACAATTAAGAACGGTTAAAATGGGACCAGGAGGGAGTCGGGCGGTAGCAAAGCGCAAGAACTGACTTAAGGATCCTGGTTCGATCCCCCAGCTCCCCACCTGCAGGGGAGTTGCTTCATAAGTGGTGAAGCAGCGCTGCAGGTGTCTGTCTTTCTATCTTTCTCTCTCCCTCTCTGTCTTCCCCTCCTCTCTACATTTCTCTCTGTCCTATCCAACAACGAAGACATCAATAACTACAACAATAAAACAAGGACAACAAAAGGGAATAAATAAATAAATATTTTAAAAATCTTAAAAAAAAAAAAAAAAAACGGGACCAGGAAGATAACTCAATGTTACGGAGAGTTTGTATGCCTAAGATCCAGATTCAATCCCCAGGATCTGCATGTGCCAGACCCCTCTCTTACAAATAAAAATAAGTACATCTTTTTTTAATGGCTAAAATAGTCAGAAAGCAAGAGGGAAGGGGGCAAAAGAGAAGGCGAGAGACAAAGAGACACCTGCAGCCCTGTTTTACCACTCACAAAGCTTTCCCCATGCAGATGGGGACCACAGGCTCAAACCCAGGTCCTTGCACATTGCAATACATGCGCTCAACCAGGTGTGCCACTGCCTAGCCCCTAAAATAGACAATTTTATATTACTCATCTTTTGCCATGATAAAAATGTTAGAGCAGTTACATAGGCTTGTCTTAATTTGACCATTTCCAAGTGGCTGTGCATTTATATTTTGCTTGCTCTTTTTTGTAATTAATTTTGCAAGAAGCTTCTCCACATACCCATCATGGACTATTTCAAACCCCCACCCCCCACGCATCTATGTTCCAGTTTCTAAGAATTCAGACTACCAGAATCCCTACCACATGGTGCTCATGTCCCTACAAGCCCCTTGTCTTCAGTAAACATCCCTTTGTCCTTCTTTGGCTGGTTGCTCCACTGGGTTTGGATAGTCTCCACTGTCCAAATAAAGAATCAGAGAGGGAAGGCTCTAGCCCACCTACCTTCCTCTGATACCAGCTATCTCCATCATGCCAGCAAAAAACACCCAAACACATACCTTGAATGACTTGGTTGGTGGGAGTTAAGGGAAAGGGATAGGAAGAAAAAAGTGGAAATGGAATTGGCGTGTTGCACCAAAATAAAAGACTCTGGGGTGGGTGGGTGGGGAGAATACAGGTCCATGAAGGATGATAAATGACATAGTGGGGGTTGTATTGCTAAATGGGAAACTGGGGAATGTTATGCATGTACAAACTATTGTATTTACTGTTGAATGTAAAACATTAATTCCCCAATAAAGAAATAAATTTAAAAAAAAAAAGTGGAAAAGAAAAGGAACAGCAATTCTAAAAGACACTTCCATGGTTTAAAGGATTCAAAGATTCATAAGTTGCCTGCCATAGGGAACCTTCAATTCAAGCACTGTCAGGAACAGAAGTTGGGTAGCCTGCTCACAAGATTCCTGCTACATTAAAACCTGTACTTTTCTCCAGCAAAAGAGCAGTCCAAATAATCAGCTTCTCTAATTTACATGATAGAGGTTGCCAAAAGTTAGTCTCCATTCCCTCCGTGCCTCAGTTAATCAAGCAGCACACTGCTCCAACTGCCCTTCAATTATCAATCTAACATATAAAATACAAAAGAGTAAAATAATAATAATAATACAAAAGAGTCAAGCATTTCCCTTATTTGGATGCCAACCCAAGCACCCTGCCATGTTCAGAGGGTCCTGGGACTCTGTCCAACACCATGTGGGAGTCCACCTTTAGCATAGAGATTTCCTGAATCTAAGATGAGAGTCTGTTACACTCAAGCAGACATGTTCCTGGATGACACTGTCCTGCTTAATGCCAGTGCAAACAGGTGAAGTCAAGGGTCACCCACCAGCAACAACAGGATTCTGGCTCCACAACTTCCCATGGGAATGGGGTGCCTGGAATACTCACAATATAACTTGTGCCTGCTGACAGATGCTGACATCCTGCCACAGAAAAGGGACAGTGCACTGCTCAGATCTGGTTTATGGCGGTGCAGGGGGGATTGAACCTGGGACTTCAGAGCCTCAGGCATGAGTCTCTTTGCATAACCATTACACCATCTAGCCCTGCCCTTAGGTTTATCTGTGCAAAAATGGATCACAACAACCCAATATTCCCATTTATTTATTACTGAAAGACGGGGGGAAGTACCCAGAGCACCACTCTGACATATGTGATACTGGGAATTGAAATCAGAACCTCATGTTTGTAAGTCTAATACTTTATCCACTGTATCACCCACTTCACAGGCTGTTCCCTGTATCATGTGAACTCTGATTTTGTCATGAAATAAAAATATAAATAAATCTTATTTTCAAAAAAGGATGTTGCCAGGCAGGCTCACTTGGTTGTTACCATATAGCTCCTGATCTCTACCTACAGACGGGAAGCTTCACAAGCAGTCAAACAGTGCTATAGTTCTATGTGTATGTTTCTCATTTTATTTCCTCCTTCCTTCTCAATATCTCTAATCAAAAATACATACATACATACATACATACATACATATGGAAACAATTCAATGTGTTATAGCACAGAATTTGTACCTTTGAAGTGCTAGAGATCTAGGCTCAATTCTTAGAACTATCTTAAGCCAAAGCTGAACAGTACTTTTTAGTGTCTTTCTGTCTCTCATGAAATTATACATATATATACATTTTTTTATCTTTTTTTAATATTTATTTTATTTATTTATTCCCTTTTATTGCCCTTGTTTTATTGTTGTAGTTATTATTGTTGTTGTCGTTGTTGGATAGGACAGAGAGAAATGGAGAGAGGAGGGGAAGACAGAGAGGGGGAGAGAAAGATAGACACCTGCAGACCTGCTTCACTGCCTGTGAAGCGACTCCCCTGCAGGTGGGGAGCCGGGGTTATATACATTTTTTTTTTATGAGCTTGAGTGATCACTCACCCAGCTAAGCACATATTTATCATGTGCAAGAAACTGGGGCCACATCCCCAGCACTACATCAGAGCATCATTCACAAAGTAAGCTCTATGAGTGGTAGAACAATGCTGTAGTGCTTATCCTCTCTCCCTCTTTCTCACTCTCCCTATATGAGATTGAAAGAAAAAGAGAGAGAGAGAGAGGTCCATTGGGAGTAGTGGGAGTTCACAGGCACAAAGACTCCGTGAAGCCCCATCACAAAAACTAATTAACACAACAGCAACAATAATAACTACAACGACAATAAGACAACAAGGGCAACAAAAGGGAAAATAAATTAATAAAATCTTTTTTTAAAAAAACTAATTAATTAATTAATGGCCAGGTGGTGGCATACCTGGTCAGTGCACATGTTACAATGCACAACCGGTTCAAGTCCCTGGCTCTAACCTGCAAGGAGGGGAAGCTTCACGAGTGGTGAAGCAGTGTTGCATGTATCACTCTCTTTCTCTCTCCTTCTCTGTCTTCCCCCTTCCCACTCAATTTCTCTCTATTCAAAATAAATAAATGATAAAAGTTAATAAATTAATTAATTAGAAAAGGGCCAGGGAGATGGCTCAGCCTTCTAGAGCACCAACTCATGTCTAAGATTCCAGAAAATGCAAGTTCAATCACCTTATACCAAAGCTGAACAGTGCTCTGGTCCTCTTCTCTCCCTTGTTTCTCATTCTATTTCATAAAAAATAACTTTTAAATGTCTAAAATGGCATATTTTATATTATGTATATTTATCAAAATAAAACAAATACATGCTAATACAACCGTTTTTTTTTTTAAGTTCATAGTCTGGAGGTGGCACAGTGGATAAAGCATAAAGATTCTCAAGCATATTGGGAGTTGGGCAGTAGTGCAACAGGTTAAGCGCATGTGGCGTGAAGCGCAAGGAACTACGTTAAGGATCCCGGTTTGAGGGTGGGTGGGTGGGGTGAATACAGGTCCATGAAAAATGATGAATGAAATAGTGGGGGTTGTATTGTTAAATGGGAATCTGGGGAATGTTATGCATGTAAAAAAAAAAAAGAAGAAGAAGTAGAAACGCAAAGCAGAAATTGACTGAGTTTGGAGTATGGCACCAAAGTAAGAAAGCAGAGGTACACTAGAGTTTGCAGTGAGTACCTCCCTAATACTTCCTCTCCACTTTTCCAAGCTTTGGGTCCATGATTGCTCAACAATTTGTTTGGCTTTGTATGTTAACTCTCTTTTCAGTCACCAGGTTCCAGGTATTATCAGGATGCCGGCCAGACTTCCCTGGATTGAAGACACCACCAATGTGTCCTGGAGCTCAGCTTCCCCAGAGACCCATCCTACTAGGGAAAGAGAGAGGCAGACTGGGAGTATGGACCGACCAGTCAACGCCCATGTTCAGCGAGGAAGCAATTACAGAAGCCAGACCTTCTACCTTCTGCAACCCTCAATGACCCTGGGTCCATGCTCCCAGAGGGATAGAGAATGGGAAAGCTATCGGGGGAGGGGGTGGGATATGGAGATTGGGTGGTGGGAATTGTGTGGAGTTGTACCCCTCCTACCCTATGGTTTTGTTAATTAATCCTTTCTTAAATAAAAAAATTAATTAATTAATTAATTAAAACAAAAAAAAAGGATCCCGGTTTGAGCCCCCGGCTCCCCACTTGCAGGGTGGTCGCTTCACAAGCAGTGAAGCAGGTCTGCAGGTGTTTACCTTTCTCTCTCCATTTCTCTCTGTCCTATCTAACAACGACATCAATAACAATAATACAATAATAAAACAAGGGAAATAAATTTTTTTTTAAAATTTTATATTTATTTTATTTATTTATTCCCTTTTGTTGCCCTTGTTGTTTTGTTGTTGTCGTTGTTGGATAGGACAGAGAGAAATGGAGAGAGGAGGGGAAGACAGAGAGGAGGAGAGAAAGACAGACACCTGCAGACCTGCTTCACCGCCTGTGAAGCAACTCCCCTGCAGGTGGAGAGCCGGGGTTCGAACACAGATCCTTATGCCAGTCCTTGTGCTTTGCGCCACCTGCGCTTAACCCGCTGCGCTACAGCCCGACTCCCAAAATAAATTTTTAAAAAAAGATTCTCAAGCATGAAGTCCTGAGTTTGATCCCCAATATCACATGTGCCAGAGTGACGCTCTGCTTCTTGCTCCCCTTCTATCTCATTAATAAAATTAATATATTTTAGGAGGCTGGGCAGTGGTGCAGTTAAGAGTACATATTATCCTGCTCCCCACCTGTAGGGGGTCCACTTCACAAGTGGTGAAACAGGTCTGCAGGTGTCTTTTGCTCCCTCTCTGTATCTCCCTGTCCCCTTCAGTTTCTCTCTGTCCTATCTAGTAAAAATTAGAAAGGGGGGTCGGGCGGTAGCACAGCAAGTAAGTGCACACAGTGCCAGTGCCAGAGTGATCAGCCACAGCTTGACAAAATGCCTTATGTGAATGAGGAAGTACATGATTTTTTTAACCTTTGCAGCCAGATAGCTGCTAAAATTCTATTGGGGTTACTTAGGAGAAACCTTGAAATACTATAAGCTTATTAGAAAAGATTTGATGGCATTATGATTCACTCTCAAGGCCAAGCAGTGGTGCACCTGGTTAAGTGCACACATTACAGTGTGCAGGGTCCCAGGTTCAAGCCCCTGGTCCCCACCTGCAGAGGGAAAGCATCACAAGTGGTAAAGCAGGGCTATAGGTGTTTCTCTCTACGTATCTTTCCCTATTTCCCCCTCCCCTCTAAATTTCTCTCTGTCTCTACCTAATAAGTAAAAATATGTAAAAATATTTTTAGGGCGGAGGGTAGATAGCACAATGGTTATGCAAACAGACTCTCATACCTGAAGCTCCAAACTCCCAGGTTCAATCCCCCGCACCACCATAAGCCAGAGCTGAACAGTGCTCTGGTTAAAAATAATAAATAAATATATATATATATTTTAAAAAAAACTTTTTTAAAAGGGAGGGCTGGAGAGACAGCATAATGATTGTGTAAAAGACTCTCATGCCTAATGCTCTGAGGTCTCAGGTTCAATCCTCAGAACTACCAGAGCTGAGCAGTGCTCTGGTGCCTCTCTCTCTTTCTCTCTTTCTCTGTATCTCACTCATTAAAAATAAAGTAAATAAGGTATATTGCACCAAAGTAAAAGCCTCTAGAGTGAGGGTAGAGGAAGGGTCTAGGTCTGGGAACATGATGGCAGAGGAGGACCTAGTGGGGGGTGTATTTTTATGTGGAAATGTCATGCATGTACAAACTATTATATTTCACTGTCGACTGTAAACCATTAATCTCCCAATAAAGAAATTTTAAAAAGGGGGCCAGGTGGTGGCGCAACTGGTTGAGCGCACATGATACAAGGCTCAAGGACCCCAGTTAAAGCAACTGGTCCCCATCTATAGGGGGAAAGCTTTGCGAATGGTGAAGCAGTTTTGCAGATGTCTCCCTCTCTCTCTCTCTCTCTCTCTCTCTCTCTCTCTCTATATATATATATATATATATATCACACCCTTCCCTCTTGATTTCTGAGTGTCTCTATCCAATAAATAAATAGATAATAAATATTAAAAATAAAAATAAAAATGAATAAATAGCTGTCTTAAGATTTTAAAAATTAAAAGAAGAAATTTAAGAAAATAAAGAAAATTTAAAAATGTTAAAAGACATATAGCAGTGGAGTCGGGCAGTAGCACAGCAGGTTAAGCGCAGGGGGTGCAAAGCACAAGGACCTACCTGTGTAAGGATCCTGGTTTGAGCCCCCGGCTCCCCACCTGCAGGGGAGTCACTTCACAAGCAGTGAAGCAGGTCTGCAGGTGTCTGTCTTTCTCTCCTCCTCTCTGTCTTCCCCTCCTCTCTCCATTCCTCTCTGTCCTATCCAACAACAACGACAATAACTACAACAATTTTAAAAAAGGGGCAAAAAAATAAAATTAAATTAAAAATTTTTAAAAAATTAAAAAGGGGGCAACAAAAGGGAATAAATAAATATTTTTAAAAAATAATAACCAAATTGTCTCTCTGATTTTATGAGCTCTATGGAGTGGGAAGGCAGAACTTTGGTAGTAGGTGTGGTATGAGGCTATAACCCTATAGTCTTATAATCTTATAAAGAATTGTTAAATCACCAATAAAATAATATGTAAAGAAGAAAGAAAAACATAAGCAGATTTGAGGTTCCCCTTATTCACCAAAGATGAGTGACACGTATAGTGCTTTGCCAGGTTGTGGGTCAATGTGGTCCCATTAGACTGTGGCAGTCTAACAGAGTGCCAAGAATGAGGCAAAAACAATAAAGGAGATAAGGAAAACCAAACCCCAAACCCAAATATATTCTCCTGAACACATACGTTCATACCTTTGCATCCAAGGAACAGAGAGAATATGTTAGAAGCCAGCTTCACTCTACCTCTCCTATGTTGATCTCTGGGGGTACCTGAAAATGAATAGGTTTTTAGGAGTGGTGGGGTCCTTGCTAAAGCTGAATAATTCCGTAAAAACCATGTAATAAATGTCTCCTCATATTTTGAGGTCATTCATCTGTTCTACAAGGATCCTTTGGGTCCAGTGCTAGGGGTGTAAGCATCTAGAAGGAACAGCCGCCTATTTCCCCACTACGGCTCTTTTACCAGGCCATGGTTATCCACTGCTGTTTCTGGGAATTTCTAAGTGCATTCTGTTTTCTACACCTCATTCAGATTTGATACTAGAAACTCTGGGTGTCAGGGTTTGAATCTGGCCCTTTGCTGTGGTGTAGAAGCAAGAAAGAGACAGGTAGTCAAGGAACTGAAAGAAGTTCAGTGTAGCTGGATCACTGCTTAGACAGACCTAAAGAGAATGAAAGCTAGTGCAGGAAACTGCTACTTATACACAGTCTGCATGCTGGCTTAAATTTGAGTTTGAGGGAGTGGGCGGTAGTGCAGCAGGTTAAGTGCACATGGCTCCAAGCGCAAGGACCCATACAAGGACCCCGGTTTGAGCCCCCGGCTCCCCACCTGCAGGGGAGTTGCTTCACAGCAGATCTATAGATGTCTCTCTCTCCGTCTCCCCCTCCCCTCCATTTCTCTCTGTCCTATCTAACAGTAACGACATCAACAATAACTATAATAACTAAACCAACAATAAAAAACAAGGGCAACAAAAGGGAAAATAAATAAATATATATATTTAAAAAATTTAAAAAGGGGAGTCGGTCGGTAGCAACGGGTTAAGTACACGTGGTGCAAAGTTCAAGGACCGGTTAGGATCCCGGTTCGAGCCCGGGGCTCCCCAACTGCAGGGAAGTCTTCACAGGTGGTGAAGCAGGTCTGCAGGCGTCTTTCTGTCTCTCTTCCTCTCTATCTCCCCCTTCTCTCTCAATTTCTGTCTCTATCCAATAACAAGTAAATAAATAAATAAAAATTTTTTAAAAGAACTTTCTAAGGTGAGTTTAAAAAAAAAATTTTAAGATTTTTTAAAAATTGAGGGGAGTCGGGCGGTAGCGCAGCGGGTTAAGCGCACATGGTGCGAAGCGCAGACTGGCGAAAGGATCATGGTTCAAGCCCCAGCTCCCCACCTGCAGGGGAGTCGCTTTACAAGCGGTGAAGCAGGTCTGCAGGTGTCTGTCTTTCTCTCCCCCTCTCTCTCTTCCCCTCCATTCTCCATTTCTCTCTGTCCTATCCAACGACGACATTAATAATAACTACAACAATAAAACAAGGACAACGAAAGGGAATAAATAAATAAATAAATAAATAAATAAATAAATATTTTTTAAAATTGAGTTTGAACTTCACTAGAGGTCAATGGGAAGCTGCAGAAAGGGCACAGCGGGGAGTTGGGCACAGCGGGGAGTTGGGCGCAGCAGGTTAAGCGCACGTTGCACAAACCGCAAGGACTGGTAAGGATCCTGGTTCAAGCCCTCGGCTCCCCACCTTTAGGGGAGTTGCTTCACAAGCAGTGAAGCAGGTCTGCAGGTGTCTGTCTTTCTCTCCCCCTCTCTCTCCATTTCTCTCTGTCCTATCCAACAACAATGACATAAATAACAAAAACAATAATTACAAGGGCAACAAAAGGGAAAATAAATAAATATTTAAAAATTTAAAGAAAGAAAGAGAGGGCATAGTGGGGGCCTGGCAGTAGCGCAACAGGCTAAGCACACATGGCAAGAAGCATAAGGACCGGTGTCAAGGATCCCGGTTAGAGCCCCTGGCTCCCCACCTGTAGGGGAGTTGCTTCACAAGCAGTGAAGCAGGTCTGCAGGTATCTATCTTTCTCTCCCCCTCTGTCTTCCCCTCCTCTCCCCATTTCTCTCTGTCCTATCCAGCAGCAACAATAATAACAACAATGATAAACAACAAGACTACAAAAAGGGAAAAAACATCCTCCTGAAGCAGTGGATTTGTAGTGCAGGCAACGAGCCCCAGTGATAACCCTGGAGGCAAGAGAGAGAGAGGGAGAAGGAGAGAAAGGAAGGAAGGAAGGAAGGAAGGAAGGAAGGAAGGGCGGTCTGGGAGATGCAGTGGATAAAGCATCGGACTCTGAAGCATGAAGTCCCGAATTCAAATTCTGGCAGCACATGTACCAGAGTGATGTCTGGCTCTCTGGCTCTTTCTCTCTCCTTCTATGTTTCTCATTAATTAATAGAGTTGACATTTGGGAAATGAGCTGAAGATGTTTTTTTTTTGTTTTGTTTTGTTTTCCCTCCTCCAGGGTTATTGCTGGGCTCGGTGCCTGCACCATGAATCCACCGCTCCTGGAGGCCATTTTTTTTCGCCCTTGTTGTAACTTCGTTGTGGTTATTATTATTGCCCTTGTTGACGCAATTCGTTGTTGGATAGGACAGAGAGAAATGGAGAGAGGAGGGGAAGACAGAGAAGGGGAGAGAAAGATAGACACCTGCAGACCTGCTTCACCGCCTGTGAAGCGACTCCCCTGCAGGTGGGGAGCCGGGGGCTCGAACCGGGATCCTTACGCCCGTCCCTGCGCTTTGCGCCACATGCGCTTAACCCACTGCGCCACCACCCGACCCCCGAGTTGAAGATGTTTAACCTAGGGGGCGGTGGTGTCACTCCTGGTTGAGTGAATGTGTTAGAATGTGCAAGAACCCAATACACAATCTCCTCATGACAATGAAGTCATGAGTCAGACTCTATCTCCTCAGTTTTTGCATCTACTACAAAACCACAACTCAGAAAAGAACTAAGAGTGACTCTGCTTCTGTGTTGGACTCCAGAGAGAAGAGAGTAGCAGCAGGTGGGTACTACTTGAGCCAAACTGGGTCAAGAGCCACCAGATCCTGGAGGACAGGAGGAGAGTAGCAGAAGGAGTCAATTCCCTCAGTCACAAGGTCAGGTCCACCCTGCGGCTCTCACCATACAAGGGGCAGCAGGGCAACAGGGGGGGCCCAAAACAGACCTGCCTTAACAATGGACTGGTGGCTTCTGGGGTCCATGTTTCCCTCCACCCACCTCTGCTGACTCTTCCACAAAATGACAGCCTACTGACAATACTGCAGTCCTGCAGAGGAGTATGAGCACACTCCAATCAGCTCAGATTCTTCTTTTTACTCTTTGAATTTCAAGATTTTCTACAATTACCACAAATTACTTTGCAGGTCACAGAAAAATCATCTCAAGAATCCACTGACTAAAACATAATGAAGGGACTGTGGCTCTCACCTAAGACACTCTCCCTGGATTGTCCCAGGGCGACATTTCAGCCTTTCTGGTCAATTCCTCAGTCCACCCAGTTTCCTGAGCCTTGACAGGAGAACAGAGATTGTGTGAAGAGAGCACATCTTCAGAAATGCTACCACCCTCTGAAAAAGGGAAGGAGGGAGGGAGAGAGGGAGGGAGGGAGGAAGAAGTGTCCAAGACACCAAAATCTCCACTCAACAGAGATGCTGGAATTCCAGCATCTCTGAAGCACCCCAAGCAAGACCCAGAGCACACACTCAGTAGTCCCTGCTGCAGTGAGTGACAAAGGCTGAGCACAGCTCTAAGAGACTGTAGAGATTTTTTTCCATGTCCTGGAGCACCTGGTGATGGACAGTGCACAGTATCTTGCAAACTGCCTTTGGACTCACATCCTCTAAAGATGTACAACAAGATTTAGAGAGAGAAGACCGCCTATTTGCTATAATTTCCACCCAGTCTGGAGAGAGAGCTTGGAGTCTGAGAAGCCTGACATTCCCTTCCTGCTTCCTGAAGGGAAGCACCTGGGAGTATTAAATAGGAACACTTAGTAGCAGGACATTCTGAAACTGTTCTCAGATACTTGAACCTAACTTAGGACTGTAGGTCTTCAATTTCGCCACACATCTCAGGTTCCCTATCAGAAGAGAAAAGGATGGTCTAACAGGGCTCCTAAGCTCCTTGCTAGCTCTGATATACAGACCTAAGTTCTTGGCAGAAGAATGTCTGGGCTGAGCCCAGGTGCAACCCAAGATGGAGAAGACCTGCAACAACAACCAAAACCACCACAAGAATATTGAAGCAACAGGAAATCACAGACTCAAGTGTCTGAGGAATATAGCTATAAAAATCCTTAACAAAACATTGCAAACCTATCCAGTGTGCATGTTAATTGTATAAAGGCAAAGAGAAGTCAAGAGGGAAGGGGGAGATTTCAAAGGAGAGAAAAAAAAAAAAGAAAGAAAAAGAAACAACCTGCAGCCCTGCTTTACCACTCGGGAAGCTTTCCCCCTGCAGGTAAGGGCCAGAGGCTTGAACCTGGGTTCTTGTGCATACTGCAGAGTAATGAGTGCACTCAACCCAGTGTGCCAATGCATATATGCATATATATTTATATATATATATATATAGCCTCCAGGGTTATCGCTTGGGATTGGTGCCTGCACCACGAATCCACTGCTCCTGGAGGCCATTTTTCCCATTTTTGTTGCCCTTGTTGCCATTGATGATGATGTTGTTGAATAGCACAGAGAGAAATGGAGAGAGGAGGGGAAGACAGAGGGGGAGAGAATGACAAACACCTGCAGACCTGATTAACTGCTTGTGAAGCGATCTCCCTGCAGGTAGGAAGCTGGGGTCTCAAACCGGGATCCTTACACAGGTCCTTGCAGTTAGCACATGAGCGCTTAACCCACTGAGCTACTGCCGAACCCCTAACATAATATGTTTTCATGTTTATTTATTTATTTAGCATGAGTGAGGAGGAGAGAGATAATACCAGATAATAACTGACACATGCAATGCCAGATATCAAACTCAAGACCTCATAGTTACAAGTCCAATGCTCTAACCATGAATCTACCTCCCAGGCCACACAATAACATATTAAAAGGATTACACAGTATTATCAAGTGGGGTTTATTTCACAAAGGAAAGAGCTATTTGCCATAAGAAAATCAATTACGGGACTAGGTAGTGGCACACATAAAGCACTACTTCACAGCTGTTACCCTCTCTCAGTCTTCCCCTCCTCCCTCAATTTCTATCTGTTCTATCCAACAGCAGCAGCAGCAGCAACAATAAGGGAAATAGGATGGCCTCCAGGAGCAGTGGATTTGTAGTTCAGGTGCCAAGCCCCGGCAATAACCCTGGAGGAAAATAAATAAAGTAAAAATAAATGAACATGTAAATAAATAGAAAGAAAGACAGGAAAGGGGGAATAGATACCATATTGGTTATGCAAAGAGACTCTTATGGCTGAGGTTCCAAAGTCCCAGATTCAATCTTCTGCACCACCATAAACCAGAGCTGAGCAGTGCTCTAGTAAAAAAAAAAAAAAAAAGGAAACAGAAAAACGAGGGGAGCCCCAGAGCATCATTCTGGCACATACGTTATCAGGGATTGAACTCAGGACTTCATGTTTGAAAGTCCAACAACTTATGCACTGTATCCCCTCCCAGGTTGCAGAATCAGTATATTCTGGACTGATATTAGGTCCAGAAGAAAAGGGGGTTTTTTGTTTTTTACTGAAAACACAGATTAAAAGAGCAAAAATCTGGGGGCAGGTGGTGGTGCACCTGGTTAAGCACATGTTACAATGTGCAAGGACACAGTTCAAAGGCCCAGTTCCCACCTGCAGGGGGAAAGCTTTGCAAGTGTTAAAGCAGTGTTGCAGGTGTCTCTCTCCCTATCATCCCCTTCCCTCTCAATTTCTGGCTGTCTCTGTCCAATAGATAAGTAATGGGGGAGGGCGCGCAGCTGTTGGTGCAGCAGGTTAAGCTACATGGAACCAAGCGCAAGGACCGGCTTAGGTTCAAGCTCCTGGATCCCCACCTGCAGGGGAGTCACTTCACAGGCAGCAAAGCAGGTCTACAGGTGTCTGTCTTTCTCTCCCCCTCTGTCTTCCTCTCCTCTCTCCATTTCTCTCAGTCCTATCTAACATAGATGACATCAATTACAATAACCAAAAATAAAAAACAAGGGCAACGGGAAGTCAGTCAGTAGCGCAGCGCATTAACCACACGTGGCACAAAGCGCAAGGACCAGCATAAGGATCCCAGTTCGAGCCCCCAGCTCCCCACCTGCAGGGGAGTCACTTCACAGGTGGTGAAGCAGGTCTGCAGGTGTCTATCTTTCTCTCCCCCTGTCTTCCCCTCCTCTCTCCATTTCTCTGTCATAACAACAATAATAACTACAACAATAAAAAGAAACAAGGGCAAAAGGTAATAAATATTTTTTAAAAAGTGAAATAAAAGAGAAAGACAATGACCTAGTTTTTTTTACTTCCCATCAATTTCTTCTGAGGGAAGGTGAATTTTATAGGCTGGCAAGTTCACAGGCACTTTAAATAAAGGTTGCATATGATATATAAACCAAGGTGAGCAAAATAGGTCACCTGTATAGTGGGCTACTCAGGCTCAAGCCCAGCCCCAACAGCATGGAAGGAAACATTTTTTTAAAATATTTATTTAATCCCTTTTGTTGCCCTTGTTTTATTGTTCTAGTTATTATTGTTGTTGTTATTGATGTCTTTTTTTTTTTTTGCCTCCAGGGTTATTGCCGGGGCTCAGTGCCTGCACCACGGATCCACTGCTCTTGGAGACCATTTTTTCCCCCTTTTGTTGCCCTTGTTTTTTATCATTGCTGTGGTTATTATTATTGTTGTTGTTGCTGTCGTTGGGTAGGACAGAGAGAAATGGAGAGAGGATGAGAAGACAGAGAAGGGGAGAGAAAGATAGACACCTGCAGATCTGCTTCATCACCTGTGAAGCAATTCCCCTGCAGGTGGGGAGCCAGGGATCTTGTTTTATTTTTAAAGCCCATCCATCCATCCTTGCTAAATGAGGCAGAGAGATCCAGAGTATCATTTTAGCATATGTAGTGCTGGGCTCATGCATGCAAGTCCTACACTGAACCCAAGCCACCTCCCTGACTCGCCTCTGGGTGTTTTGATGGTGCTGGTGACAGTGGCATTACAAGGATCTATTGACCTACATTCATAACCACATTCTCCTCTCGAAGCACACCCTGACTCAAGACCCTTTTCACTCAGGCCTGGACTTGCTTGGGTGGTGTTGGGTCCACCCATTTCTGTAATGTCCCTTCTTTCATGGGGATTACTGAACAGTATGGCTCAGTGCATGACTGGGTGGTCCCTGGCAGAGGGACATAGTAGGAGTATAACTGCAGAAGCAGCATCTTGCCAGTGTCATGATGAACTATGACTTTAAACAGACCTATCAGAATATGAAATGAACTCCCTAGCAGCAGGTATTAGCCTTATTTCAGACCTAAATGTCAGTTGGCATTTATCCTGAAATGTCTCCCAGTCCTAGAGATCTTCTCTGTTGTGGATGCTGTCGAGATTCCTTTATCTGGGGCAGGTTCTGATAGGAATGAGAATGCTGAGCTATGGCTGAGGTGTTAGATGTCAGGATGAAACCGTCAGGTGAGATTCCAGTAGCTCTGGGGGTCTGAGGCAGGGGGCAGGGACAGTGATGTTTGGCTTTTTCACCAGAGAACTGGCAGTAGTGCTGCTACTTCCACCAGCCTGAGTGCTGAGGCTGAGTAGCTTGTTTCTTCTATTCTCTTTTTTTTAATATTCATTTATTTATTCCCTTTTGTTGCCCTTGTTGTTTTATTGTTGTTGTTACTGATGTTGTCGTCGTTGGATAGGATAGAGAGAAATGGAGAGAGGAGGGGAAGACAGGGGGAAGAGAAAGACAGACACTTGCAGACCTGCTTCACCACCTGTGAAGCCACCCTCCTGCAGCTTACTGTGAGCAGCCCTACATCCAGTAGGCTCTAGCTCCTAACCACTACCCCTCTGGCTCAGTTAATACGA